>NC_086324.1:144104487-144709487 GCF_036172605.1 Pelobates fuscus
GTCAATGCAGCCAAATATGACCTTTAACAGTTTAACTAATAAAACACTAAAGACCGTTGGAGAGTTACAGCCCATTGACCACTGAATTAAAGAATGCAAAATGTGAATATTTTAATTCACCTGATTAATAATGGATGAAATAGGATTTCTAATTTTCTGAAATAGGATTTGCACTATTCACTGGGCTGCCTAAGTCAATTTATACACAGATCAGCCACAACATTAAAACTACCTTCCTAATATCATGTAGGTCCCCCTCATGCTGCCCAAACAGCTCTGATGTGTCCTCTCGTGGACTCCACAAGATCTCGGAACATGTCCGGTGGTATCTGGCACCAAGATATTTGCAACAGATCCTTTAAGTCCTGCACGTTTTTTGGAGGGGTCTCCATGGATTGGATTTGTTGTTCCAGCACAACCCACATATGCTCAATCAGAGATCTGGGGAATTTGGAAGCCAGTGCAACACCTTGAACTCTTTGTCATGTTCCTCTAAACAATTCTGAACATTTTTTTTAACAGGGTTAATCATGGTCTGCAGCTACGTAGCCGCATGTGCAGAAAACTGGGATGTACTGTATGTTCTGACCCCTTTCTATCATGGCCAGCATTGAGTTTTTTCAGCAACTTGAGCTACAGTATCTCATATGTGTGATTTGCTTACCTGCATCATAGAATGTTGGGCACCCATGACCCTCACTGGTTCACCAGTTGTCTTTTCTTGCACCACTTTTGGTGATACTGAACACTGCATATTGGGAAAACCCTACAAGACTTGCCGTTTTGGAGATGCACTGACCCAGTCGTCTAGTTATCACTATTTGACCCTTGTCAAAGTCACTCAGATCTTTTTGCTTGTTTATATTTCCTGTTTCCAACAAATGGAATTTAGGAACTGAATGTTCACTTACTGTCTAATATATTCCACCCCCTGGAAGGTGTCATTGTAATCAGGGCCGTCTTTAATATTGATTGGACCCTGGGCAAAGCATTTGCCTGGGCCCCCTGGTACCCTCTCCCCAGGTGTGCAATCCCGTCCTCCACCCCAACGCAGTGGCAGTCCTAATGTAGAGAGGTGCAAGAATTTTTTTGAGCCTCCCTATCGCACGGGTGATTAAAAGGTAGTTCCCCATCTGTCGTGCAACTCCAGCAATGCATTGACAGCTGGGCTCTACCATTTACCCATGTTTGAAGGTTTGTATTTAGCACTAAGCTGTTTTTATGTGTTTGAATGTAAACAGGTTTTTGTATGGAATGTATGTGGTGTTGGCGTACTTGCATGCATGTATTTATGTGTAGTGTTGGTTTTTGAATGCAGGGGTGTGTTTACATATAATTTTGGTGTGTGTTTGTACGTAGTATTGGAGTTTGAATGCAGGGGTGTATTTGTATGTAGTGTTTGTATATGTGCATACATCTCCGCATTCACACACTCACACACATAGATATTTATACACACACACACACACACTGAAAAACATGCAGACACACCGATATACACACTGGCACACATGTAGATATACAGACACATATACACACATGCAGATACACAGACACACACACAGATACACCGAAACACACAAAGACAGCATACAGATACACACTGATACACATACAGACACACAGATATACAGACACATATAGACAGACAAACTGACACATACATACTGACATATGGATACCGACACATACACTGACAGACATGCTGACACACACACAGACACATACTGAGACATACTGACATACATTCACAGACACACACACAGACCTACTGACAGACACACAGACATACACACAGACAGACATAGTGGCACACACACACAGACATACTAATACCCAGGCAGACATACTGGCACACTGACACACACACAGACAGACAGACCTACTGACAGACACACACACACAGACCTATTGACAGGCACACAGACAAACTGACACACATACACATACCTACTGACACACACAGACCTATTGACAGACACAAACACAGACCTAGTGACAGACACACACACAGACCTAGTGACAGACACACACACAGACCTAGTGACAGACAGAAACACAGACCTAGTGACAGACAGAAACACACACCTAGTGACAGACAAAAACACACACCTAGTGACAGACAAAAACACACACCTAGTGACAGACAAGACACACACACAGACTGACACACACACACACCTATTGACAGACACAAACACAGACCTAGTGACAGACAGACTGACACACACACAGACAGACTGACACACACAGTCCTACTGACAGACATAAACACACACATACTGATGGGCAAACTGTAAATACACATGGGCAAACTGTAAAGCCCCCCTCCAGTTTCCTACCTTCCCTGGGGTTCAGTGTGCTGCCTGGGGTGGTTGGGAGTTGGGGACTGGCTCTCTTTGCTCAGTCCCCCTCCTCGCTGCCTCCTGGCTCAGCCTCCCTCCCGCGCGGGTCATCATCTCTGAGGGAGGAAGTGACTCCCGGACGTCACTTCCTCCCAGGCTGCCGTAAAGCAGGAGGCCCGGTCGTGCTGTTAAACGGCCACAGCATCCGACCGGGCCCGTGCTGAAAAGTGCTCACCGGGTGGCCCTAAGTGTATTGGCCACCCGGTGAGCACCCTTAGAGTATGGGCCCCGGTGCAGCCGCAATACAAGCACCGCGGGCCCATGGGTAGGGAGGGAATTTTTCTTATGCAGGCTATGGGCGGCGGGGCCACGGGGCAGCTGCTTTGGGCCCCCCAGGAGTAACTGGGCCCGGGGCAGCTGCCCCGTTTGCCCCGCGTTAAAGACGGCCCTGATTGTAATGATATATTCAGTGTTATTCACTTCACATGTCACTGTTTTTTATTTTATTTTTAATGTTGCGCATTGAAAATACAGCGCGATATATGGCATGTTAATATTTCTGAATAATTTTTATGGTATACTAAATTCAAGCTAGGTATAATAAATTCAAGCTAGGCGTATGTGGCTCTGACTATATGTTACAAAGAAGATAGTGCACAGATAGGACTTTCTGAGCAATAAATGGTGTCTAACATGCTTAGTACACAGAATAGGATATAATAAAGATCACTAGAGATGAGTAAGCCACTGAAATACTACATTACACACTGTAAGAATAAACTAGAGAAAAACATTAAGTTGTATGATAACCACTTAAAATAAAGGAGTTACTGATTGCTATCAGGAAGAGTCAGATCTTAGGGGGTAGGCAGTAAGCTAGTGTCAAAAGGGAATCAGTTTAAAGCAAAACAATGAGTACAGCAGGTCTAAATAAATCGTTATAATGGAAGAATAGTAACTCAAGTGGGTGGCAGTTGGTCGTCTCCCATCTAAGACCTTGCTATCAAAATATTCCTACATATGGCAGACTGGACAGGTATGTGTAAAGCCTATCAGTAAGGTTGGCATTGTCCCAAGGGGAACTAACATGAGGCTCCTGTGGTTTGTCGCCAGTTTCGAGCAGCGGCCCTTCTCTGGAATAGGGAATATTTTTTGTTAAAGCGCTGATTGATCCTTCGGCCATGCTGGATCCTATGAGAGGGACCAGGGCACTATGATTTGCTACACCTGGAGGGGGCTTACCTGACCCCTGCATCTCGCACATTCAAACTATTCCTGGAGGTAGAGAAAGTAACCTTGTTTATCATTCAGCCAGCCGAGCCCAGAAGCCTACAAAGATAATCTCTAGCCTCGACAGGAGGCACCCATTGGAGTCAGCCTGTTCACCATCGTGGGTACTGTTGCATCCAGGCAGGGAATGGGAGCTAATCTCTGGAACAGGAGGTAAAGCATTGGTCAGTCCAGTGGGGACCAGGATAACCCCAACCAGTCCAAAGGGGTGGGGTAGCATAATGTGGACACTGCCAGCTAGAGAGCTTGGTGAGTAGTCACCTCTCTTCTGCTCTGTCTCGCATAGCCTCATTTCAAGGAATCCAGGCTTGAAAAAGTTCAAATGTGGTATCCCCGAGATCACTGATACCTCCACTGCTTAAAGGTTGCTTTGCAGCAGTCGAGGGAACAAGTTTACCAGGAGTGTCCCTCAGTTTTCTGTATCAGACATGGGAGCTTTCACACCACACGTCTGGTGTGCTTGGTAGTTGGGCACCGCCCCCCACTGCCAGTGGTTTTAATGTTGTGGCTGATCAGTGTACATTAGAACCGAAACATGAATATTGTACACATGTAAGGCTCTAAAGTTTTTCATGGATGGCAACACCAATAATACTCATATTCACAAAACTGGACAGAGTATTAAAAAGGACTTTCACGGTTTAGGCCAAAATGACTGATTTAGGAATAAAGCTAAGTTGGTGATTTTTTTCTAAATTGTCTATATTGGTCTGAAAATTAGTTTCATAACTTAGTCCATAATTTTAAAGTCAACTATACAAATTTCCCTTTATAATAAATAAAGTGTGTCCAGGCTGACTACATATATGTTATAACTAAACCTTACTTCGCTATTCCTATGTTTTAGAATAAAGGTATTCCGTTCTGTACCCATAGCTTTTCAAGCACTAAGTGTTTTTGGGATGAGACAGCAGCAGCGGTTTAATTGAGGTTACCAAGTTTGGCAGAAAGCTTCCTGTTATGCCCAGCCTGAAAAAGAATTACGGAAATTTGAGTTCATGTTAACCTCATAAGAACCAACAGCATTCTATGACATTACCACAATCTAGTCCACATAAACCCTATGCCAGCGTGGAATATCCGGTTTAGTCACAATCAATAATAATATAGAGGCATACTAACAGTAACAGGAAAGGAAAACCAATGGTAGAGAAGAGTCTTTAAAGTGAAAGTCTAGGTTAAAAAATCTAATATTTTGTAATGCACTTGACCAAGGCAGTATGACCTTTAACAGTTTAACTAATAAAACACTAAAGACCGTTGGAGAGTTACAGCCCATTGACCACTGAATTAAAGAATGCAAAATGTGAATATTTTAATTCACCTGATTAATAATGGATGAAATAGGATTTCTAATTTTCTGAAATAGGATTTGCACTATTCACTGGGCTGCCTAAGTCAATTTATACACAGATCAGCCACAACATTAAAACTACCTTCCTAATATCATGTAGGTCCCCCTCATGCTGCCCAAACAGCTCTGATGTGTCCTCTCGTGGACTCCACAAGATCTCGGAACATGTCCGGTGGTATCTGGCACCAAGATATTTGCAACAGATCCTTTAAGTCCTGCACGTTTTTTGGAGGGGTCTCCATGGATTGGATTTGTTGTTCCAGCACAACCCACATATGCTCAATCAGAGATCTGGGGAATTTGGAAGCCAGTGCAACACCTTGAACTCTTTGTCATGTTCCTCTAAACAATTCTGAACATTTTTTTTAACAGGGTTAATCATGGTCTGCAGCTACGTAGCCGCATGTGCAGAAAACTGGGATGTACTGTATGTTCTGACCCCTTTCTATCATGGCCAGCATTGAGTTTTTTCAGCAACTTGAGCTACAGTATCTCATATGTGTGATTTGCTTACCTGCATCATAGAATGTTGGGCACCCATGACCCTCACTGGTTCACCAGTTGTCTTTTCTTGCACCACTTTTGGTGATACTGAACACTGCATATTGGGAAAACCCTACAAGACTTGCCGTTTTGGAGATGCACTGACCCAGTCGTCTAGTTATCACTATTTGACCCTTGTCAAAGTCACTCAGATCTTTTTGCTTGTTTATATTTCCTGTTTCCAACAAATGGAATTTAGGAACTGAATGTTCACTTACTGTCTAATATATTCCACCCCCTGGAAGGTGTCATTGTAATCAGGGCCGTCTTTAATATTGATTGGACCCTGGGCAAAGCATTTGCCTGGGCCCCCTGGTACCCTCTCCCCAGGTGTGCAATCCCGTCCTCCACCCCAACGCAGTGGCAGTCCTAATGTAGAGAGGTGCAAGAATTTTTTTGAGCCTCCCTATCGCACGGGTGATTAAAAGGTAGTTCCCCATCTGTCGTGCAACTCCAGCAATGCATTGACAGCTGGGCTCTACCATTTACCCATGTTTGAAGGTTTGTATTTAGCACTAAGCTGTTTTTATGTGTTTGAATGTAAACAGGTTTTTGTATGGAATGTATGTGGTGTTGGCGTACTTGCATGCATGTATTTATGTGTAGTGTTGGTTTTTGAATGCAGGGGTGTGTTTACATATAATTTTGGTGTGTGTTTGTACGTAGTATTGGAGTTTGAATGCAGGGGTGTATTTGTATGTAGTGTTTGTATATGTGCATACATCTCCGCATTCACACACTCACACACATAGATATTTATACACACACACACACACACTGAAAAACATGCAGACACACCGATATACACACTGGCACACATGTAGATATACAGACACATATACACACATGCAGATACACAGACACACACACAGATACACCGAAACACACAAAGACAGCATACAGATACACACTGATACACATACAGACACACAGATATACAGACACATATAGACAGACAAACTGACACATACATACTGACATATGGATACCGACACATACACTGACAGACATGCTGACACACACACAGACACATACTGAGACATACTGACATACATTCACAGACACACACACAGACCTACTGACAGACACACAGACATACACACAGACAGACATAGTGGCACACACACACAGACATACTAATACCCAGGCAGACATACTGGCACACTGACACACACACAGACAGACAGACCTACTGACAGACACACACACACAGACCTATTGACAGGCACACAGACAAACTGACACACATACACATACCTACTGACACACACAGACCTATTGACAGACACAAACACAGACCTAGTGACAGACACACACACAGACCTAGTGACAGACACACACACAGACCTAGTGACAGACAGAAACACAGACCTAGTGACAGACAGAAACACACACCTAGTGACAGACAAAAACACACACCTAGTGACAGACAAAAACACACACCTAGTGACAGACAAGACACACACACAGACTGACACACACACACACCTATTGACAGACACAAACACAGACCTAGTGACAGACAGACTGACACACACACAGACAGACTGACACACACAGTCCTACTGACAGACATAAACACACACATACTGATGGGCAAACTGTAAATACACATGGGCAAACTGTAAAGCCCCCCTCCAGTTTCCTACCTTCCCTGGGGTTCAGTGTGCTGCCTGGGGTGGTTGGGAGTTGGGGACTGGCTCTCTTTGCTCAGTCCCCCTCCTCGCTGCCTCCTGGCTCAGCCTCCCTCCCGCGCGGGTCATCATCTCTGAGGGAGGAAGTGACTCCCGGACGTCACTTCCTCCCAGGCTGCCGTAAAGCAGGAGGCCCGGTCGTGCTGTTAAACGGCCACAGCATCCGACCGGGCCCGTGCTGAAAAGTGCTCACCGGGTGGCCCTAAGTGTATTGGCCACCCGGTGAGCACCCTTAGAGTATGGGCCCCGGTGCAGCCGCAATACAAGCACCGCGGGCCCATGGGTAGGGAGGGAATTTTTCTTATGCAGGCTATGGGCGGCGGGGCCACGGGGCAGCTGCTTTGGGCCCCCCAGGAGTAACTGGGCCCGGGGCAGCTGCCCCGTTTGCCCCGCGTTAAAGACGGCCCTGATTGTAATGATATATTCAGTGTTATTCACTTCACATGTCACTGTTTTTTATTTTATTTTTAATGTTGCGCATTGAAAATACAGCGCGATATATGGCATGTTAATATTTCTGAATAATTTTTATGGTATACTAAATTCAAGCTAGGTATAATAAATTCAAGCTAGGCGTATGTGGCTCTGACTATATGTTACAAAGAAGATAGTGCACAGATAGGACTTTCTGAGCAATAAATGGTGTCTAACATGCTTAGTACACAGAATAGGATATAATAAAGATCACTAGAGATGAGTAAGCCACTGAAATACTACATTACACACTGTAAGAATAAACTAGAGAAAAACATTAAGTTGTATGATAACCACTTAAAATAAAGGAGTTACTGATTGCTATCAGGAAGAGTCAGATCTTAGGGGGTAGGCAGTAAGCTAGTGTCAAAAGGGAATCAGTTTAAAGCAAAACAATGAGTACAGCAGGTCTAAATAAATCGTTATAATGGAAGAATAGTAACTCAAGTGGGTGGCAGTTGGTCGTCTCCCATCTAAGACCTTGCTATCAAAATATTCCTACATATGGCAGACTGGACAGGTATGTGTAAAGCCTATCAGTAAGGTTGGCATTGTCCCAAGGGGAACTAACATGAGGCTCCTGTGGTTTGTCGCCAGTTTCGAGCAGCGGCCCTTCTCTGGAATAGGGAATATTTTTTGTTAAAGCGCTGATTGATCCTTCGGCCATGCTGGATCCTATGAGAGGGACCAGGGCACTATGATTTGCTACACCTGGAGGGGGCTTACCTGACCCCTGCATCTCGCACATTCAAACTATTCCTGGAGGTAGAGAAAGTAACCTTGTTTATCATTCAGCCAGCCGAGCCCAGAAGCCTACAAAGATAATCTCTAGCCTCGACAGGAGGCACCCATTGGAGTCAGCCTGTTCACCATCGTGGGTACTGTTGCATCCAGGCAGGGAATGGGAGCTAATCTCTGGAACAGGAGGTAAAGCATTGGTCAGTCCAGTGGGGACCAGGATAACCCCAACCAGTCCAAAGGGGTGGGGTAGCATAATGTGGACACTGCCAGCTAGAGAGCTTGGTGAGTAGTCACCTCTCTTCTGCTCTGTCTCGCATAGCCTCATTTCAAGGAATCCAGGCTTGAAAAAGTTCAAATGTGGTATCCCCGAGATCACTGATACCTCCACTGCTTAAAGGTTGCTTTGCAGCAGTCGAGGGAACAAGTTTACCAGGAGTGTCCCTCAGTTTTCTGTATCAGACATGGGAGCTTTCACACCACACGTCTGGTGTGCTTGGTAGTTGGGCACCGCCCCCCACTGCCAGTGGTTTTAATGTTGTGGCTGATCAGTGTACATTAGAACCGAAACATGAATATTGTACACATGTAAGGCTCTAAAGTTTTTCATGGATGGCAACACCAATAATACTCATATTCACAAAACTGGACAGAGTATTAAAAAGGACTTTCACGGTTTAGGCCAAAATGACTGATTTAGGAATAAAGCTAAGTTGGTGATTTTTTTCTAAATTGTCTATATTGGTCTGAAAATTAGTTTCATAACTTAGTCCATAATTTTAAAGTCAACTATACAAATTTCCCTTTATAATAAATAAAGTGTGTCCAGGCTGACTACATATATGTTATAACTAAACCTTACTTCGCTATTCCTATGTTTTAGAATAAAGGTATTCCGTTCTGTACCCATAGCTTTTCAAGCACTAAGTGTTTTTGGGATGAGACAGCAGCAGCGGTTTAATTGAGGTTACCAAGTTTGGCAGAAAGCTTCCTGTTATGCCCAGCCTGAAAAAGAATTACGGAAATTTGAGTTCATGTTAACCTCATAAGAACCAACAGCATTCTATGACATTACCACAATCTAGTCCACATAAACCCTATGCCAGCGTGGAATATCCGGTTTAGTCACAATCAATAATAATATAGAGGCATACTAACAGTAACAGGAAAGGAAAACCAATGGTAGAGAAGAGTCTTTAAAGTGAAAGTCTAGGTTAAAAAATCTAATATTTTGTAATGCACTTGACCAAGGCAGTCAGAATAAAAGTATGCCCATATTCGTTTCTAAAATGTATTTTCCTTAGTTCCTAAATGTTTTTCTAAAAGTGCTAACTTAATTTTTCATGCTGGGCAATGCCCAATCAAATACTTCTCAAAGAGAAGCATTGTGCACGCAGTGTGTACATGGAAAGCTATAAAAATATAATATGAAAATAGATATCTGTAAAAAAAAATAGAACATTATCAAATAACTAAATCTAGGATATTTAACAAATTACATAAAAAAAAAAAATGCTCGCATTGAGTGGAAAAAAAACTCCCCAAATATGCTTCTAATTCATTTTATTATCTAATTTTATTTAATCACACGCAGGAGGCTGCTTTGCACTTAGCAGGCAATACACAGAACAGGAGGTCCTAAAGCAAAGACTATCTGCTAAAATGTTCTAAAATGAACACTCATTTTCAGGAACTGTGTAAGGAAGCAATGTGTGTGACACTCAGAGGAGGTGTGGCTAGGACTTTACATACTAAGTCATTTAATAAATAAATGGCAGAGAATTAAAGGGACACTCCAGGCACCCAGACCACTTCTGCTCATTGGAGTGGTCTGGGTGCCAACTCCCACTACCCTTAACCCTGCAAGTGTAATTATTGCAGTTTTTTTATAAACTGCAATAATTACCTTGCAGGGTTAAGTCCTCCCCTAGTGGCTGTCTACTAGACAGCCACTAGAGGGAACTTCCTGGTCCCTAGCACAGATTATCTGTGCTAGAGCGTCGCTGGACGTCCTCACACTGTGTGAGGACCTCCAGCGTCGCTCTATTCCCCATAGGGAATAATTGAAATTCATTTTCAATGCTTTCCTATGGGGTGCGCCAATGCCGCGCATGCGCATTAGGTCTCCTCGGCCGGTGGGCGGGATCAGTCTCGCCCACCGGCCGACGAAGGAAGAAGGTGGAGCGGCAGGGGAGGGGCAGGCAGCGACGTGGGACATGTCACTGCCTGAGGTAGGTGACTGAAGGGGTTTTCACCCCTTCAGCAACTGGGGATTGGGGGGGGTGGGAGGGAGAGGGACCCTCCAGTGCCAGGAAAGCGGATTGTTTTCCTGGCACTGGCGTTTCCCTTTAAGCAATTGAGACTGCAGGGGTATGGTCTATACACCAAAAATACTCATCAAGTTAACATTGTTTTGGTACTTAGAGTGTTCCTTTAAGCACTTGATCATGCCTCCCAATAGTTCCGATTTTGGCAGGACAGTCCAGCCTTTGGGGACACCAGGGAACTTTCCCCAACATTCATAGTGCGAGCGCATCATAAGACGCACTTGCACTATATTTATGTCACTAGGACCCTGTTTCAGTGCTCCCTGCAAACTCAGCCCTGAGTTGGCCGGCTAAAATGATTGGCAGACAGCCAGTAAAGTGGTTGGACATGTCTCCTTTTTAGGTGTATCCACCTCCTTTTGGTTGGAACCAGTGACTCAATTGCATCATTGGCCATTTACCCAACAGCATTGTGATTCTGGGACTGCCGATGGCGGGACGTATGCTTGATTATTCGAACTGGGGATTATTTTCAAACAAATCATGATTTGCAAGTAATTTGGGTGAAACACTATTCCTCCAAATTCCTCAACTCCCAAAACACAATATGGTCGTATGACGGAAAACAAACAAAACGGGCAATTGACAGTCTATTTCATTTTCTTTGCGATTTATATTTCCATCCATGGTGCCATTAAAGAAGGAAGATGATAGAGAATAAACTGATTTTATTTATTGCAGTAAATTAATAGGTGCATTTTTGCACCATTGTGGTTCATCCGGATTGTTTTTCACAAAAAGATCTCATGGACAAAATTCATCCGGACCAGTTTGTCCATACGGACAAATCGACTGGGATGGACCAGATTTTTTTGCAATGCACAAGTCTATTGATTATAGTAAAGACAAAAAAAACAGCTTTAGTCCTCTATGAATTGTATTTCTCCTGTGTCCATGATGACCCCAAATCTTCTAAAAAATTATGTTTCAAGGGCGATATACTGTATATTTATAATACGCTTTTGTTCACATACCTGTATATTGTAGCATCCAGTTGTAACACAATTAATTAAAATAACACTCCAGAACCATAAAGCAGTTTTGTTTGCTGAAGTGCTTTATGTGTGTCCCTCTTTTTTCATTTTCCAGAAAGTGCAGATGTCAATAGAAATTGTCTCTTGTATAAATTAACCTTGTTTTAACCCGTGGCTGTCAATCAAACAACCGATCTTGTTACTTCTTGGTTCTCAGGCAGTTGATTAAGTATTTTTCTTTGTCTAATAACTCACCATGGTACTATGATGCTATCACACTATTTTCCATCCAGCAACAAACTAAAAATTTCACTACACCACTCAACTAAAGTCAACAATCTATCGTCACCATTTTTATTATATATTGTTGTATTATGAGCAAAAAGTGGCACAAAGTGGCATTGTATGCTTCACACATATATCTATATGTGTATATATATATATACACACATTTGTGCTCGGGACAATAAAGCCGTATTTGTATTGATACCTTATCATACCTGTAGAGGTATACAACATTTGGTTGAGGTGTGCCGAAACCGACATATCGGTAGACCTGTAAATAAAGTGGGCAAAAAGGATGTATGTCAAAATAATATATTCAATCAACAATTGCCTTATTACTACATAGAATGTCACAATGCTAAATGTTGGAAGGCATGTCTAATTTCCTTCTCGGGTTGAGGAATGTATCCACAGTAGGCTGTCGATTTCCAGCACCCCAATGATTTTATAATATGGGTAGAGATGTTCCTGTAGAAGGCTGCCGAGGCCGCCCCTATCCTGAAGGAGAGTCCGGAGTAGTTTAAGGGGTTGAGGCCAAGTCTCATTAACATAATTCTAACATAAAGCATAAACTTGCTTGTAGTGAGGATGGTACCCTGTAAGGTAAGTAAAGGGTGGTTTGCAGGTACTTGCAAGTTATGTAGATATACATCTGGGGTCTTTACTGGACACCATTTATTAAATGTGGGGTAATAAGGAACTTTGATGGTTTGACCGGGTTGACTGGTCTTAGTATGCTGTAGCAAGAATAAATAGTGGTCTTCATGTTTGATGATATGAGAAATTTTGATGCATGATCTTAATTCAGTAGTATTGATGGTAGTGAACTCCCTGGGCCTTAGGAATCCGTAAAAAGCTAAGTATATAGTGGCTTTTAAGGTTTGATTGGTCTTGGGTTCAATTAGTGACTTATTCAAAAGGTCTGATAGCGACCTGAACAAGCTCCCATTAATAGGTAATCTCTGCGGTGTTTGTGGTGTACACACACATTTCAGTCACCTGTACTCCAGGGTAATGTCGTTTGTAAACCCTGGCGCTGCTCTGTAATTAATAAAAAGCCAGAGTTAAATAACTACTTTTGTAGTTTAAAAATAAAAAGAACTTAATATGTTTTTGTACAACTTCTGCAAACATTCTCAATAAAAAAGGTTTCGAAAAAAAAAGAACTTCACTTTTATTTAATAATTACAACATAAAAATATAAATGTTTCGGTTTACAAAACAAACTTTCATCCATATATATTTCTTAACTGCCAAAGGGGCAAAAGTGAAAGCAAAATATACATTTTTAGTAATTTGCTGAATGCTCTAAAATGCAATGGATTAATGAAAAGCTCTGTAACTATAGAATTTAATTTGCACGGGGATTAAGTGTTTACAATTAAAACACCCACATGTTTAGCTCAATGGACTGCTCTACAATCTTGCAATGCTATTCACTAAACAGAGAGCTCTGCTGATTTGATGGCTTGTAAAAATAATGATAAAATATCATACTTTGAAAAAAATCGCAACATTATAGGCTCATTTTAGCAGTATCTTGTTACCTCTTTTGTCTTTCAGTTACTCGCTAGTTTATATGCCTACTGTCGAATTATAAAACACTTCAAAATATGTTGGAGATACATAAATGCCATCATGGTCCTAATTTTGTTATTTTTTAGTGGATAGATCACTACGCGCTGTTAATCTGTTAATTACCAGATACAGCCTACATCTGCCTCTTGTCTGTGATTAAAGTACAGTTAAAAGAACAGGTGATAAGATTGTCTAAAGTAAACACACTGTGCTGTAAAAATGAAATTTAATTTTCATGGAGGCTGTGCGAATCTCAGCCAGGGGAGGTGTGGCTATGGCTGCATAGACAAGGTGATTAACCTCCTAAATGACAGAGAATTAAACAGTGATACTGCAAGGACATAATGAATACACGAAAATTACTTCATTAAGCTAAAGTTATTTTGGTGCGTAGAGTATACCTTTAAATGAATGCTCGAAACACTCTAACCATGGCATTCTTGACATCATAGCCACAACAGCACACAGTCAGGGCCGGCGCTACCATAAGGCAGCCCAGGCGGCCGCCTTAGGGCGCACCGGCCCTGGGGGCGCAAAATCAGGCTGACCGGAAGGAGGGAAGCGCACTGCGCTCCCCTCCAACCGACGACCTGTTGTAGCGTGGCCGATCGCCCGGTTCTGCGGGCGCGCGAGGGAGCACTCTCCCATGTGTGCTTCCTCTTCAGCTCCCTCGCGCGCCGCATACTGATACCGGAGCCGGAAGATGACGTCATCTTCCGGCGCCGGCATCCCTACGCGGTGCGCGAGGGAGCTGAAGAGGAAGCACACATGGGAGAGTGCTCCCTCGCGCCCGCCCGGGAGTCAGCCAGCCACCAAGGGAGTCAGCCAGCCAGCCACCAAGGGAGCCAGGGAGCCAGCCAGCCACCAAGGGAGCCAGCCAGCCACCAAGGGAGCCAGGGAGCCAGGGAGCCAGTCAAGGAGCCCAGGAGCCCAGCAGCACCACTGGACCCCAGGGAATCCCTTCAGCACTCCAAAAAGGTAAGGAGGCTGGGGGATTAAATTAAAAAAAAAAAACATGTGTTAGTGTGAGTGTTAGTGTGTGTGTGTGTGTCTGCTAGTGAGCGTCAGTGTGTGTGTCTGCTAGTGAGCGTCAGTGTGTGTGTCTGCTAGTGAGCGTCAGTGTGTGTGTCTGCTAGTGAGCATCAGTGTGTGTGTCTGCTAGTGAGTGTCAGTGCGTGTGTCTGCTAGAGAGCGTCAGTGAGTGTGTCTGCTAGAGAGCGTCAGTGAGTGTGTCTGCTAGTGAGCGTCAGTGTGTGTGTCTGCTAGTGAGCGTCAGTGAGTGTGTCTGCTAGTGAGCGTCAGTGAGTGTGTCTGCTAGTGAGCGTCAGTGAGTGTGTCTGCTAGAGAACGTCAGTGAGTGTGTCTGCTAGTGAGTGTCAGTGTGTGTGTCTGCTAGTGAGCGTCAGTGTGTGTGTCTGCTAGTGAGCGTCAGTGTGTGTGTCTGCTAGTGAGTGTCAGTGAGTGTGTCTGCTAGTGAGCGTCAGTGTGTGTGTCTGCTAGTGAGCGTCAGTGAGTGTGTCTGCTAGTGAGCGTCAGTGAGTGTGTCTGCTAGTGAGCGTCAGTGAGTGTGTCTGCTAGAGAGCGTCAGTGAGTGTGTCTGCTAGTGAGTGTCAGTGTGTGTGTCTGCTAGTGAGCGTCAGTGAGTGTGTCTGCTAGTGAGTGTCATTGTGTGTGTCTGCTAGTGAGTGTCAGTGAGTGTGTCTGCTAGTGAGTGTGAGTGTGTGCGTCTGCTAGTGAGTGTGAGTGTGTGCGTCTGCTAGTGAGTGTCAGTGTTTGTGTCTGCTAGTGAGTGTCAGTGAGTGTGTCTGCTAGTGTCAGTGAGTGTGTCTGCTAGTGTCAGTGAGTGTGTCTGCTAGTGAGTGTGAGTGTGTGTGTCTGCTAGTGAGTGTCTGTGTGTCTGCTAGTGTGTCAGTGAGTGTGTCTGCTAGTGAGTGTCAGTGATTGTGTTACTGTGTGTCTCTTACTGAGTGTGTTTGTGTGTGTATTAGTGAGTCTGTTTGATGTATGTTAGTGAGTGTGTGTTTGTCAGTGAGTGTGTATGTCTGTCGCTGAGTGTGTCTGTCAGTAAATGCGTGTCCGTTAGCTGGTGTGTATGCATCTGTTCGTGAGAGTGTGTGTGTGTCTTCAACACTTACCTTTCTCCCTTGGCGCTGGGGATTCCTCCGCCTCTCAGCTCCGAATGCCCTTGCCGTGCACGCATTCAAACCGCCCATAGGAAAGCATTACTCAATGCTTTCCTATGGACGTTCAGTGTTTTAGAATAGCGGAAGCTCCTCTAGTGGCTGTCAGTGAGACATCCACTAGAGGCTGGATTAACCCTCGGTGAAACATAGCAGTTTCTCTGAAACTGCTATGTTTTCAGCTGCAGGGTTAAAACTAGAGGGACCTGACACCCACTTCATTGAGCTGATGTGATCTGGGTGTCTGTAGTGGTCCTTTAAGTGTGTGTGCATCTGCATGCACTGGCGTACATACCGCGGTCGCAGGGGTCACGGCCCTGCAACCCCTGCGACCAGGTGCCCGCCGCCATGTGTTGCGGCCCCGGCCCGCGCAAAGTAAGCGCGAGAGGGGGGGGGGAGCACGGATCAATTTGCGCACTGGGGCCCCATGGGTCATGTGTATGCCACTGCACCTACCCTGGTGTCTGCCGCAGGCTGTGTGGAGGGGGCGAGGATATGAATGACATCATATCCCTGCTCCCTGTGTACCACACAGCGCGGCTGGCGGCCAGTGATGGGGCTGGGCTGCAGGACAGGACTCCAAGGAGCCAGACAGCATGCATCCAGGGGACAAGATTGAACTGATGTAAGTATGTAATTGTGTATGTCTCTGTATGTATGTATGTCTCTGTATGTATGTATGTATGTATGTAGGCCTCTGTATGCCTGTATGGCTTTGTATGTATGTTTCTGTATGCCTGTATGTCTCTGTATGCCTGTATGTCTGTACAAAATGTATGTGTCTGTATGTTTCTGTATGCCTGTATGTCTCTGTATGTACAAATGTATGTGTCCGTATGCCTGTATGTCTCTGTATGTACAAATGTATGTGTCTGTATGCCTGTATGTCTCTGTATGTACAAATGTATGTATCTGTATGCCTGTATGTCTTTGTACGTATGTGTCTGTATGCCTGTATGTCTCTGTATACCTGTATATATGTATGTGTCTGTATGACGGTATGTCTCCGTATGCGTGTATGTCTTTGTATGCCTGTATGTCTCTGTATGTATGTATGTGTCTGTATGCCTGGATGTCTCTGTATGTATGTTTCTGTATGTCTATGTATGTATGTATGTATGTATGTGTCTGTATGCCTGGATGTCTCTGTATGTATGTTTCTGTATGTCTATGTATGTATGTATGTGTCTGTATGACGGTATGCCTCTGTATGTATGTCTTTATATGCATGTATGTCTCTGTCTGTGTCTGTATGTCTCTGTATGATTATTTCTGTGTTTGTATGAACCTTATTTTAAACGAGGGTGGGGGGCACCAAAATGCCTCTTCGCCTGTGTAACTAAAAATCCTAGCACCGGTCCTGCACACAGTGCTAGTTATGGTGCTTGGAATGTTTCTTTAATGTATCCTAGTTGTCTGACGTTGAAATAATTTGTAACCGTGAGGTTACACTCACCTGAACATATATACATTATAATGTGCTGCTGGGGCCAATTCATACAACATACAAGATCCGGCGCACTAAATAGCAATTTCAAGGCTCACAGAATGTAATAGTTTTATTTAAAAACACCTCACCTAGGCAAAAATAATGGGGGTTTAGTTACAGTATATGATCATACATTGCATAAGCCTGCCACAACGTCAATGTACCCCATTCTACTACAGTATTACATTCTGCGAGCCTTGAAATTGCTGTTTAGTGAATGAGTGAGTGGGCTGGATCTTCTATGTTGAAAATCATTTGCACCGAGTAATTTTTGTTTCAAAATTTTGCAAATTAGATTTCGGCTTTCAAAGTCACTGTTTAACGAATACATCTCTCAGTGTCACACTGAAAAGCTGTAAATTAACCCAGGAGGGCTGAATCTTTATTCCTGTTGCAAGTTCTGCTTTCTAAAGAAAATGCTTCAAAATTTCCTATTGAAACATTAGGAGTTTTAGTGCAGGGGTGCAGTAATTCTGTTTAGTTAGTGTTCTTGTGTGTTATTACAAATTTTCTATTATTTTTTCACACCCTGAGACATATAGTACATCTGTTGTATTTCTCAGTTTCATTCAGAGGTAACAACAATGAAAGTGATTTACTGATCTGGCTAAAATCCAGAGAGTTTTCTGAAATAAAACTCACTGGGAACAAACCACAAATACTTTTCTCAGATCATGGCAACAGTTGCAAAAGGAACCATCTGCGCTCCAAGAATTAGGAACGGGAACATTTGTTCTGTCAGAATAAAATATCAGGGTTGCAATAAAATTTATCTGCTAGTGGTGATCAAAATGATCTGCATATCCCATTTATCTTTTTATATTTTTAAATGACAGAGGTTCTTCCTGTAACAGGAGATGTCAAGAATGAGTTCTTAAAGGGACACTCCAATAACCATAACAACCTATGTGTCTTGCGTATATAATGATGTAAGGAGCTGCCATGTCACTTTCTACAACTTCCATGATTGTCTGGCCAACTACTGCATTCAATGAATTCTGGGAGTTGTAGGCTATCAAAATCTGGGGGCAGAGAGCAGAGTCTACCTTAGTCTACCTTAAGTCCAGGAGAGCCACGAGAGTGGGCTCTGTGACTGCAGAAAATTAGGTTCGATCAAAATACTGGATGACTTCACAGGAGAAAAAAAAAGGCCTTAATCCACAAGAGATAAGGAAAGAAGAAAACCTTTAATGAAGCAACATCACAGTGAAGAATTTACAGAGGGATGAAATGAATACATCTGATGCATTGCGTGCCTCCTGCAAGACCACCTTCAGAAAATGAACTGTACTTATTGGCTCCCAGCAGCACCCCATTGAAGTATTGTTAGGTGAGTGCAGCCAAACCCTTGTTTTCACTCATAGGCATCATCATTGGGATCTGTGCTTTTTCCTGGTCATACAGGAGGTTATATCGTAAATTTCTGTTGGTGGGTGTATGAGAAGTTCCTAGTTCATTTACATTTTACATCTTTTTATGAGAGAGCATGTGTTTTGCAGTGGCAATCTGCCCCAAACTGTATGGAGCTATTAGAAAGGAAATAGAAGCAATGTTGCATTTTATAATGTATAGTGGAATCATTTCATCCATGTTTTTACATGAATGAAACTGCTGCCAAATGTTGAACTACATAAAATATATATTCTTACTGGACAAAGGGTTTTAAGACATGCTAAGCAATCCCATACAAAATAATGGGAGCAGTAGAATTGATTTATAGGTGTCAGTTAATTCCAGATACAAGAAGATGTAAATACAGGAAACTTCAGGGGAGGGTTCACAACTTTTGGTCTTTAGTGCAAATAAGGTATATTCAGTGGTGGAACTACCGCAGTTGCAGGGGTCGCAGCTGCAACCGTGCCCGGCACTTCAGGGGGCCCGGCCGCCCGCCAGCTAAGTAGCACAGCCCTGGCCCGCGCTGTATAACCGCCAGGGCCCCATTGGGGCCCATCGGGTGGCCCTAACAGCATGGGCAATGAATGGGTGGCCCTTACAGCATGGGCATAGATATCAATGAATTTCCAGGGGGCCTGATCAGCGATGTGGTGCTTTAACAGCGCGACCGGGCCCCCACTCATGACGTCAGAGCTGGGAGGAAGTGTAAGCTCTGGTCACTCCTCCCAGCTTACACCAGGAGTCGCGCAGGAGGAAGGAGAGGAGGGAGTCAGAGTGGGAACTCTGACTCCCATCAGGCTGAGCCATCACTGGACTCCAGGGAAGTCACCCTCCTGCACCTAAAAGGTAGGAAACAGGAGGGTGACTAAAACATTTTGTATATCTGTGTGTGTTTGTATGTATATGTGTGTGTGACAAACTCCCCTTTTCAAGTGAGTTTGCCACGAGCTCCTGGAGGAGCCTGCTTGCCAGCCTCCTGCCCACAGACTATGGGCCCTACAGGGAAACCTGTAAAAGACTACCAAACTTGACTGACTGTTAGCACTGATTTCCCTGGAACTGTTTTGGGCATGGGGCCATGTTTGCGGTCGGTCAAAACTATGACTGAACCCCTGGAATTCCTGAACCCCTGAACCGATCTGGGTGATTTTAGGATATGTTGTTCACCCAAATCAGGGACTTTTATGGGGATATGTTGTATGTATGTCTGTGTGTCTGTATGTATGCATGCATGTGTCTGTCTGTGTCTGTATGTATGTGTATGTGTATATGTGTTTGTCTGTATGTATGTGTCTCTGTGTGTGTGTTTGTATGTGCAAGGACTGTGAAAATCACAGTGAGAAGACGTTGGACGTCCATAGGAAAGCATTGAGTAATGCTTTCTTATGGGCGGTTTGAATGCGTGCGCTGCTCTGCGCATTCGGATCTGACGTAGGCAGGGGGTGGAGAGTTCCCCAGCACAGAGGTAGCCCGGCGCCGGAGAAAGGTAAGTGGCTGAAGGGGTTTTAAGCCCTTCAGCCCAGCGGGAGGGGGGGCCCTGAGGGTGGGGGGGACCTAATGACCCTATAGAGCCAGGAAAACGAGTTTGTTTTCCTGGCACTATAGTGGTCCTTTAACAGCTCCAGAATGTAGCAATGTAAGATAAAGGACAGTTGCACAGACTGTTCTACTATATATAAATATATACACATTCTAAAAACTTATTCAGATAAACAAAAATGTACAGATTTTTGTTTTAAATTCCTATATGATGTTGCCATGTATTTTCATTACAAGTTGTACACCCACAGTTTTATTGATTAACGTATTCATTTATTTATTTTGAACAGAAACAGCAATTTAAATTGATTATGCACTGTTATTGTTTAAAGAAACCATAACTTAACATTTTTGTTTTAATGTTCAACAGTTGTACCCCAGCGAATCTTTGCTTACATAATATAAACGTAATTGATAGGCAATCAGTTTGCTTTACTAAAAAACATTTCATGCATGCTTTTTAGCTTCCAAATGTGTTTCAAGGGACACTCCAGATTGCTAAAGTACTTTAGTTTGCTGAAAAGCTTTATATGTGAAGAATGTGTCCTATATTTTTCCATTGTGCAAAAAGTGCAGATATTAATAGAAATGAATACTTTTATAAATTAACTCGGTTACACCCCGTGGGTGTCAGACAACAGGTTCTGTTACTTCCTGGTTTGGTTAGCACAGTGTAACTAAACTCAAGAGGCCGCGATTGTCCAGAGCACCTGCCTTGCAAAGACTTCTCATTGAGCTGCACTGGGAAGCCTGTGATTGGACAGCCACATAAAGTGTTATAAGGGGACGGTTTGCAAAGGCTTCATACATGAAAAATACAGGTTTTGCAGGTTTTTCTCTGATATACCCTAATGAAACAAAATGCTTAATTTAATGCACGTATGTTTTCATTGGTGGTATATATATTAAAGCTCAATTTTAATGTATTTGTTTTTGTCCCTTTAAGATATATTCGCTAAACTGTTTTTTGCACAAGTGTCCACAATGCTTCTCTGTGACATGCATTTCAACGGCCACAGCCCACAGACCAGCAAAAAAACAGGAAGTGTTTGGCCAAAAGGGAGCTGGACAGTTTCCTACAAAAAGCATTATCTACAGCAAAGAAAGGTATGGTTTCTGGGCAGCTAAAAAAAAATATAAATATGTGTTTTCTAACTTGATTTGTTCAAATCTTCATTGTTCAAATGTTTTCTTAATGTATTTAATGTTTTTCATGATGTAACAGACAGTTTTGTTTCCAAAAGCTACATGCAAAACTACTTACACCATACCTCCACGACGTGTTTCCTATTTCCAAGAGGAAGTGGCGAAACACCTAACAGAACAGTTTATCTATATCTTTCTCACAATCTCATTTTCTGTGAGTGACAGAGACAGATACAGATCACAAACACAGGAAATACACTAGCAGAATTTATGATAGAGCTGTGATCAAAAAGTGGTGTATGATTCTCATGCATATTATTGGGCGTTTCATTGCTGTGGCCTTCTCATAGTTGTCCGTGTTGCTCTTTATCTCCATCTCCCCCACCCATTTCAAGTCCCTGTGTCCTCATTTTATGTCCCCTTATTCCATCCACACCTTTTCATTCCTTTTCTTATTATTCACTTTTTTTCCTTTTCTTTCCCTCCCGACACAACCATACGTCCTAGTCTATTTCATTCTAACTCCCATTTTCTTTTTTTTCGCCCCACCTTCTCTGCCATTGCAAGGCATCTTTTATTATCCCCTTTCTCTAAGCCTCACCTACATTTCAGATATTTGTAGCCTGACAATGAGTCCAGAAGCATCCACTGCATTTTCCTATCATTGGCCGGAGTAGTGACAGGTCCAAAACTCACAACATTTCAAATGCACAAAGAAGAACCCTTTAATTGTAGAGGTGTGAGTGGGGTGTAGTCAAGGGGTGCTGTTCTAAGAAATTGTGGGTAATATACTAATACAAATGTATTCAACTAACATTTAATTTAGAAAAAGAACAATGTATCTTAATGATACCGATTAATTTTGAAACATGTATTGCAGTTTAAAGACACATTACTGTTAGTATTACTTCTGTAGATCTCTGTTATACACTTAGAGACACCAACAATACAGAGCTCCTAGAAAAGAGGAACATTAGGATAGAAAAGAGGGACAGAGGGATTTGGTCCACAAATAGGGACTGTTCCTCCTAAATAAGGTCACTTGGGAGGTATGCAGGTCTATTTCACTGCTTCCTGTTACTAGTTCTTTTCATGCATGGGATTCACTTTATGGGCAGAGCCTGTTTTGAAACAGAAGGAATATTCCATTATGTATTTGGAACCACACCACCAACTCTAGAAGAGGTAAAGATCCTGAGGAGGCAGGCTGAAAGCTAGCAGGATAAGAGGCATGTGTGGGTGTGGTGAGTGTAGGTGTAATATGGTGGAGGGTTAAATAAATGGTTATGGGGCTGGACTATATAAATAGGAAGGCATTTTGCCTCCTGACTTCAGCCATCTTAAAATAACCGCTTGGTAACAGCTTCTCACCCACCCTCCCTTGTTGATGTTTGGTTATATGTTACTAATAGAGATGTCCCGAACGGTTCGCTGGCGAATAGTTCCTGGCGAACATAGCTTGTTCGCGTTCGCCATGGATTCGTCATCATTGAGTAAACTTTGACACTGTACCTCACAGTCAGCAGACACATTCCAGCCAATCAGCAGCAGACCCTCCCTCCCAGACCCTCCAAACTCCTGGACAGCATCCATTTTAGATTCATTTGGAAGCTGCATTTTTTTTTTTTTTTTTAGACAGAAGTGTGTTATATTTGAGCATGCTAGGCTGAACGTGCATATATCATGGCTAGTTGCACTGAGGGTATGAGTATATAGCAGTACATTGTTGTGAAAGATGGCTGTCATGTTTAGGGAGTAGCTTGCACGTTATCAACTGTGTATTTATATCAGCAGCTCCATCACTAGTTATAAATCAAGTGTGAGTCGCCCCATGAGATGAGACTAGTGAATAACATAATACATGAACGGTTAAGGTAAAGGCATGTAAGGAACTACGACAATAAACTCTTTAGGAGGTGAAATAATGACATGTTTAAACGCTTGCTACTTTACGATTAGTTAATATGCAGAGAGCAGTTCATGTGATCAAAGGCATGGTGTGGAGGATCGGCTATAGTGGGAGATGCTTGTCAGGCTGCTGTTTACTGCTTGTGCTCATCCGATCCCTTCTGGGTGCCAGGTGCAGACCCTGGGAGTCCCTGATACCTGGAACAACAAAGGCAAGTCTCTGGCTGAGTGCCGGGTTTGCGGCTTGAGGTGGTGGAAGCTTGTTTTGTCGGGTGGTCGGATCTGTCCCGGTGGTGCTTCACATCCGGTTCGGGATTGTGGTGGCTTAAGGTGGACGCGAGTGCTTGACGTGGGGCAGGCTCTGCATTTCTGTTTGTGCCTCCGGTCCCGTCTTGGACGCCTTTTGTGTTGGTGGATTTTAATGGGGACTGCTTCGCTTAGCTGTGGTGGAGCTTGTTGGGGCTGTGGTGGAGCTTGTTGGGGCTTCCTGCTTGTTATTTGCTTCCAAAATTGATTAAAGAGTCTGTCAAGCTTAGACTCAATATACTGCCATGCATTGCTGGTACCAGGAGGACACGCGGCTGCCGCCATATTGGGAGAGTCGCAGATGAGTATGTCAGCCTGGGCGTCTGTGCTCTGTGCGTCCATTAGCTCCAGACAACCTCTCAGGGGTGGACCGGGATAACCCCCACCGGTCCGAGGGGGGGTAACGGAGCTCCTGCCGGGAAGTAGTTGCTCCTGGGCTTCCCAGGATCAGGAGATCGGCCGCCTCTCCCGCCCGGTGAGCACCAGGCCACACTTGCCACGCGGAGGTAAGTAAGACTCTGCCGAGTTGCTGACCACTTTATTAAGCATGTCAGGTCAGTCAGGTAGGAGCAACATTGCTGGGTCATCTCCTTCTGGGGTGAAATTCGCTTGTTGATAGCTGCTTAAAGTGAGATATTGAGGGAGCTCACATGAAGTGCGTCTTTCCTCCATGACAGCTAGGCCCCACCCCCCGGAAGCTGCATTCTTAGTGAGAGGAGGGACAGTGTAGCTTCTGCTGATTTAATAGGGAAATCCATAGCCAGGCTAGTGTATTCAGTGTCCACTACAGTCCTGAAGGACTCATCTGATCTCCGCTGTAAGGACAGCACCCCAAAAAGCCCTTTTTAGGGCTAGAACATCAGTCTGCTTTTTTTCCCCCTGTGTAATCTAATTGCAGTATCCTGCCTGCCAGCGTGTGTGTCAGGCTCAGAGCGTATACTGTGCCCACTTGCCCAGTGCCACCACTCATATCTGGTGTCACAATAGCTTGCATTTAAAAAAAAACTAAACTTTTTTGACTGTACTATAATAGCAGTCAGTTTCCTTCACACGTGTGCGTTTCAGAGCCTGCCAGGGCACAGTGTCACACCAGTGCAACTCATATCTGGTGTAACGGTAGTGTACAATAAAAAAAAAAAAACTAGAAATTTGACTGTGAAATAATAGCAGTCAGTTTCCTTCACACGTGTGCGTTTCAGGGCCTGCCAGGGCACAGTGTCACACCAGTGCAACTCATATCTGGTGTAACAGTAGTGGACATTTAAAAAAAAAAAATACAGGGAGCTTGTTGTCACCTTTTCGGTGTTGTACGTGGCTGGGTGGAGGAAGATACCTTCAATGACATCAGTGAGGACAAGGAACGGGACATGGTTAGCTTGGTATCCAACTGGTGCAAATGGAGAGTTTGCGGTTGTGCAAATGGACTGTTTGCGGTTGTTTGCGGTGCGTTAAACGGGGAGTTTGGTCTGTCACTGTGAAGCGGGCGTAACCCTTACACTACCTGATCGATACAACATCATACCTGATGTTTTAAAGCACGTTATTCCAAACAATTTAGGAATGTTAGGTGATTTATGCCCTTTATGGATTAAAACCAGTTTTGCCATGGATCCCCCTCCGGCATGCCACAGTCCAGGTGTTAGTCCCCTTGAAACAACTTTTCCATCACTATTGTGGCCAGAAAGAGTCCCTGTGGGTTTTAAAATTCGCCTGCCTATTGAAGTCTATGGCGGTTCGCCCGGTTCGCCCGTTCGTGAACATTTGCGGAAATTCGCGTTCGCCGTTCTTGAATGGAAAATTTTATGTTTGCGACATCTCTAGTTACTAACTCTGTTCTCTTGTCGTAGCTGGCGGGTATGGACCTTACCAATCCGTGTTGGAGGAAGAGTACAAGGGGAAGAAGTAAGCCTGGGTTTGGTCCCTCCCCTAACCTCTGGTAAATGTTTGGACATTCGGACGTGCCCACTGAGCCAAAAGGTCGGCCAGTGGTTAGCATGGTGGTAAGTTAAGGCCAAGTTTGAGGCCAGGTGGTGTTTGGACGAGGGGGGAGGGCAGGTTCCCACGAGTACTCGTATTTGGTGATGGAATGGTTTGGCAAGGACGAGTCTGCGGAAAATATATATATCACTGTTGATATGGTTAATAGATGTTATTTATTGGTTGAAAATATATTTGTTAATTTATAAATAAAGCTGTGGCCTGTTTTATACCACAAATAAGTCTTAGGTTTATTGGGGGGGAAATTGGTTGGTAAAGAAGGTTGGTCGCACTACACAGTAACCACTACCTGCACACCTGTACTTATAGAACCTTTCTGAAACACGCTATCCTGCAGATCCTGCTGGTGAAACTTGAATATGTTAAATTAGCTTTGAAAGAACATGGATCATACCTGGATTCCCTGGTTGCTCAAAGAAGGTTGTATTAGCTACATTCAGTACAGCAAATTCTAGTGAATTTAAATAAATAAAAAAAAAACTGCACATTCTAGTCAAACTGTGGCTATAGTTGAGTTGGAGATTTTTTCAAAACCAGCAGTATTTGCCCACATTTTGCAATTTGGTTTTAAATCCCCGTTTGAAGTTTAATTTGCATATTGAATATTTTTTTTTGCATATGTTTAATATAGTAAAGTATGTTTAAACATGAATATCTCTATAAACAAACAACTATAGCGCACAGGCGGGTGGCATTTCAGATATCCCGGTATGATAAATTGTAATTCTACATTTTGTAAATCTCTAGCAACCTTCCAGGAAATTACACACAGCAGCACAAAGCTCACTTGTTTCTACTGACCAAACCTTGTGGAAGAAATAGTGTAATTTAATCCACTCAGACAATAGCTTTCTGCAATCATTCTTCACTATTTGTCAAACTGCTAATGATGTTGCCAAATTGAGCCAAGTTACTATCCCATTGATTTAATGGGAGATTCAGTTCTACTAGGGCAGCCTATAAGAGTTGAGTTTAAATTACCCTTGAGATAAGGTGATAGTAGAATTTGCTCTGGAGCTGAGCAGCCCCCCAATATTCATTTGTTTAACCCAAATATATTGGTCTAATTGGGTTGCCCAGAACATCACATTTGGGATGCACTCAAATCACCCTGGTGTTTAGTGAATGCATATTATTTTCGGTCTCAAGTCCTCCTTGTCTTGTCTTGTCTTCCACACTTGTCTGTCTTTACGATAAACTGATGGGTATATATCATAAAATCTAACAGCAACTCATAATAATGTAAAATTACACTTTTCTAAATATGTTAATACATTTGTTAAAGTGAACTTGTAATCGATTTTTTTTACTCCATGCCTATGTATTTCCCTTCCTCTGGGCAGCAGGAACATTTATTTTTTTTTAACCATCTTCTATGGAGCTTCATTTAGTTTTTGCTATCGTTACCTCCTTCCTAACAGACCCAGTGCCTCCAAAAGCCAGTCTTCGTGGGTGGCAACCTTCCTCTATAGTCAGCCTTTGTTTGGGAAGCATAGTAAGACTTTACCACACCTGGCATTAGCCATCTAATACTGGAGCCGTATTCTAATTCAGACAGACATTGGCATGGGGATTATGCCGATAGCCTGTCTGCTGAGAGGAAGAGGGGAGCACGATATAACAGCAATTTTCTCAAAAACCACACATTGTCTAGCGATTTTGCTAGCACAATGAATATATGAAATTGCTAGAGGAATCCATTGCCGCAAAGAAGAAACGTGGCATGATAGGTACCCATTAATAAAATATATGATGTATTCAATTGCATCAAATATTTACATACATTTTATTGGTAATATCAAATTCAACTGCTGCCACTAAATGTCCACTTGGGCCAAAGAACCTGTTTTGAGGCCATTGTTGGTGAATGAGCCCTGCCACTGCCAGTGTATATATACTGCCTATCCGCTACACTAAAAATAGCACAAGATACAGCCCAGTAGATTTTAATAGTAACTCTGTTTTAATTTTAACTCTATATTGTAGACAATCCAGCAATATAAGGTAGACTACCCCATTATTGTTAGCTCTCCAGTCTGGTCCTACCACACACAGACCATGTAGAATCTTCAAAACCATTTGCTATTACACACCTCCAAACATTGGGGAGGTATGTGATGCGGCCAGGGTAGGTGAGCCTTGGAGCTTGTACGTCACTACCAATGCCTAATAATGGATGGGTCCATCTAGAAATGGGGCAGACTCCCCCCAGAATTATGTGCAAACCTTGTACCATTGCTGCTAAAAAGAGCTGTTTGCATGGTCCTGGTACCCTCCTCACAGCTCGATGTGTCTAATGAAGCACTTGCGCTTTGCTAGCTGGAGACAGGTATGGGGTGTCCCCAGACAAAGCCCTTATCTGTTTTATGATATCGGATAGAATCCAACATTAATAACCAAAATAACCAAACTAACCTGGACCTGTTGATTTTTTTCATATTTGGCGGTCGGTTGCCTGAATTTGAATTCCTGACAATCCACTTTTTAGTAAATACTCAGGTCTGAAAGTAATCACCTTTGTAGAATTGGTGTAAGGAATGATTAGCTGCTGCCCTGTTGACCGATTCTAATGTGAACTATAGATTAAATTATGGTAACCTGTCATCACTTATCTTACTTTTTTTTTTTTACTTTTGTGTAAATTTAGTAATTGTCTAGAACAGCACAATATTTTTTATAAAATCATCACAGTTCTGAGACTGAAACTGTTAAATCACTATAAAATAATAACTGTATGATGGATCACAGTCATGGATAGGGGAAACATTAAACTGAAATACATTTTTTGTTATCTTTTGTCTGGAAATCTATCTTCCAAGAGAACGTCTTACCGCGTTTCCTCTGTCAAATGCATCTCCGGATAGAGTGACTGCCACATTTTGTCAGACAAAGATAATAGCACTGATTGCAACTGGTCAATAAATTACTTGGTCTCATTAAAAGCGAATATCTGTATCCTGTCATGGTGTCAGTGACTCATAATGTGCAACTTAGAGCATAATCAATCATTAAACCAGTAAGCAAACTAAGACAAAACACACTTTAGAGACATGTTAGTGCTCTTGTGTATCCCCGCTGCATCTTATATTAGTACTGGAGAAGGATGTATGATCTCTAGATTATTAATCAACTCTGCTTGTGCCTTCAATTGTCTATCTATCTATCTATCCATCCATCCATCCAACCATGTCTGTCTGTCCATCTATGTATTTTTCTGTCTAAGTATATCTTTTTCATATTGTACATATTTTAAAGCTACAACAGTGGAAGGTTCTAACCAAATATAGAAGCAGATAACTTAACCTGCATTTTACAGGCGAATCTACATCCTCACTATTTGCTCCTTGGCAGCACTAGTAGATAGAGAGTTTAAAACCTTTCAGCTGTGCAAAGGGTAAAATATGGTGTCTGGCCACTTACCACTTGCCAGATGGCAAATAGTGCATATGTTGGTGTGTTTTTTTTTATCTATCTATCTATCTATCCATCTATTTATTTATCCGTTGGGTGGATTGTTCTGTGCACATTAAGGGATAGCCTGAAGTGCCAGAATTTTTTATGAATACATGACAGATGCTGCCCTGTTGTAGAGTAACAAGCCTGCTGTTATTGTCCTCTTCACCCTTTATTACAGGGAGTTCAGTGGGCCTCGGGCCAAAGCATGACGTACATGGTTTCATAAAAACGTTGCTTTATAAAATGACATGGCTGCACACCTGTTATAGAATGAATACTAAGCAAGTCAATGTGGCTGGACTGCCTCGACTTTTTGTAGTTTTTACCTCTTGTATAAATACAGACAGAGAAGGCTCTAGACCAGGCATCTCAGACTCTGTCCTTCCCAGATGTTACTCAACTACAAATCCCATGATTCTCTGGCCATCTATTGCTTTTAAAGAATTATGTGGGGGTGGGGAGCAGAGTTTGAGATCCCTGGTCTAGACTTTGTGAGATTTAGGCAGAACCTAAATACAATACCCCATAATTATTTCATTATTCCCTTCTCCATAGACTGAATCAAACACATTCTCCCAGCTATATAAACCCATGCACAATAGTTCTAATTATTAGGAAATACTTGGTACGGCTGAATCAGTTTGTTCAAAAATAAAATGTCATTATCGGATATCTGATAGTCGTTTTTGTGCCGTTTCAGCTTGTCCAAATATTTTATTCAGCAAAAAAAATTGGATGAACCAAAATGGCCCAAAAATCATCAGTGTTTTGTGAAATATATACATAATATAAATATTATGTACTACATTTTTTGCAGTACACGGATATGCACATTTTCACTGCTCCTCCATTTTTCCCATCTATTGGTCTCTTCTCACTTGATCTGTGAATAAAATCAACTTTTCCTGGCAGTCCCCTAATCATCAATCATTCTTTTCTCATCTATTATCTCTCTTTTTTGTCTTCATTTTCTTATCCTCCAGCCCCAATCACATCAATGTGGGACACAGTCAGTGGAGATATGATGTACATCATGTCCTCCCCCATCATATATGAGCTGACGCCTGAGGCTGGTCAGAGCAAAGGAGCTACACCACCACCACTCTGCATAATAATGGTTGGAGAGAGCACAACCATGGAAAGGGTTAAAAATGAAGTATGTGACTACTGTAAATGGACAGACTATTTTAGAAATAGCAATTGTTAAATGTCAGCTGAAAGTTAAACCTGTTGCAGATCCTCAAAGAGATAACCTCTTTACCTTGCTACCAGAAATGCATGTTGTTGGTTGCTGAATAAGCAATATCGTGTTTAGCTGGTGTAATCTTGTCATGTGACTTTTACTGTAACGTCTGTTTATAAATATATTTGCCTGACCCTTAACCCCTTAACGACCGCTGACGGTTCAGGACCGTCAGCGGTAAAACGTGCGTTTGGACCGCTGACGGTCCTGAACCGTCATAACGGTTTTGGGCTACTTACCTGATCGCCGTCGGTCCCACGGCGGCGATCAGCTCTCCTCCCGGTCCAGGGGGGTTGCCTGTCTGCCCGGGCAGTCCCCCCTCGGCAGATCAGGACCCCACGGCCATGTGATCACTCGATCACATGACCGCAATAGGTGTCCATGTGTCTGCCTGCAGGGGGACTGTCTGTGCTGACAGGCAGTCTCCCTGCAAGTGAAAAATCCAAAATAAAGTGTAAAAAAAAAATCTGTGTAAAAAAAAAAAAAAATAATATGTGTATATATATGCTATATATACATGTATTATATCTATATATACCTATATATAATATATGTATATATATCATATATATAATGTCACACTAAGTGTATTTTTATATTTATATATACGTATATAATTATAAAAATACACTTATATTTAAATTACACACGAATATATACAATATATATATAATAACTATATATATGGTATATATATATTATTATAAAATACAAATAATATGTTAATAAAAATAAATAACAAAAAATAAAAATAATTTTTAATAATTAAAAAAAAATTATATATATATATTCAGTTTTATTCTAACAGTATTTTGATATTGATATATATATATTTATATCAAAATACACTTAGAATGTAATGATATATATATCTATGTATAAATAAATAAATAAAAATAATACGAAATATACATATGTCCACATACATAATTACATAAATAATTTCATAAATATACACGTAGACGTCAAATATATAAATATGTATATATATTAAAATTCTACGTGCATATTTATGTAATATTTTTACCTAATTAAGTAATTTTAATGATTGCAATTTGAGGGACCTGCCTGCCAACCCAGGCCAAAAGTCCAGATAATTTAATTTGCTAGCACTGTGTTTAACCCTGTAACTTTCTATGACACCCTAAATCCTGTACATGGGGGTACTGTTTTACTCGGGAGACTTCGCTGAACACAAATATTAGTGTTTCAAAACAGTAAAACATATCACAGCGATGATATTGTCAGTGAAAGTGAAGTTTTTTGCATTTTTCACACACAAACAGCTCTTTCACTGAGGATATTATTGCTGTGATATATTTTACTGTTCTGATACACTAATATTTGTGTTCAGCGAAGTCTCCTGAGTATAACAGTACCCCACATGTAGAGGTTTTATAGTGTTTGTGAAAGTTACAGGGTCAAATATAAGGCTTGATTTTACTTTTTTTTTTTTTATTGAAATTTGTCAGATTGGTTAGGTTGCCTTTGAGAGCGTATGGTAGCCAAGGAATGAGAATTAGCCCCATGATGGCATACCATTTGCAAAAGAAGACAACCCAAGGTATTGCAAATGGGGTATGTTCAGCTTTTTTTAGTAGCCACTTAGTCACAAACACCGGCCAAAGTTAGCGTTTTTTGCATTTTTAACACACAAACAAATATAAATGCTAACTTTGGCCAGTGTTTGTGACTAGGTGGCTACTAAAAAAAACTGGACATACCCCATTTTGAATACCCTGGGTTGTCTACTTTAAAAAATATGTACATGTTAGGTGTGTTTCAGGGATTTATGACAGATAACGGTGTAACAATGTCACTATTGATACATTTAAAATATATATATATTGAAACAGCAATTTCCTACTTGTATTTATAGGCCTATAACTTGCAAAAAAAAGCAATAAAGCATGTAAACACTGGGTGTTTTTAAACTCGGGACAAAATTTTGAATCTATTTAGCAGTTTTTTTCATTAGCTTTTGTAGATAAGTAAAAGATTTTTCAAGTAAAAGTCCAAAAACATGTTTTTTTTTTTATTTTTCACCATATTTTATTATTTTTTTTAAATACAATATATGACATAATATATATACTGGTATGTAAAGAAAGCCCTTCTTGTCGTGAAAAAAACAGTATATAACTTGTATGGGAACCGTAAATGAGAGAGCGGAAAATTACAGCTAAACACAAACACCACAAAAGTGTTAAAACTGCTCTGGTCCTTAACGTACAAACATCGCAAAAACAGGCCGGTCCTTAAGGGGTTAATACACTGGCAGTAGCCCAATTTGAAACATGTTGTCTGTGTATCACTGAAAGGTAAAAAAAAAAAAAGGTATTTCTAACACCCTCCCTCACTGTCACCAGTCACCCCCTCCCTCAGTCACTGTAACCAGTCACCCCCTCCCTCAGTCACCAGTCACCCCCTCCCTCAGTCACCAGTCACCCCCTCACTCAGTCACTGTAACCAGTCACCCCCTCCCTCAGTCACTGTAACCAGTCACCCCCTCCCTCAGTCACTGTAACCAGTCACCCCCTCCCTCAGTCACTGTAACCAGTCACCCCCTCCCTCAGTCACTGTAACCAGTCACCCCCTCCCTCAGTCACTGTAACCAGTCACCCCCTCCCTCAGTCACCAGTCACCCCCTCCCTCAGTCTCTGTAACCAGTCACCCCCTCCCTCAGTCACCAGTCACCCCCTCACTCAGTCACTGTAACCAGTCACCCCTTCCTCATTCACTCTGTCACCCCTCCCTCAGTCACTGTCACCAGTCATCCCCTCCCTCAGTCACTCTGTGCCCCCTCCTTCACTCTGTCACCAGTCACCCCTTCCTCAGTCACTGTCACCAGTCACCCCCTCCCTCAGCCACTGTCACCAGTCACCCCCTCCCTCAGTCACTCTGTCACCCCCTCCCTCAGTCACTGTCACCAGTCACCCCCCTCCCTCAGTCACCAGTCACCCCTTCCCTCAGTCACTCTGTCACCCCCTCCCTCAGTCACTTTTACCAGTCAACCCCTCCCTCAGTCACCAGTCACCCCCTCCCTCAGTCACTGTAACCAGTCACCCCCTCCCTCAGTCACTCTGTCACCCCCTCCCTCACTCTGTCACCAGTCATCCTATCCCTCCCTCACTCTGCCACCAGTCAACCCCTCCCTCACTCTGTCACCTCATCCTATCCCTCCCTCACTCTGCCACCAGTCAACCCCTCCCTCACTCTGTCACCAGTCACCACCTCCCTCCCTCACTATGCCACCAGTCACCCCCTCCCTCAGTCTCTGTAACCAGTCACCCCCTCCCTCAGTCACCAGTCACCCCCTCCCTCAGTCACTGTAACCAGTCACCCCTTCCTCATTCACTCTGTCACCCCTCCCTCAGTCACTGTCACCAGTCATCCCCTCCCTCAGTCACTCTGCGCCCCCTCCTTCACTCTGTCACCAGTCACCCCTTCCTCAGTCACTGTCACCAGTCACCCCCTCCCTCAGCCACTGTCACCAGTCACCCCGTCCCTCAGTCACTCTGTCACCCCCTCCTTCAGTCACTGTCACCAGTCACCCCCCTCCCTCAGTCACCAGTCACCCCTTCCCTCAGTCACTCTGTCACCCCCTCCCTCAGTCACTTTTACCAGTCAACCCCTCCCTCAGTCACCAGTCACCCCCTCCCTCAGTCACTGTAACCAGTCACCCCCTCCCTCAGTCACTCTGTCACCCCCTCCCTCACTCTGTCACCAGTCATCCTATCCCTCCCTCACTCTGCCACCAGTCAACCCCTCCCTCACTCTGTCACCTCATCCTATCCCTCCCTCACTCTGCCACCAGTCAACCCCTCCCTCACTCTGTCACCAGTCACCACCTCCCTCCCTCACTATGCCACCAGTCACCCCCTCCCTCAGTCACTCTGTCACCAGTCACCCCATTCCTCAGTCACTCTGTCACCAGTCACCCCATTCCTCAGTCACTCAGTTACCCACTCACTGTGTCACCAGTCACCCCCTCCCTCAGTCACTCTGTACCCAGTCACCCCCCCCTCACTATGTCACTCCCTTACTCTGCCACCAGTCACCCCTTCCCTCACTGTCAATCACTCACTCTGCCATATGTCACCCCCTCACTCACTCTGCCACCCCCTCACTCTGCCACCTGTCACTCCCTAACTCTGCCACCTGTCACCCCCTCCTTCCCTCACTCTGCCACCTGTCACTCCCTCTCTCCCACGATCTGTTCCCTGTCACCCCCTCCATTCCACGCTCTGCCACCTGTCACCCCATCACTCTACCATCCCTATCCCACCCCACACTATGTGCCCTATACCCCTATCACACCCCACACTATGTGCCCTTAACACACTACATCCCTAGCCCACCCCATACTATGTGCCTTACACACTCTACATATCCTACAAACATACAAACTACATCCCTATCCCACACCACACTGTGCTCCCTACACACACTACATAACCTACACACTACATCTCTATACTACACCACACCATGTTCCCTACACACACTATATAACCTACACACAAACACACTACATCCCTTTCCCACACCTCACTATATTCCATACACACACTACATTACCTACACAAATCATTTAGGGAAAAAGTTATTTTCGGTTTCGGTTTTCGGCCAAGGGCATACTGAATTTTTGGTTTCTGTTTCGACTCAGAATTTTCATTTCGGTGCATCTCTAGTTCCAGTAAAATGTCAATACAGATTAAAGTGAAACTGCCGGTTCTCTGATTCTAAGAGTTTCCTGACCCTTCACCTTTATTAAATGCTACTGAAGTGTTCACTGGAGTGAAAAATGCAGTTCTTCCATGTCCAGGGTGACTTCACTGCTCAATGATGCCCTCGGTATACACCTGCACGATGAGGCACCTACTGAAAATTGACTTGCATGCACAAGCGGACTCGAGCATTCCTTCTATAAGTGCCTGCCTATACAACCAGGCTTATTCACAAAAACGAGAATTGTTGTAAATTCAAATTGAATTCAAAGTCTAATTCAAATTTTAGACTGAAATAGTTGCTGTCAAAGCATATCCGAAGTCCGAGAACATTTTTACAGCTATGCCTTGCAGAAAATAATATACTTTTGGCCTTAAATTTGAAATTAATTTGAAATTACCGAAAATTTTCACTTAAGAAAATAACCTTGGATATATATATAACGGAACAATGTCAATCATCGATTTTCCAACTCCTAACTGGTTTTTTTTTTTTTTTTTTTAAAGAATAGAGAGAATGAGAGAGAGACTGAGAGAGAGAGAGATTAATAATATACCTTATTCAAACATGCATATTTAAACTGTGCTTTACCTTCCCTTCATCATCCCTCTACTTGTGCATTGGCAACTGTCCAACTTCACAGCACAATTATACCCCACAGAGAAGGTGTGTAGGCCAGCTGTCTGTGTCGCTAACATGAAATCAACTATTTCATCTGCCAGGTTTATGTTCTGCAAAAATGCATCTCACTGGTCGAGCAGAAACCTGATGAGCTATCATATTAAGGTAGTGGCGGGACTCTGCGGTCATGTAGCGGGCTGCTTTTGTCTGAGTATAAAAAAAAAAGCAGTATTGATTGTTTCATTTGTATAATAAAGTTGAAAGAATTCTGCAATCAATTTGTGGCCATAATTAGCGTTCTCAACACCGTGGGCAAGCTATGTTTCTTGTTAAAGCATTCAGCACAAATTTCAAGAAAAAAAAAAAAAGTGGTTATAGAACACGTTTTCATTGATTGTTTCTACTTTTAAATAAACAGAAAATGAATAGCTGTACACATAAACATTACAAAATATATATATATAATAATAAATGAAAAATGGAATTCCAGGAAAAGGCTAAACTCAAGACTGGTGAGATAATGTGTGGGGATATACACAAAATAACAGAACTTTAAAAGTGAGTTTTTTTATCTTTTATTTATTTGGATGAGAAGTTTATAAAATTGAACGCATTATATTTATGCAATGGATTAGAAGAAATAAAAAGTAAAAATCATACTACAATATATACATTTTAAATGTGTCATTGGTTAAATATTTTGATATTATTAATTGTATGCTATCCCTCGCTGTCTGGTTTACATAAAGAGCAGATCTTGGACTCAAGATTATATTGATATTAAGGCTTCAGCTTTGTAGCTCTGAATTTGGGGATTTTTATTTTTTATATATTGACATGTTTGTTTTTGTCTTTTTATGGTTCACATGATTCCGTAAAAATAGATGTCATTATGATCCTTTACCCATGTTTTTTAAGTCTTCTCATACCAAAGAAATATTTGATTCACTTCCAAGCAGCCTTATGGACACTGCGGATTGGCTGCCACTCTTATCAATCTTAACCAGGCCATGAGGGCTTGGTTGTGAATTGTGGGAGTTACACTCTAAGACACTGAGTGCAGATACCCCTTAAAATAGGCAGCATCACACATTCTGAAATCATGAAACTATATTTATTACAACTTCCAAGAAATAGTTTATTGCATAAAAATATGCCTTGCAGAACACCAAGTTTATAGATGCTCAGCTTTCATAAAGCATTCACATTTTTACAGTTGTTTCACACATGTTATTTAGTCTTGCACATGTTGAATGAATGATCATAAAGAAGTGTCTCCTGTTCTGTACAGTCAAACAAGTAAAGGAATCCCCAATCGTTTAAAGGGCCATTATAGGACCCAGACCACGGAATCTCATTGAAGTGGTCTGGGTGCACTGTTCCTATCCCCTTAACCCTGCAATGTAAAACATTGCAGTTTTAAAGAAACCACAATGTTTAAATTGCAGTGTGAAAACTGCCTCTAAATGTAGAGCAAACACATCAATGGGTATGTAGGTAAAAAAAAAAACACCTAAAGTAGGGAAACAGGGGAATGACCCGAGCAAATACAAATTTATATTATTGAGGCCAATGAAGGCAGTAAGAAAGATAATAATACAAATTAAAATAGTCTCTATTGAGAAACGGGACTAAATGACAAACAACATAGGATATGTGAATCCTAATAATAATTAGTATTTACAATTCTGTAAGGTGGGATGCACATACTCTTAGAAGACCCTCAAAGATCCCTATCATAGTTTCATAGTACATTTAAATGTCCAGGACAATGCAGATGAGCGAGTACAAAATGAAGACTGTAACATAAATATCAAGATGTTAAAAGTAAAACGTAATCAATTAATGAACTGTATATGTTACCATATAAATACAAATAACAGGATCCAAAAAGGTTCAGAGGAGAAAAGCACAAAAAGAAGGCTTTAGCACTTGCGTACCTACCACGGTCGCAGGGGACGCAGTTGCGACCCCTGTGACCATGGGCCACCTGGATACCTTATGGGAGGGTGCACAGACGCACCGGCCTGGGTCCGCGGTTCCCGGAGGTCTGGCAGGAAGGGAGAGCTGCACTGTGCTGCTCCCCTCCTGCCTGTGTGTAGTGTGGCATGAAATGTCGCTGTTAGAGTTGTGACAGGAAATTCTCACTGTTAGAGTTCTGACAGGAAATGCTCACTGTTAGAGCACTTCCTGTCAGACCGGGAACCGTGGCCAGTAAGGTACAGGAGGGGAGGGGGGAGAGAGAGAGGGTATGGGATACAGGGAGGGGAGGAGGGAGAGAGAGAGGGTATGAGATATGGGGAGAGGGGAGAAATGGACGGTATGGGACACCTGGAGGGGAGGGGGGGAGAAAGAACAACGGGACACAGGGAGGGGAGGGGGAAGAGAGGGAACAATGGGACACATGAAGGGGAGTGAGGGAGGGTATGGGGCACAGGGATGGAAGGGGGAGAAATGAAGGGTATGGGACACCTGGAGGGAAGGGGGGAGAGAGGGAGAAATGGGACACAGGGAGGGGAGGGAGGAGAGAGGGAACAATGGGGCACATGGAGGGGAGAAATCAAGGGTATGGGCACAGTGAGGAGAGGGGGAGAGAGGTAGGGGGGGGGAAAGAGGGTATGGGACACAGGAATGGAAGGGGGAGAAATGGAGGGTATGGGACACCTGGAGGGAAGGGGGGAGAGAGGGAGAAATGGGACACAGGGAGGGGAGGGAGGAGAGAGGGAACAATGGGGCACATGGAGGGGAGAAATCAAGGGTATGGGCACAGTGAGGAGAGGGGGAGAGAGGTAGGAATGAGACACTGGGAGAGAAGCAGGGAGAGATGAAGGGTATGGGACACAGGGAGGGGAGGGGTAGAGATGTGGGTATGGGACACAGGGAGGGGAGGGGGGAGAGATGGAGAAATGGGACACCTGGAGGGGAGGGGGGAGAGAGGGAGGGTATGGGACACATGGAAGGGAGTGTAGGAAAGAGAGAGGGTATGGGATACATGGAAGGGAGGTGGAGAGAGGGCACAATGGGACACATGGAGGGGAGGGGGGGAAGAGGGAGGGTATGGGACACAGGGAGGGGAGAATGAGAAATGGGACACATGGATGGGCTCGGAGGGAGGATGGTATGAGAAACATGGATGGGGCTAAGGGGAGAGGAAATGGGACACATTAAGGGGCTGGAGGAGGAGTAGCCTATGGGACACATGAAGGCAAACAAAAAAAGTGTAAAAAGTAAATTAAATCATGCTACCCATACTGAAAAAGCCTGTTGCATTTCGGCGTTTAAGTACATAGTCGTCAGGGGCATCAAACTGTCACTTTCCATGATTTTAATATTTTGACATCATTTTGATTTTAGACTGTCACTTTCCATGGTTTTAATATTTTGTATACTCATCCCTATATTTGACAAACATGTTTTTGTGAGGTGTGAAAAATGTAACTAAATGCAGAAATTCACAACTCTTGTTATAAACTCTGCACCTGGCAGTCAGCACAGAGAGAACATACAGAGAAGAGGTCGAATGAAACAATGTTTCTGTTTATTTTCCTCATTTGCAATGTTAGCTCTGGCTTTGCCTTGTTCAGATAGTTTATGAAGTCATTTGTTAAATCTGTGATACAAATTTAAACGAAAAAGGATCTTCTCGTGAAAAAAGGTTAGAACAAATTGTAACTTCCATAAAAATTATACTACCCCTTTTTTCATAATTTCATAAATATGGCTTTTTAATTATTTGTCAGAACTTCAACAATCGCCTTGAATCTGAAAACATTGTGAATCTTTTCTATCGGCATATTGTCCTGTGACTCATGGTATCTCTTAGCTAATGGTCCAGCGGGATTTAACATCCACTCACACACATTAGGATCTCATTTACAGCTCTAATAGTTGCTTGAAAGAGCAATGAAATCTATATTTGTTAAAATCAACTTGGGAAAAAAAGAATAGAAAATACAGTTCAGTTTTCTCAATCAGTGGAGACTATTTCCAAGGTGGGGGGGATAAGAATCAAAGTTGGTGATAAGTTTTCTTGATATCTGAGCCCTGTGTGGTAATGTGACACTGTGATAAGGCATTTTGCTTGGATAGCTGAGGCTGTAACAATGCAAGCCTATCACATGTCACTCTTTCATTATCATTCCGCTCAATGTGCAATTTCTGCTGCACCTCCAATCAACCTTAGCAAAACCATTAGCGGAAAGACATGAGAGTGAAGCAGAGTATACAATTTGTTGGCAGATTTGATATTTAACTCTTTGCTGACGACAAATAACGGAACAGAGAAATGCAGGTGCGCTTGATTAATCAAACATACAGCTTTGACAACAAACATTACACTGTTGTGATCATAAAAATTGATATAAATAACAAAAAATGATTTTTGTTGTTTTACTTTTACTAATGCTAATAATTTTGCTGACTGCCGTGATTAATCACGTCAAGTCATCAGATGAGAATATCATTATGTGAGGTGGAAAGAATGGATGAATTTATGTTACTAAGAAGTAAAGTGAAGTATCTATGTAGCTGTCGATTTCAATGTCAAGCGATTTGATGTGCATTTAATTAGGACATATAAGAGTTATGGTGGGTCAGTCACGTTTGCCAATTTTACATTTAACAGTTCAGTATTCTTAATAAACACATGTATTCGGTTGTTTCTGTTCTCTCTGTATATGAATTATGTTCTTATTGCTTAAAAAGGTTTAGTTGCACTCACAAGCACACGCAAATTAAACCATAATTTATTGTAAGAAACCAAATTTAACAGATACGGAGGATGAATTAGAAATGGATCACATGGGGATTGAATGAAAAATCTCAAAACACATTTGAACTGTCTTGATAGTAACCAAGAAGTAAAAAAAAAAAAAACTTGATTGCTAAGTCCTCCACATATCCTGGTATGACACCTGTCGTCATATTTGGACTGGTTATAAATGTTCAACTAGACTTGTGCGCAGTGGGACTGTCTAATTAAGCAGAGATTGAAATTTTGTTTTGGATGTCCAACACTCGGTTTGGTTGAATATCGTCCATTGAAAAATATGCAGAGAAACATCCAAATCCAAATCGAAAAAGCACACAAAAAATCATGGTACCTTACAATATATATAATATAACTATTATATATATTTTGCAGTACACTGATAGGTGCATTTTGCTGTCATTTGGTTCACAGATCAAGTGAGCAAAAGTCGTAGTCAACTAATATTTTTTTCCCTATCAATCATCTCTATTTTTGGTGCCACAGGCACATACAGAATCAAAACAAGTTCAGCCATAGCACTAGTTGCTTGTTCCGTTATACATCTGCATGGAGGTTCGGCGATAAGCTATTTGACTGAACAGTTGATCGGCTCAAATTTTGTCGAATCGTAAATTGGGCAAAACCAAGTCTGTTATGAACCATTGTTAATTTTTAAATAGGTGCCTTGTTCACAAATTAGTCCATTTTAAATCCCCTACAACAAAACCAAATTATTCAGTAAATGCTAAAATTAGTTAATGACTAGGAATTAGTCCCGAACGGTTCGCTGGCGAATAGTTCCTGGCGAACATAGCGTGTTCGCGTTCGCCTCGGACGGCGAACATATGCGATGTTCAGTCCGCCCCCTATTCGTCATCATTTAGTAAACTTTGACCCTGTACCTCACAGTCAGCAGACACATTCCAGCCAATCAGCAGCAGACCCTCCCTCCCAGACCCTCCCACCTCCTAGACAGCATACAATTTAGATTAATTCTGAAGCTGCATTCATTTTTTTTGTGTTTGTGTTTATTATACATTATCCTCCATAGCCAGTAACCTGTGTTTATTATACATTATCCCCATAGCCAGTAACCTGTGTTTATTATACCTTATCCTCTCCATAGCCAGTAACCTGTGTTTTTTATACATTATCCTCCCATAGCCAGTAACCTGTGTTTATTATACATTACCCCCCCCCCATAGCCAGTAACCTGTGTTTATTATACATTATCCCTCCATAGCGAGTAACCTGTGTTTATTATACATTATCCCTCCCATAGCCAGTAACCTGTGTTTATTATACATTATCCCCCCATAGCCAGTAACCTGTGTTTATCATACATTATCCCTCCCATAGCCAGTAACCTGTGTTTATTATACATTATCCCTCCCATAGCCAGTAACCTGTGTTTATTATACATTATCCCTCCCATAGCCAGTAACCTGTGTTTATAAAACATTATCCCTCCCATAGCCAGTAACCTGTGTTTATTATACATTATCCCCCCATAGCCAGTAACCTGTGTTTATTATACATTATCCTCCCCATAGCCAGTAACCTGTGTTTATTATACATTATCCCCCCATAGCCAGTAACCTGTGTTTATTATACATTATCCTCCCATAGCCAGTGACCTGTGTTTATTATACATTATCCCCCATAGCCAGTAACCTGTGTTTATTATACATTATCCCCCCATAGCCAGTAACCTGTGTTTATTATACATTATTCTCCCATAGCCAGTAACCTGTGTTTATTATACATTATCCTCCCATAGCCAGTAACCTGTGTTTATTATACATTATCCCTCCATAGCCAGTAACCTGTGTTTATTATACATTATCCCCCCATAGCCAGTAACCTGTGTTTATTATACATTAACCCTCCCATAGCCAGTAACCTGTGTTTATTATACATTATCCCGCCATAGCCAGTAACCTGTGTTTACTATACATTATCCTTCCCATAGCCAGTAACCTGTGTTTATTATACATTGTGACGAGAGCAATCTCGCCACATTGCATTGGAGAAGCCTGGTTGCCCGTCTGCTGCCTTTGGACTATGGACCAGACTTTGAAAGACTTTATTTTCCCTGCAGAAAGGCTTATTCGTGCCTTTCTGCCGGGGTGTTCGGTAGATTTTATCTACTGAACAAACTGCCGAAGAAGCGACCACCTGGGAGCTGGAGTGTGCCGCCAATTTACCTCCCTGAAGCTGCGGTTAACCGCAGCTTAATTGACGAATACAGGGTGGTCTTTGTTTGTTTACCGAACACGTGGTGGCGGCCATTTTAAAAGTCCCGTACGGCCAGCGGTGTTCGGCACTTAAACTATGGAACTAAAAACGGACACTTATTTGCACGAACACAGCTGAGCCGTCAGCCGCCTGGTTCCTGTTCGTACAGTTTAGCGAATACATGTCTATTCGGTATGTTATTTTATGTGAATGTGTTAACCCAGATAGCTATGCCATGGAGCCCATTCGTGTAGTTAAAGACTTTGGCTCCATGGCAATTGAACTGTGTGAATAGGATCTGAGCGCTATTCGGTAGTTTTCTGCGCTCAGATCCCAGCTATCTGGGGATATGTGAAATGTCTGTGTTTTAGGTAGACAAGGTGACTTTATGTATTTTAAAGTGTTTTACTGTCTTTGTGTCCCCACGTGTATAATGGAGTCTTGCCTCTGTCCTGGGAGATAATTGAATTACTTCTCAATTATCTCCAGGATAGAGGGAGGGAATTAGGATGCATTGTGGGGATGTTTTACTGCTGTGTGTCTGTAATTGGTGTATGTCTGTCCCTTGTCACAGTCTTCCATCTGGTCCCTTAGGGGAGTGTCCACAAGGTGGAAAACTTGCATAAATACTGGGCAGGTAGCCCATAATAAACCAAACCACTGCTTGACCCACAACACGGAGCTCTGTCTCGTCTTTGGGGGGATTCACTGTATGCTGTTAGAGACTGATTGCCAGGAGTGTAAGCCGCTTGGGAGCTTTTCCTGTTCGTCTGCTAGCAGCTATTCGTGAGGTTCCGGTTCTGGAGTTTGGAGTGCTACCTGATTCCCTTGTATGCAGTTCGGGAGTTTGGTGCATTCACTTGTATTCAATTCGGGAGTTTGGTGTTCTACAGTAGCTGCCTTTATATCTGAGAGGGGAAGATCGCCTAAACGGATTTTAACCCCTTGTCTGCTGAAACGGTCCGTTACATACATTATCCCCCCATAGCCAGTAACCTGGGTTTATTATAAATTATCCTCCCATAGCCAGTAACCTGTTTTTATTATACATTATCCCCCCATAGCCAGTAACCTGTGCTTATTATACATTATCTCCCCCACAACCAGTAACCTGTGTTTATTATACATTATCCCCCATAGCCAGTTACCTGTGTTTATTATACATTATCCCCCCATAGCCAGTAACCTGTGTTTATTATACATTATCCCCCATAGCCAGTAACCTGTGTTTACTATACATTATCCTCCCATAGCCAGTAACCTGTGTTTATTATACATTATCCTCCCCATAGCCAGTAACCTGTGTTTATTATACATTATCCTCCCATAGCCAGTAACCTGTGTTTATTATAAATTATCCCTCCCATAGCCAGTAACCTGTGTTTATTATAAATTATCCCTCCCATAGCCAGTAACCTGTGTTTATTATAAATTATCCCTCCCATAGCCAGTAACCTGTGTTTATTATATATTATCCCCCCATAGCCAGTAACCTGTGTTTATTATACATTATCCCCCCCATAGCCAGTAACCTGTGTTTATCATACATTATCCCCCATAGTCATTTATCGTTGGACCTAGGCAGCATGATGTCTTAGGCTGGCCCAGAGAGTGAGTGAGTGAGTGAATAATATAATATATATGTTCAGAAACATATTAGTAATATATGCAAATCTGGTTCATGCAAAGAGGGTGAAAAGGTATTAAAGAAAAACACACTTATTGCATCAAATTTACAAAGCCAAACTTTTAAAAGCTTTCCTCATTTCTTTCTCGGGATGAGGAATATATCGGTTGTAGACTGAGGATTTCCATCTGCTCAATCTTTTAATAATATGCACTGGAGTGTCAGTGTTGAAGGAGACCGAAGCTGCCCCTATTCTAAATGAAAAACCCGAGACATGGATACAACTCAATCTTAGGAGTAGTGTTCTGATGTAGAAGATGAATTTAGCTGTAGTCAGAGGGATTCAGTGAGAGTAGTGGTGAAATGTGTGTGGCATGACTGAGTGTGGGTAAGTAAGAGTCAAGTATTTTAACTGGGCACTAGTTCTAAGTGGGATAAAGTGGTATTGCGGATGGATGGGTAGTTTGGTTCGTTTTAGAGGTATGTAGAGAAAGTATATAGTGATCATGAGTTTTAGCGATATCCAATATTTTTAAGGTGGTCCCAGTGCCACCACTCATATCTGGTGTCACAATAGCTTGCATTTAAAAAAAAAAAAAACTTTTTGGACTGTAATATAATAAAGGGTAATAAGCGCTCTCTTCTCAAGGGTGAGCAGCAGTTCACCAACAAGGTGTTCCCTCTACCTTGTGATAAATGGACAGATAAAATAGAAAGGTGAATAGCGCTAAAGATCAGAAATTGTACATACGTTTAGTAGAAATACTGGCCAGCGGAGTAACTTAAAAAAAAAGGAGAAACAAAGATACAAATAATGGTACAGTATGTATGAACGATATAATTCCACAAGAACAAAGGTGTTATATTCACACTCACACTTTGAGGAGCTATATCAGCTCGGTGTTAAGAGCTTGGACGGAATTATCCCCGTCTATGGATTTCTTGAGGTTCCAGATCGTTGGTGAGTGTATTCGTTATATGAAAAACAAGAGTAAAATACGCCACATGGTCTAGTACGTAAATATAAAATATTGTAATAAGAGTAGATGATCCTACTTACATATACTAGAGCAACGACCTGCTCTAGTTTGGAGAATTTCAGGTGGAATAATCCCCACCTCAGGATATAGTGGACCCAGGTATAGCAGCAAAGCAGTATTAAATAGGAAGGAGGACAAAAAAAAAATGACTGGATGGTTTAAAAATTATATATACTTTAATACAATAAGTAAAAAGTGAATAATATACTATAAAACCAGTCCTGTATAAAAGTCCAAAATTCTTCCTCACTTAAATGTGTTTTAGTGCAAAGTGTGTTCTCTTTAACACAAAGTTCTAAATCTAAAAAGGTTACTGTATGGTTACTAAAATTGGAAGTTAAAATTATACCTTCATTATTCTGGTTTAAGTAATTAATGAAGAATTCTGCTGAAGACATGGGTCCTTCCCATATAAAGAGGAGATCATCTATATTGCGATGATATGAGACCAGGTTTGCGCACCAGCTATGTCCCTCCCATATCCATCTATTTTCCCATTCCGTCATGAATAGGTTGGCATAGCTGGGCGCAAACCTGGTCCCCATGGCTGTCCCTGTTATCTGAAGGTAAAAAGCGTCTGCGAACCAGAAATAGTTGTGGTGTAAAATAAGATCAATTCCCTTTAAAATAAATTCGATTTGAGCAGAATCCATATCTTTATGTTTTTCTAAAATTGATTTAACCGCTGAGATCCCATTTTCATGTGGGATGATTGTATATAGTGATTTTACATCGCTAGTAATGAGAATGTAATTTTCTTTCCAGGTAATATTATTTAGTGTGTTAAGGAGATCTATGGTGTCTTTTAAGTAGGATTTGCTTAATTTCACATATGGCTGAAGCATAATGTCAATATATTCTGAAAGATTTGCCAGAATTGAATCTATACCGGAGACGATAGGCCTTCCGGGTGGGTTGATGGGGTCTTTGTGGATCTTAGGTAGAAAATATATTACAGGGATCTTAGGGTATAGTGTATTAATATAATCAAATTCTTTTGAGGTCAAAATCTAAAAACTTAGAAGAAAATAAAATTATAACTGAAATTGATTTAAATACAAATATTTATAAAAAGTCTTTTAAAAAAAAGATCAACTTTTTATCCATCCTATTACAAATCTGAGGCATTAGAAATTTTTGAAAAAAAGGTAAATAGAGAACTTGGTAAACTAGAAACTAACCATAAATATGATAAATCCAATTTAAATAAAACAGAAAGGGAAGCCATTAAACTTTTAAAAGAAGATGAATCCATTGTAATAAAACCGTCTGACAAGGGGGGTGGACTAGTTATTCTATCAAAGGAGATGTATGAGACTGAAGCCTATAAACAACTCAATGACCCACAAACGTACACTAAATTAAAAAAAGATCCCACAAGTGATATTAAGATCTTACTAACAAATCTTCTAAGAGAGGGTAAAGAGAAGGGGATTTTGACCTCAAAAGAATTTGATTATATTAATACACTATACCCTAAGATCCCTGTAATATATTTTCTACCTAAGATCCACAAAGACCCCATCAACCCACCCGGAAGGCCTATCGTCTCCGGTATAGATTCAATTCTGGCAAATCTTTCAGAATATATTGACATTATGCTTCAGCCATATGTGAAATTAAGCAAATCCTACTTAAAAGACACCATAGATCTCCTTAACACACTAAATAATATTACCTGGAAAGAAAATTACATTCTCATTACTAGCGATGTAAAATCACTATATACAATCATCCCACATGAAAAAGGGATCTCAGCGGTTAAATCAATTTTAGAAAAACATAAAGATATGGATTCTGCTCAAATCGAATTTATTTTAAAGGGAATTGATCTTATTTTACACCACAACTATTTCTGGTTCGCAGACGCTTTTTACCTTCAGATAACAGGGACAGCCATGGGGACCAGGTTTGCGCCCAGCTATGCCAACCTATTCATGACGGAATGGGAAAATAGATGATATGGGAGGGACATAGCTGGTGCGCAAACCTGGTCTCATATCATCGCTATATAGATGATCTCCTCTTTATATGGGAAGGACCCATGTCTTCAGCAGAATCCTTCATTAATTACTTAAACCAGAATAATGAAGGTATAATTTTAACTTCCAATTTTAGTAACCATACAGCAACCTTTTTAGATTTAGAACTTTATGTTAAAGAGAACACACTTTGCACTAAAACACATTTAAGTGAGGAAGAATTTTGGACTTTTATACAGGACTGGTTTTATAGTATATTATTCACTTTTTACTTATTGTATTAAAGTATATATAATTTTTAAACCATCCAGTCATTTTTTTTTTGTCCTCCTTCCTATTTAATACTGCTTTGCTGCTATACCTGGGTCCACTATATCCTGAGGTGGGGATTATTCCACCTGAAATTCTCCAAACTAGAGCAGGTCGTTGCTCTAGTATATGTAAGTAGGATCATCTACTCTTACTACAATATTTTATATTTACGTACTAGACCATGTGGCGTATTTTACTCTTGTTTTTCATATAACGAATACACTCACCAACGATCTGGAACCTCAAGAAATCCATAGACGGGGATTATTCCGTCCAAGCTCTTAACACCGAGCTGATATAGCTCCTCAAAGTGTGAGTGTGAATATAACACCTTTGTTCTTGTGGAATTATATCGTTCATACATACTGTACCATTATTTGTATCTTTGTTTCTCCTTTTTTTTTTAAGTTACTCCGCTGGCCAGTATTTCTACTAAACGTATGTACAATTTCTGATCTTTAGCGCTGTTCACCTTTCTATTTTATCTGTAATATAATAGCAGTCAGTTTCCTTCACACGTATGCGTTTCAGGGCCTGCCAAGGCACAGTGTCACACCAGTGCAACTCATATCTGATGTAACAGTAGTGTACATTAAAGATAAAAAATAGAAATTTGACTGTGAAATAATAGCAGTCAGTTTCCTTCACACGTGTGCGTTTCAGGGCCTGCCAGGGCACAGTGTCACACCAGTGCAACTCATATCTGGTGTAACAGTAGTGTACATTTAAAAAAAATACAGGGGGCTTGTTGTCACCTTTCGGGGACCCTTGGTGTTGTACGTGGCTGTGTGGAGGAAGAGACCTTCAATGACATCAGTGAGGACAAGGAATGGGACATGGCTAGCTTGGTATCCAACCTTGTGCAAATGGGGAGTTTGCGGTTGTGCAAATGGACTGTTTGCGGTTGTTTGCGGTGCGTTAAACGGGGAGTTTGGTCTGTCACTGTGAAGCGGGCGTAACCCTTACACTACCTGATCGATACAACATCATACCTGATGTTTTAAAGCACATTATTCCAAACAATTTAGGAATGTTAGGTGATTTATGCCCTTTATGGATTAAAACCAGACTCTGCATCAACTATGTAATTTTCCATGGGAGTTTTGCCATGAATCCCCCTCCGGCATGCCACAGTCCAGGTGTTAGTTCCCTTGAAACAACTTTTCCATCACTATTGTGGCCAGAAAGAGTAGCTGTGGGTTTTAAAATTCGCCTGCCTATTGAAGTCTATGGCGGTTCGCCCGTTCGCGAACATTTGCGGAATTTCATGTTCGCGACATCACTACTAGGAATCTAGTGTCTGTAATTCTCCATAAATCCATTGCAGTTAACTCACTTAACCTCCCGTTTAAGCTTTTATGTGATTACAATAGCACTAGGTTGTTAAAATAACTGTCCAACACGATCACATGTCCCTTTCTCTTTCTATGTCCAGGTCATAACCACCTGTCTGGAAAAAACAAGCATTGTCAGCCAACTCCTACAGAGCCAACAAATAAGAATGAACCTTTATCAAAGTATGTCAGGAACGTGATTGACTAGTTGCGCTACAGTGTGATATGCGTATTACAGTGGTCATGGTGCATGTAGTCCCACTGCCACTGTCTTCCTGCACTAGGAATATCTGATGCCCTCACCCATTACTGAGAGAGCATGGATGAGTGTGGTTTTTGTCTAGATAAAATGGTTCTCAGTCCGTGGTGAGGCTGTAAGTGCCACTGAAACACTGCAATATTTTTAGCATTTGTATTTACCAGGTGAGTTATTTTATATTTCATAAGGAGGAATTTGGAAGAAGCAAAACATTTTTGTCGTGCACAAGTCTAGTGACCACTACCATTTAACACCAACTATGAATCACTGATTTATGTTTTAAAGGTGGTCTTTTTGTTAAAGTGACATTACAGGCACCCTTTCCCCTCCACTTTAGGGTTTTCAAGGCAATTTTCAGATCAATCCAAAAAATTTCTAAATGAAATGAAGAACCAATTTGGAAGAACCAAAAATGTTCACTGTGCACAAGTCTAGAAGTGGGGGCGATTATACATGGCATGTTATCTGCAGGACTGGGGCAGATTATGCATGGCATGCCATCTCCAGGACTGGGGCAGACTATACAGGACATGCAATCTCTAGCACTGGGAAAGATTATACAGAGAATGCCACTGAGGCAGCATAGTCATTTTGAAGAATGGGAGGATTTGATGACATCTAGGTCCTTTCAATAATTTTAAAGCAAGGTGTGCAAGTGAGATACAAAATCTGTCTGTGCTGCAAGAGCAGATAGACTTGCTCCCTAACTACAATAACTGTAATGATTTGGGTTATCCCACAATCAATTGGCACCTGCAATAGTGTTCACCTTAATGTGCCTTCTACACTCTACTGGGGTTAGTATATCCCTCTCTCACCACCTGCATAGTCCTGCTAAGTGTTGTTAGTTGTACCTGAGTTTAAAGGGAAACTAAAGTCACCAGAACAACTATATTTAATAGTATTTGTTCTGGTGAGTAGAATCATTCTCTTCAGGCTTTTTACAGTAAAAAAAAATGCAGTGTTTACATTACATCCTAGTGATAACTCCACTGGCCACTCCTCAGATAGATATTAGAGGTGCTTCCTTGGACAGTGCTGCACAGTATGACTGACATTCAGTGTCTCCACCTTCTGCATGGAGACACTGAACTTTCCTCATAGAGATGCATTGATTCAGTGCATCTCTATGAGGAGATGCCGATTGGCCAGAACAGTGTTTAGCCCTGGACGGGCCACGCCTCTTTGATGATCTCCCTACGGGAAAGCATTGGATTAATTCTGATTATGTCAGCCAAAGAGGCGGATCACAAGAGGGGCCAGCACCTGCACACCTGTGGAGAGCTGGAAATAAGGTAAGTTTTAACCCTTTCTATGGGATAAGGGGGCAAGCCACCTAAATGGTGGTTTTAACACTAAAGGGTCAGGAATACATGTTTGTGTTCCTGACCCTATAGTGTTCCTTTAACTTTAAATTAAAAAGCATACAATTTAATCTACACATTGTGTTAGTAGAGTGAGCCGTATCACCTCTTGTAAGGAATCAATACAATGTATTATTTTTTTGCTAATGTTATTTATGTACATGCAAGCTATAAGGACACTCAGGTATGGATTTCAAACGATTTATTACAAGCAGATGCATGAATCTCCTTCACTTTGATCCTCCTCCGTGGTTTTTTTAACATTCTCACACTCATTGCTCTCTATGAGAGATTTACTGAGTGTGATATTGCACAGGAATACAATGTATTTGCCCCATACATTCTACTCATTGTACTGGACAGAAACAAAGGTTTTACCATTCCATTGCATAAGTGACTAATTTTTTCTTGTCTGGTGGATGTAAAACTTCTTGAAACTGTATGCGTGCACATGCTCTTACTATTTATGTGTATGGGGAAACATTGCAAATGCTATATCGCTCCCCAAAGCAGAGGCAAGGGGAAAGAGTTATGAAAAGTGTTTTTTTTTTTTTCAGAAGCAATATATTTATAGATATTACGAAAATATGCCCACTTTTGGTGCAAGATTTTAACTTTACATACATTTAAATATAAAATGCATGCTACAAGATAAAGTGCCTAAATAAACTAATTATCACTGAATAATAAAAGTATATTATTTAATTAGCTTGGTAAGATGTTTTTAATTTTTTTTATTTTTCTCTTTTTGGCCTTGTCTATAAATTATGATGAACATATACCACGTTCCGCTCCTGTAGGAGGCAGGCACTTCTAATACAGAGTACTAATCACCTATTGCGCAATGCTATATATAAAAGCTTGGCACACATCTTAATACAGCAGGATAACAGTGCAAGGAGTCAAACAAGAGGGACTGCCGAGGGAGATCTAGGACAGCTGGTAACGCGAGATATGGCGAAGTCATTTGCCAGATAAGAGAAAAAGGAAAGTGATAGAATGCTGTATTAAAACATCACGTCAGTAATATACAGATAAACTAGCAAATGGATTTGTGTAGAAGAACATATTAATTTTTTATTGTACATACAATGGTTTTTGGTAGCAATGTCTAAGAAAGATTTTTTTTTTCTATACTTTTTTTCGTGATGTGCCCGAGGCCACCAACAGGTGGCACTATGTTGTTAGTATGCAACATAGCCTGTGTGGTGAAATTTGCAAGAGTCATTTTAAAAAAACGCATTTTCACCCTTAAAGAGGAACAACCGTTTTTATCATTTTCTGTTTACTCACATTTGCTTGGATGAAATGAAACACACAGTTGTAAGTAAACTATACCCAGTACTGCTCCATTAGTTGTGTTGATGTTCTTGGAATTTACATTGCGAAGGACAACGGAACAATATGACGTGGTTTTAAATGGAAAAAAAATACATTTGAGTGTATTCACTTAGCAGGAATTGTGAAGAATTACAAGAAAATTGCAAATATTAGATATTTAACTAAGCTGGAAAAACAGCTGATTTGGGGATTTTTTTTTTTTATTTTCTACCAGTTTCTCTATTTTGTCATAATTCACTACAATTTCTGGTTTACTGTGGAAAACTATTTTATAAATTATTTTTATTTTGTATTAAATAAAAAAAAAAAAGCAGAGTCGTACAAAGAAAAAAAACTGCAAAAATCTTGACCTATATTTTATAGATTTTTTCTGCCGAATTAAAAAAAAGTCTTTAAACATAACAGTTTTTCTTTAAATATAACTATGAATCATTTAATATTTGCATAAATGTATATATTTTTTTCCATGGTTTCTTTCTGATGCTGTAGTTATCCAATGCATAATTATTAGGGATAATTACCTTTTGCACTAAGTTATTCCCCATAAAGCCCTTGATGTGTCATTTTAATTTTATAATAAGCCGAAGTAACACACAAATCACAGCAGGTTACACCATTTGAATTATTTTCCCCATACGGCTTTTGCTATTGGGAATTAAACACCAATTGCGTTTAATATTCAACAAGCACCAAGAACAAATTCGTAGAAGAGTGAAAAATACTTAGTAATATAAAAGTAAAAAGAGATACACTGCCTTCAAAATATAGAAAGAGGAACTGATTCTATTCTATTACTGATGTTATATTGAGAGAGTTCACTAAAACTGGCAAGAGTCGAGAACTTACTAGGAAATTGCGAATTCAAGGCTAGTGTAGTGTAGCTGGAAAAATAGCTGTATTGCAGAATTTTTTTTTCAGATTGGCTATTAGGCCTACATTTTTCAATTCTCTAGCAATTCCAGATGTAGTAAGTACAAACTACCTTTGATTAGCGTGTCCCTTGAGATAAAGATCCAAGTGTGCTTCAATTTATTTTATATGTATGTATGGCAGACAGAGAAAGACACATATGGATAGATAGATAGATAGATAGATAGACAGACAGACAGACAGACAGACAGACAGACAGACAGACAGATGATAGACAATTTATCAGAGAGAAAAAAGTTAGAGAGAATTATCACTTTATGCAATCTTCAGTTACACAGATCCATACTTAGTCTCATAAATGTAGCCTCAAGTTGCGTATAGGAAACCTACATTTACATCATACCGTTTTCCTCTGAAGTGTAGTGAAGTGTATTGTGTAAAAGGAAAGTAAAGTAAATGCAACCCTGCTTTAATTTTCACATATAAAGTATAGCATAGATTTTTGTGCATTTTTTTTTAGCTGTACAGTTCATTGTTGTTTGTATCATTTATAATCTTCACTTTCCTCTTTCAAAGGACACTCAAAGCACCAAAACGTCTACACTACTACAGTAAAACCAATGAGCAAACCCCCTATAGAACCTGCTGGCTCTCCTGGAGGCTATGGCTGGCATCACGGAGAGCCCAGGCAATTGGTCAAATGTTTGCAAGAAGTTTAACTATTCTCGGTGGGTACCATGGCATTCTGGGCACCATAACCACGACAGTGTAATTGCACTTGAAGTGTTGCTTTAAACATGTGTGTGCAGCACAGGGGCGATGTAGGTAATTTTCACGCAAAAGCACTTGCTCTGAAAAGTCCAACCCGTTAGATGGCCAGCATAACGCCTGTCCAAATTCTGAGCATTACTTGTGATACAAATTACATTACTGGGACATTATAGTATGTAATCCCATGTAATGTCTCTAAGTATCATATTTATTGATAGAAGGCTGATAACTCAGCACATTGACATATAATATATTTCACAAAACTGAGTGATTTTTTTTTCTTTCAGTCAAACAATTGCAATTGTGAAGAAAAAAAAGAAAGCAGTTCTGAATACTAGCAATAAAAGAGACATGTTTTAGAGTGACAGTTTTATTATTGTGACAGTTTGGACAAAGCCAATTTGAAAGGTTTATTGCTGTCGGAGTTTACATACTAGCCTAGTCTTCTAAAGGCTTCTGACTGCTCATTATTGCAGGTACGGGAAGCTTACATTGCCTTGGCAGACATTCTGAACAGCACCCAGAATGCACTGGTGATAATCCAGTGCTAGGTGATATGTAACTTTATGATTGGCTATAATGTAACAACTATAAATGGAGATTCGATTTTAGAGTTTAGAGAGCTCGTTAGTTCGTCCAAAAATCCAGATATTGAGCCACTATATGGCCTAATCACGAAACAAGCAGAATGGGTAATGGATAAGCCATTTTGTTTGTTTCAAGATTCAGAGTTTACAATTTCCCCAAGGACCCTTGGGTTAATAATAGTAATAGCCCCCACCCACCATCAAAGGGTGGGGGCTGGGAAGAACCTTAAATTTCCCCAGGTTAATAATAATATCCCACACATGCTGCTAATGGGTGGGGGCTAGTGGGGACATTAGGTCCCCATGGTTAATGATAGCCTCCACCCACCACAAATGGACTTGGGTAGAAGGGAGCATTAGTTCCCCAACTAGGTTTATAAATTGTATACCCTCCACACGCCGCCAATGGGAACAGTAAGTCCTCCCATTTCTTTTTGAATTAATAGCTTTCACCTGCTGCCAAAGAGTGGGGACTGGAGGTGCACAATAGATCCCCCCGGGTGATTATATTTAGAGCCCATGCAGCTCATGGATGGGTGCTGAAGTACACATTAGACCCCCCTCATTTTATTCAATAGCTCCTACCGGTGTTTATGGGTGGGGGCACAGGGGGAATACTATGTCCCCCTCACTTTATTATTCCATTTAAGGCCCACTGTGGGTAATTGCAGGGGTGGGGGGGGGGGGGGAGGGGGGCGGGGCATTAGTAACTGGGGAGAAATAGATGCCCAGACACTAGTCAATTATTTCAGCAAGCAGCAACTGGCAGTTCACAGTTTAGTAGACATGGACCAACCCACGGCATGGCAGGTGGGGTCATAAGGAAGGTTTTAAGCCATCTCTTATAGCAATATGGGGATTGGATTGACTCCCACAGACTTTTATTTGTCCCACAGGCAGGCCTAACTCCTCACTCTCTAGCAATGAATAAGAGGCTAGAAATTAGATAGGTTCCCCAGAATTTAGTTTTTCAAATGAAAAATATGAAAATGAAATTCAGATGATATGAATCAAACCATGGGCGAAATTCGGTTTCCCCAAATCATTTTACATTGTCAGACAATTTGGTAAGAAAATGTGACAACATACTTGGAAGTATGAGTGACAATATGAAAACCTATTGAAAGAGCAATGGGTAACACACATGTATGCGGGGCACAGTCACAGATATGAGGTAATATTTTTTTAGAACAATACATCATACGGGGCAACAAGATAACATGGAGAATGTGGCATTATGGGGCAAAAACATTCTGCAAAATAGCCTAGGTGTACATACGGAAAATATGTGATATACATGGACTGTAGTATGCATTCAGAGCACATAAAAATGACAACATGGTACAACGATTATTTTCTTTAAAAACACTGTTATTTATGATCTGTAACTTTAATATTCTGTAACTGATTCTTTTTTTTTATGTGCTATTGTTAATTTAATATATATACAAAGAAATATATTATTTTTTTGTCAAAGTTGAATAGTGCATATTCGTGGGTGTGTACAAAGGAGACTGGCTGATGAATGATAAATGTATGCACCAGACCCCTGTCGCTGTGCTACTGGGTTCATTTTGCTTTTGAAGCAGATCTGCCAGGACTCAGGTGCCAGCTGTTGTGATAAAGTCTATACACATGGTGATCATAATATCACATTTTCCCCCTTTTCTACCTCACTATAAAATATTGTTTTATCAGCTATAATAAAATCATTCAGGGAGCCTTAAAATATTTTTTTGGTGACTGAGAATCAAGATGTCCGCCCAGTGCCCATAGTTACGCGTTTTGTGTTATTTTACATCACACAATGTACAGGAGCAAACAAGGTTAGATTGAGAATAGACTGTGCATTTTATGAAGGCAATCTCCCCTAAGTTATTGCTTTGAATAAAATATCAATTTAATGTCCTTTCTAATTCATCCAGTTCACTGACAAAAAAATAAATAAATAAATCTTTATTCAGTTTCTGGCATTTAGTATTTTACCTAAGAAATTACACTCATCAGTGCTAACATGAATAACCAGTATGTGCAAAATACATCTAAAAAAAGAGGGAAATTGCATATTTAAAGCAGATGGCTTTCATTTTATGAGCGTGTGGGTCTGGAAAGGAAAGGATTTCTGGTGGGTGCTGTTTATAGGAAATTTGAGGGAAGCAATTGCTATTCTTCCTCCGAGAGTTTCCATGCCGTTTTCATACCGCAGTCCACGAACTGTGTGCTCACTATAGTTAAGAAACCCTCTTGATACAAAGGCGATGTTTACATGCAGTTGTAACATAGATAAGCCAATGAAAAGACAAAAAAGAAAACTGTAATTCAAAACTGAGTTTATAGAAATAACAGGGGTACAATGACTCATATACTGATGTAACCTTTTAAGTGCCATAATAGTGACACTGTGGCACTAAAAGGCCTTTAAATTTTTTGCCCTGCATTAAACCTCCAGCCTCTCCTCCCACCCTTGCTACACCTTTCTTAATTGCATGACCCTTTAAAGGACCACTCTAGGCACCCAGACCACTTCAGCTTAATGAAGTGGTCTGGGTGCCAGGTCCAGCAAGGGTTAACCCATTTTTTTTTTAGCAACATAGCAGTTTCAGAGAAACTGCTATGTTTATAAATGGGTTAATCCAGCCTCCAAATCCTCTAGTGGCTGTCTCACTGACAGCCGCTAGAGGCGCTTGCATGATTCTCACAGTGAGAGCACGCAAGCGTCCATAGGAAAGCATTGATAATGCTTTCCTATGAGACCGGCTGAATGCGCGCGCAGCTCTTGCTGCGCGTGCGCATTCAGTCGAATGGGAGGAGAGGAGGAGGATCGGAGGAGGAGAGCTCCCCGCCCGGCGCTGGAATAAAGGTAAGTTTAACCCTTTACTCTCCATCCAGCCCGGCGGGAGGGGGTCACTGAGGGTGGGGGCACCCTCAGGGCACTATAGTGCCAGGAAAACGAGTATGTTTTCCTGGCACTATAGTGGTCCTTTAATTACTTGACAAGTTACACTGTATTTGCACATATCCCCTGATAGCTGACCATTGTTTCAAATAACTCCTACAATTGTATGTGTCAACTCCCAATTATTACCTTTAGATAGTAAGCTTGCAAATGATGTTGCTACATTATATAAATACAGTGTCTTCTGTTCCTAACAGAGTGCTGTGAAAAACCACATTACCACCTTTGGTTTTTTTCAGTTTTGTTTGGGTACTGAAATTCTTAAAAACAATTGTAAAAAAATAAAAATATATATATTTGTTTTAACATTGGATGATTAGTTGAATTAGTACAATTAAGGAAAACAAATAATGTTGGTGACCTACCATTCAGACAGGGCCGGTGCAAGGATTTTGCCGCCCTAGGCAAACAAAAATGTGCCGTTCCCCCATATGCTCTGCCCACCATGTGACATGACAATGCCCCACCCATATGATCTGCCATATGGGCCAACGCCAGTGCTGCACACATTGTCTTTTCATTGAAAAAGCAGTGTGTTTACATTACAAAGCCTGCAGGGACAGGCTATGGACACTAGAACCACTACATTAAGCTGTCACTAATAATATACTGGATGGGCTCAGGCTACATGGAGGATGATGATGGGCTCAGGCTGCAGTCTGGCTCCACTGGTCTACTGTAGAACAGGCTCTCTGGAGGCTGTTTGTAACAGTGCTCACAAAAAATGACGAACAGGAAGCAGCATTTTTGGGGCCCCTTACACAGCTCAATGTCTGGTCCCCCAGGGCCTGACCGTGAGTATGCCTACAAAGCCCACCCATAAGTCCACCTACATGGCCCACCCATGAGTTCCCATTGTATGTTTCTGTGCATGTGTGTGTGTGTAGGTATGCATTGTGTGGTTCTGTGTATTTGTAAGGATGCATTTTGTATGTGTGTAGTGTGAAAGAGAGGGTTTGTGGGGTAGGATAGAGGTTGAGAGGGGAGCAGCTCTTTATTTTTATTATTATATTTATTTTGTTAATATACTTTTTTTGTATAATTTTGTTTTTAAGTTTTGTGTCTTACACCCCCCCCTTTACACCCCCCCTTTAGTGCATCTTTTACAAGCACCTTGTGTGTCTCTTACCCCCCTCTTTGTATGTCTCCTACATCCTACCAAACTATTTGTGTGTCTTACTCTTCCCAGCTCATTTGTGTGTCTCTTTTTCCCCCAGGCTCCTCTGTGCTTCTCTTTCACCCCTTCCTCAGCCTCTCGATTTGTCTTACACTCTGCCCATCCCTTAATGATCACTTTCACTTCCCCCGTCCCTTAGTGGTCTCATCTCCTCCCCCTGTCCCCTAGTGGTCTCCTCTTCTCCCACTGTCCCTTAGAGGTCTGCCCTCCTATCCCTTAGTGTTCTCCCCTCCCCTCCTGTCCCTTAGTGCTCTCCACTCCCCTCATATCCCTTACTGCTCTCCCCTCCCATCCCTTAGTGATCTTTCCTTACCTCCTGTCCTTCAGTTGTTTCCCCTCCCCCTTAGTGCTCTCCCTTGCACCCTTGCACCCCACGTCTCTGTATTTTATATGGCCATGAACGTCTGCCTAAACACATGCTCAGAGCCACTATTCCCTCCTTACCACCCCATAGGTTCGAATGCTGTACAGTATATACTGAACCTTGCTGGCTCTTGGTACAGTGTGGAGAGAGTCAGAGATGTCATTTACAGTCATTGTGTGCAATGATAAGGGATTGTCCAGAGCGGTGGCAGATACATCTATTTCTCCATCAAGTGAAGACTAGTCCATTAGTAAAGGAGTGCAATAAATATCGGAGCTCATTGCAATGGATTTCTGTATGCAGTCTATGCATTGGTTGGGAGAGAAGGGGTTAAAGATTCAAGCCAGTACACATGAATGGAGTGTTGTAGAATTCTAATTGAGAATCAGATCTGTAATACTTTCTGTGATGGGTTAATTCACAAAGATCCACAGGATCCGTAGCATTGAACCAGATAGCCAACTAGATGGCCTATAAAGCAGTTTTTGCTAAATGACGCTCTTGTAATAGCAAGTCAATTATTTCGGATTTTCATCCCTATCTAGTCTGAAGTCTGAAGTCATTTAGACATTTTTGCAGTAACATTTTCACCAATTTGTGTATTTCTTTCAACATTGTGCAAGCCTGCAACTTGACTGTTTGTGGACAGACTCCAATAACACAACTATTATTGCATCGCAAAGGCATTAAGGCCCTCTTTTTGTGTTACCTGATTACAGGCTAGGATTCAAAAATCCAATATAATTTATAAAGCGAGAACAATTTGATGTGATTTAAGAATAATTTCTCGGTAGGGTCTCTTTAAAAGTGAAAATGACAAGGTTCCTAACACCATATTTAGTCTTAAAAATGTGATGAACACCGGGGAAATCGAAATGGCTTCTTTAAACCACCCTGGAGTGGTGTTAAGAGCATGGAATTTTAATGAAGTGTAATTTGAAAATGCATCTTCCTACACCTTTAATTATTTATTCGTTTTTTAAAAGGTACTTCTACCATAAAACACACAGATTTGCTTTCTTTGTGACTAGAAAATGCATGTTTTATTGATAGAGAAGACTTTGTAGTGCTGGTGCTTAAATCTTGTTTCTCGTATGATCACTGAAATCAGTTGGTTAAATTGCTTTCTTGGAAGAAAGAGACAGTCCACAAAGCATTAAATATGTGTTTACGCTTGTGGAATAGAAAGGATTTAACAAGGGAAAAGTTGAAAAAAACTGGGCACTGTTCGGCCTTTTTGAATATTTCACATTTTGCACATCTGCTACTTCGTGTGTTTTCTGACTTTGACGAGAGATACGTTTGTAGCCACTGCTTTGAGTGATGAAGCGAATGAGGATATTCTCGTTCACTCACAATTGCATTCAAGATAATAATATGACACTAGAGTATTGGTTCTAAACCTTATCCTTATGCAGATCAGCAGTCCATGATTTATATTTTGTTCCAGTGGAGATACCGTCAAAGCCTGGTCTTTTGGTGTAGTTTGAATAGGGCTGGACAGGGACAAAAAAAGTGACCTAGGCATTTAAAGGAAGAGCTGCACAATAGTAGGGAATTGGCCAGAGAACGGACATGTTGTGTAATCACCAAAGTGGGCAAGGCAGTCCATGAGCAGAGCTCTGCTTAAAAGCTAACGCATGAGCAAAAGGCAACGTAATCAATTTAATGAAGTGTTTTTTCTGTGTTTTCTTGTAATTTGCCTCTGGCATCCCCATGAGTGAAATACCAGAGGACAAATGTGTAGGACCGGGTTGAGAGACAGTGCAGTTTGAGTGTGTGTGTCTAGGGAGGCTGCCTGGGTTGTTGTATGCGTATGCAGGCTGCTTGTGAGTTTGTATGCGTGGGGCACTCGTACTCTATCTGTGATATTTTGTGTGTATGGCGGGCTGCTTGTGGGAATGTGAATTTGGGGAATGCTGCCCGTGCGTTTGTATGTGGGTGGGATACTGCTAGTGGGATTTGCATGTGGGGGTGCAGCTTGTGGGTTTGTGTAAACAGGTGGCTGCTTGTGGGGTTGCATATTGGGGAGGTTGTTTGTGGTGTCGTTTGTGTATGTGGTTTGAGTTGTTTGTGGTGTAGTATGTGTGGAGAGGGTTCTTCGTGGTGTGGTGTGTGTATGTCTCTTTAGAGTGGCGATACCTTTCCCTGGTAGATCTCCTGGGTAAAATCAGTGCTCTTCATAGAGGTCATGTGTGGCAATTGATGCAGTACATAAATAGAATGCTTCTCTGAGTGAAGCATTGAAATCAGTGCTTCTCTGTGAGTTCTCAATCGCACTCTGAGCAAGCACTAAAAGTGAGTGAAAAAGAGCACCATCTGCTTGTCTGACAAAATATCTGTATCCATATATGTGCTGATTTCTCATTTTAAAATAAGACAAATGAGTCAGGCATTGTACACATAAACCACTTTGGAAAGCTGAGGTGTTTTAGGTGTTTGGAGTGTTCCTTTAACTGCAGCCAAGTCCCTTTTCTGGCCTAGCAGCAGCAAGTCAGCTACTAAACCACCTTTTGAGGTAATCGTGACACAACACCGGAAAATAAATCAGAAATAAGCAAATAGTTTTGACGCCCTTTTTCACCCTGTCTGCAAACCTTTCTTTTATTTGTATCACAACCTGGCACAGGAAAGAGCAACACAAAGAAAAAGATATATTTTTGTGTATATACAAGTTTTTTATGATACAGTAGTTTAAAGGAAGCACTGCACACACAGACTGTTCTACTATTTTTTCGTTAATTACGATTTATCTTGTTGCAACACTTGTGGAACACAAATAAAGCCTGTTTAATCTGGGCTGAGGCCCAGATACACCGAGAGCCTCAATGTCATATAAAGTCAGTAAACGACAGCACACCTTCTCCTCTTTTGCTTGGCAGGCAGACATAACATGAAGATTGGAGTAACTCTTGATTTGAAGAGCAAAACTTCTGGTCTAAAATGAATCCAAAAAGATTTACTGAAGGGGCACGGAAATAGTGCCATAAGTTATTGACTTAAAAATAGGGACTATTCCCTAGCAAAGTGCTGCATAAGGTGTAATAATCACCATAGAAACCAATAGAATATCTTTCAAAATGTAGAACTTTGCCCCCAAATAGCACCTGCTTTCCTATGGTAAGCATGGCACACAATATTCTGTTAATACAGGTTAAATTGAAACTAAAACGTCTAGGCTCAAAAATGAAGGGGCTAGTAAACTGTAGGTGCTATATTAAAGGAACATGTCAGGAGCATCACACACTGCAGATTGGCTAACGCTCTCAGCCAATAAGTTGAGGCCTGCACTGCAGGATTCAGCTCAGGGGAGATAACGGAAGTTCCTGCTGAGGAACTTCCATTTCTCTGACCTTGGTAGTAGTAGAGGCAGGGAGCGACGCCCAGGAGACCCCCGGTAAGAAGCCCTCCACACAATGGGACACTCCTTGCACCATAACCACTACAGCAACACATGGTGATAATTATCGCTCCTCTAAAACACACATTAATACACATACATTCAAATTGGTCCATGCAACCCATAGGATATATTTCTGTGCAACCCTTTTTCAAACGGTTCTGTGCCTAACACAACATCTCATTGAGTATGTGATAACATAGACAGCGTCAGATGACTACACAACAAGTAGCCCTAAAAAACAGCTCCTTTAGAAACAGTGTTTACGCTTTACTAGACGCAGTAGTGCTGGTTATGAGCTATTATACACAGTGCCTACGACTGGAGCTGAAATGATGACATAAAAAACAGTACCCGTTGGGATGCGTAATAACCACATCAATAAGCAAACATATAACAACTTCAAAGATGTCGTCGAAAACGTACAAAAACGAAATAAATGTATGCTTTAGTTAGTACATTCACACATTAGGCTACGTCTTCCTGATCATATGCATTTTAACATTTTGTATTATATTAACACATTACTGCTATGATTATTATTATTTACAAAGCACCATTTTGACTGTCAGCAATATATAATCATCAATGTAAATAAAACAAGAAGGGATTTGAAGGCATCACATGGGGCTTGGCCAAGACCCCCTCCGAGCTGTGTCACTCCGGCTTATTAATGAACAACCAGAGTAACAGACAGGCTGATATTCCGCCTACAACAAACTCAAACAGCACACACAGTGACTGACGACTACACAATATTAATGTAACTAGCCATCCTTCATGAATATAGTTCTAACTGCGAGCTGGGCGCTGCATGTAGCCTGCTCCCTCAATTACCATTTAATCAAGCACTTTCATCCAAAGCTACATTGCAATCTGAAATTATAATATTTGGCAAGAGTGTGGGTTAGTGATTGCTACTGAATCCGTACACAAACAGCACAGAAATAGATTTCTACACTGCTTTCATATCATCACAGCTCCTACAAAACAATACATATTAGAGAACAGCGTGCTGCGTACACTGCCCTCTGGCAGCTAAAGGGTTAAACGTATGGACCCTTTCTTTCAAAGAACATGTGCCAGGCATAGAGGGAGGTGCTGTTAAAGCCTTTACCTGCTGCAGAACATATGTTGGTGTAGACCAGGGGTCCTCAAACTCTGCCCCCCCAGATGTTGCTGAACTACAGCTCCCTTGATTCTTTGAATTACATAGATAGCCAGAGAATCATGGGAGTTGTAGTTCAGCAACATCTGGGGGGTCGGAGTTTGAGGACCCCTGGTGTAGACTTTGAGAGCAGTTAAATACAAATTCACTAAGGTGAGAATGCTAAATGAATTTAAGGTCAAAGTAGTGAAATTGAAAGCTATGCATGATGACATCCAGCGTCACCCAAAACGCCTTAAAAAAGCATTATACAACACTTTCATATGGGGGAAGACCTAATGCAAGCGAGGCACACGCCGCGCACGTGCTTTAGGTCCCCCCTGCCGGCTGACGTCGAGGGACATCGATGCTGGAATAAGGTAAGTGACAGAAAGTTTTTAACCCCTTCTGCACCACGGGAGGAGGGGAGCGGTGGGCGCAACGGATGGTAGGCTAGGAAAACAACTTCCTAGTACTATAGTTTCCCTTTCAAACCTCAATTTAGTAAATATTAAGCCTGAGAGTTTTTTCTAAAAACATTCTCAATGGTAATTGTCAGATGTGACTAACAAGAGGTTCTGCAGCAGCATTAGCTGTTCTGTTTCAATGTAAAACATTGTGATTAAGTTTAATGTGCCACTTTGTATACAATACATGACAAATAAAAGGAATACAAACAGACCCATTTGAATGTCTCAGACTCACACCTTTTTCTTGTAACTCAAGTAAATGAAGCACTACTCCATTTATGTACAATCATTATTTTATTGTACTGTGAATGGAAAGTATTTTTTGTTTCTCTTTTAACAAAAATAAAGGGATCTAGCTAGTTTTCCAAAACAACCAGCCTTTGTATTCCACCTCCTCCCAAAATTCCATCATAATGTATCATACTGCAAAACTGTTGAAAAAAAAAAAATACAAAAAAAAAAAAATATATATATATATAATGATACCAAATAATCATGATAATAGAGGATTTGCATAGATCTCTTGTGCAGACCTTTGAGAAACTGACGCCCTCTCCTTGTCCTAGTTGGATCTGCAGAAATATATGTAGAGAAGAATAACAGAGGGGAGAGGGAAGGAAAAAAAGAAAAAAGATTTACTTCTGGTCGAGGTTTGTCCTGTTACTATCACTGTAGGATCCATTTAGCCAATCTCTAAACTGTGACGTTTAGAAGGCAGGTTCCAATCCCTTGCACATCATATTTAACACACCCACAGAGGGCTGGATCTGCAGCATTAGTGATCAGTAGTCAGCTAGTCTCAGCTGAGAAGGGATAGCACTCTGCACCTGCCAACAAGCCTCCCTTCTTCATCTCACCTCCATTCCTGCTTTGATTATTTTTATTCAGGTCTATATGCCTTTCTCTCGCCGCCCTTGCAAATGCAAGCGAAGCCAAGCCCATGTGAATCAGATGACTGCCAGCAAGAGAGAGTTTCATCCACAGATCTCCCTTTTAGACACTGTGCAACATTTCAGCTTCTATTGCAGCAATGTCTCCAGCCAGCATCAAGTAGATCTGATTTGTACAAAAAAAATAATTTATTAATAATAAATCATTAAATAAACTATTTGACCTCTGGACCTGGTGATTGGAAGATCTGATTTTTTTTTTAATTATTTCTTTTTTTTGGGGGGGGGGGGTGGATCAAAACCTAGGAGATTTTTTTTTTTTTTCCCCAAGCCAATGAATTTGGCAGAATGACATTTCTTCTTTATCAATGACTTGGCTCACTGGAGATGGGAAGAGAGACATCAGCCTAGTAGGAGCCAAACATTCTGGATTGTACCTGTCAGTCTATCACTTCATGTTTTTGCTTTGCTAATTCTAACACAGTTTTTATTCTATTTTTACATTATATACACTACTGCTTGCTTCATACACATACCACTCTCTACTTTAAGTACTCATTTTACAATAACACTTATTTGAGGACTTCCTTCTACTGACCCCCTTAGATTTTTCTCCCTTACCTAACCTTTTTTTGGGGGTGCTGCAAGAGAAGGAACTGATGGATAATTGTATGTATATTATCTCTTAGACTAGTTCAGATTGCATTTTAATCTACGATTTGTTTTATTTTTTTGTGTGTATATGTTTGTATAAGCTTTTTCTGTGAAAGAGCAGCTTTTAGGAACGTTGTATAGTTAAAAAGAAAGGTTGATTTGCCTATTTAAAAAAAAAAAAAAAAAAGATTAAAATATGAAGATGATTTTAGTTCGCAAATTTAGGGTTTTGATATTAATGATTTTTCTGGTGGCTTGCACAATGCATATTATGATAGATTTATTACCAAAGTTGGAGAAGAGAGCAATAAGCAGTGATGGAGATTTGGGATGCTCTTGTACCCATAACACCAATGAGGAGTCACAGGGCTGGGTAAAACAGAGACCCAAGAACACAGCAGAAACTGGCTGGCCTAACAAGCACACCTTGAGGATTCTCCAAGATTTCAGCAGTGACCCAAGCTCCAATCTCACATCCCACTCCTTGGAGAAAATCACAGGGATCGTAGACAAAAATGAACCTTTTAAAAAGCTGGAACAGCGTGAGATGATCAAAGATTTTCATAGGAAACAGCTGATCCAAGATGGAATCATAAACAAAATGCATCCTGGTTCAGGATACTCCAAACTGGCTGCCCTGTTTCAGCATCCTCTCTACAGAAGTGCTGTCCCTCCTTTGACAGAAGATGATGTGTTATTTAATGTTAACACTGATATCAGATTTAACCCTAAAGCTGCTGAAAACCCAGAATGGTAAGTCTGCAAAATGTATCCCACTCTTGTTTTTCTATATACTATGTTTAATCTGTTTCATCATTCATTTCCCATTCATATCTTTACTCTGTGCTTCAAGGGATATTCAAACTACAGAAAGGCTATGGGACATAAATTAGGTTTCTAGTTACATTTCTATAGTTGATTTTCGTAAAAAAGACTAATATATAATCTTAACCGCTTAATGACAAACGACATAAAATGTATGCTATGTGATAATGGGATTTGCCTAGTCCCATGCCACAGAGGGCTTAATTATCACAGATATATTAAATGTCCAATCCGTTATTAATATCATAAGTTCTAGCATAAGGCGCCAACCTATTGCGCAGCGCTGCACAACGCCGGATACCAGTTGGTTAACTTCCAGAAGAGCGATGCTGGAGTAAGTTATTTGCTAATATTGTATTGTTTATATATTTTTTCTTTTTCATTCAGAACCAGTAAGTAGGTCAAGCCTTGAGGTATCTAAAAGAATATCTCTTTCATTGTACGCATAGTACAAAAGGTTAAGCTTGTTCATTTAACTGCTATTGTATTGCACAGTAACCAAAGCAACAAACACAAAAAAAAAATATTATTAGTATGAAAATGTGTAAATATTCTCCTTAACATCATTTTGCAATGTCTTCCTTAACCCTCGCAGATTTTTCTAGACTTCTATCGCTAATACGGTTTATCCACTAAACTGCGAACGGAGGTAATTTAAAAAACCAAATTGCGTAAACGTAGGCAAAAATAGCCACGCTTCGACTAATGCAGAGTCAGAGATTTTTTTTTTTTTTAACATTTATTTTTTTAACCAAATCAGGACTTTTTTGTCTAAATTTTGCTCTTCAGTTTTCGCTTCACCGTCAGTCACAGTATAATGAAAACACATTTCTATTCATCGCAATCTGCTGTTTAGTGAATAAGCCCTCATTGTCAGTGTATGGTTCAACAAGTTCCGCTAATATAAACATTTCTTATCAAATACCTTTCATTTCTGACATTAAACTGATATAATTAAAGAGCCCCTGTCCACTTCAGAATTACCTCAAGGCTGTGCTTAGCAGGATTGAGAAACATAACTCCAGATAAGAGTAGTTAATATTGAACCCTCTTTACTAACAATTCATACTGTGTGCATGTTTAACCCTTTGGGTGCAAGAGATATGCACACAACTGTTAATGCAAAGGGTTTATATTGTACATATTAAAAAAACGTGAAGATGGACACCAAAGCCACACAGGTCATAAGCGTTGAACCCCTTAAACCTTGGTTTTCCCAGTGAAACGCTCTTTGGAAAACAAATGACCAGGTAGACATCTTACCTGATGAAATAGAGAGTAGAAAGCAAAATAAATGAGACAAAAATGACTTGAGCTTTGAGTATTGAACAACAAAGCTTCCTTTCAGCCTGAGCGGCATTGTATTATCTAAAAACAGCCACATCACAATACGATTGTCTCTTGAACAACCGGATAATTGCAGGATTTAAGTCTTAATGAAAGGAAGATGAATGTGGACGCATATTCTGTATACGGATTTAAATTCGTTTAAAATGCTATATGGCTACGTGGAAATGTGGTATTGGGGATATTGTGTTTCTTGTTTACTTGCTGATTCGTAATATGTCATTAGAGATAAATATCTAGATGGGCCATGTGCAGGGAGCAGCATTGGGTTTAGTGCTAAATATGGAGCTATCACCATGGAAACCAAAGGGGAATGTACCTGATGGCTGCACAGTGCTTAGAGCTATGGCTCCTGGTAATTTGAAGTCTGGACAAGGACTGCAATTCATAACAATAATGTTTTATAGATTATGGAAACGTAGTAATTTTTGATCGTGTTTGCCATTTGGGCCTCAAAGGTTAACACCATCAATCATTTTAATTGGAACACAAAACAAAACCAATAAATATGAAATAATATTTCACATTACACCTTATAACAGGCCCTGCGTAATATTTTCAAGCATTTCCTGTGGTAAATAGTGCTAGTTCAAAGGGTTATTGTATAATATGATGGTGACACCGGTATCGCCTCTGGTGAATATCTATGGGGATACTCACATTTTATATTTCTACTGTTAGTGAGTTATGCACAGTGAGTTTGGCACTAAAAAGGTTAAAAGGAACAATTACAACCCAGCTAGACATCTTTATTTTTATATTAACCAGAGTCCTCTTAAGCTAGAGCTCTATCCTTACAAACTGTTTAGCAATATGGGACACAGTACAGAATGATTGTTTTGCTCATCTCTGACGATTGTGTACCATTTTCCTTGCTGACATCATCATATGGTTGCAAAATAGGATCATTCTCAGTTCTACTGCTTGTTAACTATATTTAACCATGTGAGTAGTATAGGGAAGCTTAATAATCGAACAATAAAACCAAGAATTGTAGCTCTAGTTGTTGTTGGTTGCGACTCAACCCATACTTAACCAAAACAGATTTGGTTAAGCATGCTGGGAGTTGTGGTCCTCTGTGCCTGAATTCCACTGTCCTTCTTTCTCACAGTAGCCCTGAAATAGATACCTTCCCTTTCTACGCACTGGGTGTAATCTTTTATACTTTTGGTATGTCTCTTAATTGCTGAATTCAGCATTGTCCAATTTCTAGGAGACTGCTGTTTGATGATTTACAAAAGGGAGTTCGGGGGAACATTCTGAGATTAGCCCTGTGTGTACTGAATCGATTCACAGCCAATCAGCAGCTACTATAAAAGAATCCTAAATATTGTTGTATACTTTGCATAGCATCTGGACAATTATCATTATTATTATTGGCATTTGTATAGCACCAACTTATTTTGCAGCACTTTACAATATAATAAAAGCGGAAATTTAACAATAAATGAGACAGTGATAAAATGTTAAAGCAAAAATAGATTAATGAGGGCCTTGCTCGAAGGAGCTTACAGTCTAGAGGAGGTGGGGTATAAAAACACAACAAGAAGTGCATTGAAGGGGGTAGCAACAAAGTGGGAAAGTTGCCGAACTGGAAGGTGACAGCGCAGTGTGACCTTTTTAACAGAGCACAAAAGACAGGTTTGTGAAATACAAGTTACTCTGGGAGGCCATACGTTTATCTGCAGAGATGTGTTTTGAGGGACTTTGCAAATGATTGAACAGTAGGGGAGAGTTTGACGGTTCAAAAGGAATGGAGCCACCCGTGAGAAGTCCTGCAAGCGTGTGTTAGGAGTAAGGGTGCGAGTTGCAGACAAAGAAGGTCACCGGTAAAGGGAAAAGACCAAGAAGGGGCGTAACTACAACTTAGTGAAGAAATGCTTCACTAAGAGTTATTTAGAGCTTTATAGGTAAGGTTTAGTATTTTTAATTGACTCCTATAGGATACAAGAAGTTAAAGGATCACTTGAACCACTTCAGCCACTTACTTCAGCCACTTACCTTTATCCAGCGCCGGGCTCCCTCGGCGCTGGTGACCTCTCCTCCCTCGCCGACGTCAGCTCCCAAGTGCAGCGGAATGCGCATGCGTGGCAAGAGCCATGTGCGCATTCAAACAGTCCATAGGAAAGCATTTCTCAATGCTTTCCAATGGACGTTCTGCACACTAAATGCGTCAGGAAGACAGCCACTAGAGGCTGGATTAACCCTGCAATGTAAACATAGCAATTTCTCTGAAACTGCTATGTTTACATCTGAAGGGTTAAAACCTGGGGAACCTGGCACCCAGACCACTTTATTGAGCTGAAGTGGTCTGGGTGACTTTAGTGTCCCTTTAATATAAGGATTGACAGAGGGGTGACGTGTGAGAGGAGCGACCAGAAAGAAAAGCCTGATGGTAGCATTCATTCCCAATTATAGCAAGGCAGTACATTTCTGGGGAGACAAACTAGGAGAGAATTACAGTAATCAATGCGAGAAATTACTAGAGCATGGACAAGCTCCTTAGCAGCAACTTGCAAAGAAAGGAGCGGATGCGGGCAATGGTTTTAAGGTGGAATCGGCAAACTAATGTTATTAAAAATAATACTGAATTTCTCTACTTCAAGCTAAATTTGGGAATGTCAATTAATTTGCATTTTGGCATTAAGTACCTGTAATCCCTCTTGGAGTGGGGGGCATTATTAAATAATACATGGAACTCTATGACCCATCTTGAGATAAGAAGGGATGTGGAGGTTTGGCCCAGCCGGCCAGTGGGATGGGGCCTTGAACTGTGTTTTTCTCCTGACCCACTTAGTCATGCTAGAAAGTCAGGCTCTCTCATATTCCCAATGCTATAGGTCAGGGGTAGGCAACCTTTTAGCAGCACTGTGCCGATATAGGATTGTGATGTCCCGTAGCGCGCGGTTTTATTTCTTTTTTTTTTTTAAATTGAGGTGTGTATGTTGCCGTATTCAGCTTGTGTTATTTTTACTGTAATTGCTCTGTATCGTTGTATATGTGCATATATGCAGGGCCGTCTTTAATATTGACTGAACCCTGGGAAAAGCATTTGCTTGAGGCCCCCTGGACCCTGTCCCCCCTCCCAGGTGTGCAATCACGTCCTCCACCCCAACGCTGACACACACAGACACGCTGACACACACAGACACGCTGACACACACAGACACGCTGACACTCACACACACAGACACGCTGACACTCACACACACAGGTATGCTGACACTCACACACAGATACGCTGACACACACACAGGTATGCTGACACACACACACAGGTATGCTGACACTCACACACAGATATGCTGACACTCACACACAGGTATGCTGACACACACGCAGGTATGCTGACACTCACACACAGATATGCTGACACACACACTGACAGACATACTGACACAAACAGAATGACACACACACAAGCATACTGACACACACAGAATGACACACACACACACAAGCATACTAACACACACAGAATTTACACTTTTAAACCCACCCTCCAGTTTCCTACCTTTCCTGCTGGTGGCTGAAGGTGTTGGGAGTTGGGGTCTGGCTCTCTCGGCCAGCCCCCCTCCACTCTGCCTACTCTTCTTTCCCGCGCGCACCTCTCTTTGTGGGAGGAAGTGATGCACGGCCGTCCCTTCCTCCCAGCCTGCTGCCGAAAAGCAAGGGGCCCACTCGCGCTGTTAAAGCGCCTCAGCGTGCAACCAGACCTCTGCTGACAGAAGCCCACCAGGTGGCCCTTTGTGCATGGGCCAGCCGGTGGGCCTCCTTAGTGTGCGGATTAGCGGCTGGGGGGTGAGAAATAGTTGAGGCCAGCAGGGCTCACGGTGCAGCTGCCCCGTTTGCCCCGTGTTAAAGACGGCCCTTTCGTATATGAGCTATTATATTGTATATGTTCATGAGTAATTTATGGTATTGTGTATGATACATATGAATGTAAGCTGTGTATGGGGGCTGCTTGTGGAATTGTGTGTGTGGATGGATAGGTCACATTGTGTGTTTGGTAGTGTGTGGGGGCTGTTTGGGGTATTGCATGTGAGAGGCTGCATGTGGGGTTGTGTGCATGTATGTGGATTGTTAGTGGTGTTGCGTTTGTGTGTATGTTTGTGTGTGGGCTGTCTGTATTATTTGTATGGTGGGAAGGGTTATTCTGCATTTCTGTGTATATCTAGCAGTGTGGGTGACTTCCTTGGGTTCCAGTGGGGACCAGGCCGGCCAGGTACATGTCAAAGACAGGAGCTGCAACTGCGTGCTGCTCTACTACTGTGTGGTTTCCCATTCACTAGTGCTGGGACGAAGTGATCTGAGATCACTTCTTCTATGTGCTGCAATGCATAAATTGAGGATTGTCCTTCACCACCTTTTTGGATTAGCCGATATCTGAAGTTTTACCTGATAGACCAGAGCCTGTTTGGCTCTAGCAGCCTTGAGTGCCGTGCAAAGACACCTCGAGTGCCGTGTATGGCACTAGTGCCGTAGGTTGCCTACCCCTGCTATAGGTAATGTGTTCTCATCCACTCCATTCTCCATAGATCACAGTTTATGTATGTATTTAAAGAGAATATATAGGAATTAATTCTGAGCAATCCCTGAACTATTTGGCTCCAATTCTAGGCTAGCTATGTCACTCATAACTTTCCAAATGTCCAGTACCCTGCAAGACAGGCCCAATATAAGACCTGTCTCCCAGCATCCCAGGTTATTTCTCTTAATTTTGAAGACATCAGGCGTTGTTTTTATTTTATTTTAAATACAATAATCAGGATCTTGTTTAAATGTGGATAACTGGCCAATTACTTATCAAGTCTGGGCTCACTAGTGCAGGGTAACACATTACCTCCCGTACTAGCCACACACCCTAAACGCCAGTACTGCCTCATGTACGTGTCACCTGGCACACCTCTTCTTGGAATACGCTCCCCCACTCCACAGGTTCATATGGGATAAATATGGAAGATGTTGAGTTTTGTATAAGTTTAGACTTTTTATTTGGGTGTATTACAAAACTGCTCAGAGTTTGATTTGCTAAAGTTGGATAACAGTAAATTTTCTAATTTTCATCTGAATTTGGGCCTCTTAATTGTTCCGATTGACGTTTCCGAGATTTTTCTCTTTCATATTCTGAGCTTTGTAGAGTCCTCGAATTGTTCTAAATAGTCAGATGAACATCTATTCTTAGAATACAGATCACATTACTCTTTTTTTAAATGGTAACAAATAATATACCCATGTTTTTTCCAAACATTGACCCATTTCTTAGCTGCTTGAAATCACAGCTGTGTTTTTTTTTGTTTTGTTTTTTAGGCAAAATGGAGCTAATGAAGGGAATGATGAAGAAGAATTTCTACCCACTGGAGAAGCACATGTAGAGTCTTATCCAAACTGGTTAAAATTTCACGTTGGCATTAATCGATACGAGCTATATTCTAGACAGAATCCTGCTATCAGCAGTTTGCTTCAAGACCTTACCACTCAGAAAATCACCAGTGTTTGTAAGTGGATTCCTCACTTCTTCTTTTTTTTATTGTTTTGCATGAATAAAAATCAAAAGTGCTATTTAAATATTTAAATATGAAATATAGCAAGCACATTTAAACCAAAAAAAAAAAAAAGTGAAATAGCCTTGTGTCACTCAAGGGGATTTATTTCACTAAACAGTGAGTTTACAGGTGTATACAGAAGAGTTCTTTAAATTAACTCACAGTGTTGTCCTACATCAGTTCTTTAGTAATAAGCTCAGTGCTTAGTAAATATAGACTAAAGGGTTAGGAAAGGGTAGGCTACCTTCAGCACTTTAGATGTTGTGAACTATATCTCGTCTGATGCTTTGCAAGCATTTATGGTGTAAACGCATTAGAGGAGCTGTAGTCCGCAACATCTGGAGAGTCAAAGGTTGCCTAAACCTTGGTTAGGCGTTCAAACTTGTGAATACCTGAGAGGTCAAAATGTTTGCCTTTGGCCGACGGAAGGTTAACCAGTTTGTTACTTAAAGGGACACTATAGTCACCAGAACCACTACAGCTTAATGTAGTTAAAGTCCCTACAGGATTTGTAATATAAACACTGCCTTTTCAGAGAAAAGGCAGTGTTTATATTGGTGTCTAGTAACGCCTCTAGTGGCCTAGTGCTTTCATATGGGACTGACTGATGTTCTCAGCCATGGAGGCTGGGACAGCTGTAGCAAGACCGGTGTGGCGGGGGAGAAAAGGTCAATAAAATCACCTTTTCAGTGCGATTGGAATGGGACTGGTCACCTAAAATGTCACATCAGGACTATAGTGTAAGGTATACTTGTTTGTATGCCTGACATTATAGTGTTCCTTTAACAGACTAAAATACTCTGCGACCAGAGTTGGCCTTTCGTAACATAAAGGTTGCAAATTATGTTAATGGACATCCATAGTATTAGTTTGGTGTCAATGTTTATATAAGCACCTAAACTAATTTCCCTTTTTACAGTAGCACTGTGCAGGGATACAGTAGCTTTGCTTTGTGCTTGTACCAATGATGTCTGTTAATCCTTTTACAGGTTCCTTATACAAGTGATGCTTTGTATCTTTATCATAGAATGTATATTTTGGGTACGGCAACGATGGTTAATCTTTGGCATGCTAGTAATTGTAGACTATATTTCCCACAATGTTTAGCATATTAACTGGCAAAATGTCCACTAAAGTTAGAGTACAGACCATTGACCATCACCTCTATTTATCATCAGATAATGACTTCATTAATGTCCACACTCCTATATTTTGTTCTTCCAAGTCTCATGTAGCAATAGCCTGCTGTGTGACATTATGATTGAATCTATACACATAATGATGAGATTTCTTTGGTAAAAAAAAAAAAAAGACAAATGTATGGTAGATGAGGATAGAATACAGAATATGCATCTGATTAACCTTTTACGATTGTGTAAGTTCTGCTGATATTGCAATTTTCTGGCAATTGGCAGGACAGCTCAATGTATATATATCCTTATTTTAATTTTATTTTTTTAACTTTATTTTTTTAGATAATAGAAAGATCTCTCCTCTCCAGTAGGGAGCTGACAATGCCATTGCTTTGTCACTTTTATTTTTTATATTCTCTGGCTTTTTTTTTTTTTTTTGACCTTCGCAATTTTCTCCCCGAGATCACCCTTTGTACCTTGCACAGAGGAGACCTGGCAGTGTTTAATCTGTTGTCTGTATATTCAGCATTTATTGACATGTGTGGTGTCGATAGGAAACAGCAATTTCTGAAGCTCTCTCCTGTCTTGGATGCGTCTGCTACTGACGGTTAATGATGCTGATTAAATAAACCATGCATTTAGCTGTGATGTTACCCAGCAGGCAAAAATACCAATTTGTATAAATTCACCTTTTCTCTATTACAAAAGCTACTGGATTCATCCCAGTGTGACGACATTGTGAGATGTTTTAAGTAGCACACTGCAGATATTTCATTATTAGTACATTAAAACACACTGGATATACAAAATGCATTAAATGTATTTTCATATGTGGTTTATATTTTATAATCTGCCTTTCCCATTCTGCTTTATCTATGTCCTCTACATAACTTTTTCACATATCATGTTCTTCTTTGCTTATCTTATTTTTTTCATTTTACGTTTTTTTACCAATGTTTATGGTCTCTGAGGTTTCCTCTGCAGTTAGATGACATCACAAACAGGTACATAATTTGGACTTAGGCCTAGAGCCACTACAGGGAGGGGTGGCAGAATTCAAGTTTTTTTGTTGTTTTTGAGAAATGCAGGACACATGGGAAAAATAGAAATAATAGAAAATAATATCTGTATGTGACAGTGTACCTGTATGTGATTGTGTGTGTGTCTGTATGTATGTAATTGTGTGTCTGTGACTGTGTGTGTGTGTATGTATGTGACCATGAGTATGAATGTATATATATCCGGGGTGGGCAATCTGTGGCCCTCCAGATGTTATGGACTACATCTCCCTTGATGCCTTGCTAGCATTATGGCCCTAAGAGCATTATGGGAGATGTAGTCCAAAACATCTGGAGGGCTGCAGATTGCCCACCCCGGATATATATACATACACACACACACACACACACACACAGTCACAGACACACCATTACATACATACAGACTAGTCTGGATTGCCCACCCCTGATATATATGACTGTGTGTCTATATGTTACTATGTGTTTGTGTATATATGTGACTATGTGTATTTGTAATTGTGTGTGTCTATGTATGTGACTGTACGTGATTGTATATTTATGTTGGCAGGTTATAAGTATAAACCATTACTGAACTAGGGCTTCCAAAATCTATATACGTCACTGATCACTGACAAAAATGGTTGAAGCATACATATATAGTCAGATGGATTTTTGGCATTGCAAACCATATTAATTTTAATTTCTATTGCTCACCTTGATTTCATTTTATGTACTAAGTGACATACAATAAATTGTGTATTATATAAAAAATATATGTGAATGCATTTGTGTATTAAGGGAGTATTGAAGGTGAGAATAATTAATTCTTCACTAGTACGCTTTTATTAGATTATTGATATGTTCTAAATTAGAAGAGAAGAATTCTTTTATATATATATATACTGCTTCTTGGGGTTTAGCTCAGGCAGAGAGCTCACTGAGCAGTAGTGGAGGCTGGAAGCTGTGCCCGGAGGACCCTAGGTAACAAGTCAAACCATCCTAAAACAGATTGACTACTTACAATGGGGGGTGCCAGGGTATTGCTGGCACCGTAACCAACCACTACAGCACGTTGTAGTGGCTATGGTGCTTTGAGAATGTTCCTTTAAGTTGTAACACTTGGCTACCATATACAATGTAGCTTATTTAGTGAATACTTTGGCGTGATTATTTGTAAATCCAAATGTATGTGTTTAACACATTAACTACATTCCTATACGTCTAAATGGTCTGAATCATTGCATGCTGTTACATAAGATATCAAATCAACCAAATCTTATTGACCTGTTTTTTTTGTTTGTTTTTTTACCCTGTTCCACAACATAACAAAAAAAAACACATTTATTTTAGCACGATGTATAATTTTCAACTGCTAAGGAAACAGAAGAAGGGTCATGTGAATGTACAGCAACAAGAGCCTTATCAGTTTTTGACATTGCCTTTTCTATCTAATTTTTGAGGTTGTTTTTAAGATAGTAAAGCAAAACATCTTCTTCAATAACATTTTAATACTAATCAGGTGTATATTGTATAGCTGTAACACCCAAACAAGCGATTGAAGATTGAGTCATTAAGTAAAGGAACCCAATCTAGTCCTGTCGTGTAAAAGAACAGAGCTAGTCAACAAGTAATCTAGATCCGTAGAGTCGGACTACAGCTCTTAGATGCTCAAGCCACATACCTTCCACCAGTACCACTCTTTAACCCCTTAAGGACACGTGACGTGTGTGACATGTCATGATTCCCTTTTATTCCAGAAGTTGTTAAAGGACAGGCCTGATTGGTGAGTCGTACAATGTCCAGCTTCCAATCTACCCAGTTTTGCTTCTGGGAAAAATAGAAAATAATTTAAATAATTATGTTTATATACTACGCATAGAAAATGAATCCAGGCACTCCAGATGAATTCCAAGAAAAAGGCAGTTTATTGGAACCAGCAGCTACAAAGCGACGTTTCAACCCCTAAGGGTCTTTATCAAGCTTGATAAAGACCCTTAGGGGTTGAAACGTCGCTTTGTAGCTGCTGGTTCCAATAAACTGCCTTTTTCTTGGAATTCATCTGGAGTGCCTGGATTTATTTTCTATTTTTACTATTACATTTGGTCCACTTTGGTACTGGGACATATCCAGTTAAGCACCCTGGATTCCTTGGCAAGGGGTGGAGTGCACTTCCATCAATTTTCTACATATATACTACGCATGTCATCTTAGATTTGCCTTCCACCATGGTCCTGGCTTGGTCTTCGACAAAGTGGGAAAGTGTATAAAATACTTGATAAGTATCATGGGTAATACAGTTCAGCTGGAGGGGAGCTTGTTGGCTACATTTGCATGAAAATATTGCCCCATTTATTGTTGTTATATGCAGTTGAAGTGGATGTTACGATCATAAACCTCAACACAAGTAGCTCTGTAGAGACTCGGTACATTTGATGTGGATGTGACCCATCAGGACCTAGATAACTTATGAAACCATACTCAAATGGTTTGATAACTTATCGTGGAAGGTGCCAGGGTACTCCAGACACTACAACAAACTGTAGGCGCTATTGCATTTGAAATGGTCTTTTAAGTGATCAAGCCACAGGTGGGCTTTATTCCATCTAGGGTACCCAGTTAAAACCCACCACACAGAAATTATATTGTTGTCTTCCTGTCTCTGTTGTAAAGACAACTAAACTGATACCTTTAAAAAAAGCTTATTGTCTCTCTAACTGGTCACTGTACAAAGTTTCCCATAGATCATTAAGTAAACATAATATGTCTATCCCTTGGACCACAAAACCTTATCCTTTGAACTGAAGTAGAATGTTCACCATGAGGGCATTTGTATCAAGGTGTGCAATCCATGATCATCAAAACATTTTGAGAACTAAGTTTGTATAGATGTTTGGATATGTGATTTATAATAACTTAGTATCTGCCCTTTAGTTATTTTAGCCTTCAGAGAAACCATCTAGGTTGTGGTTTTATATCCATAGCTATTAAAATCATGCATACACAATTATTTTTTCATATATCTCGAATATACATTTACAAACCACATTTGTTTTTCATATATCCCTAATATGCACTTAAAAACCGTACTGTAAATTATTTTTGTTTGCAACTCACAGTCCAATCAGCAGAACTGTGAGTAGGATAGACCAAGATATATGCTACTATGTGTGTATATGTATCTGTCTCCCTGCATGCTTGACTGACTGGATGTCCCTGTATTTGTTTGTCTTTGCAGTTTGTATAAGTATTGTCCTTTGTGTGTTTCTCCCTGTGTTTGTGTGTATGTCCCTTACATTGTTACAGCATGTGGTGCAATATATTTAGGGGCAATAGGATTTGTATGTCATTATATGAGGGGCAACAACGTATGTAGGCAATGTGAGAAAATGGGAAATATTGGATGGGGACAGCACAGTGCTGAATAATTGTTTAGGGTAAATGCAGTATGTGTGAGAAGATTGTAGAATATGTGTGGGGTGTCAAATGGAAAGTCCTATAGGAAACATTAGGAGCACACAAAATGGCATTGTAACATATCAAAAATACATGGTATTTACAATTCCACCAATTGGTAGACACTTTACTTGCTTTAAAAAAAAAAAATCTTTATTTGCTTTCTGTGATACACAAAAAGTGTGTAACAATAGACAACATATTTGTCCTGTACAGTTATATGTAGCAGGTTTACAATTGTTGCCTTCAACAATATTGTGCCAAACATCTCAAAAACCACTTAGGAGTTGCTTTGGTTATGCAAGTAAGTCCTGGTGATCCAGGAAGAGGTCTGATTTATTTCATGAAGGACATTGGGGACAAATAGAAATGTAGGTTTCAGTTACTTTGGTATTGGTAAGGCTGATAACGCCCGGTGCCGTGAACCATTTACTGAACATATTTTTCAGCAGGATAACATTAAAACAATTTGAAATAATAGTATTCACAAGAGGGAGCAGGGCCTATTGGAAAAGCTGTTAATCTGTAGTCAGCAGATAAGTTCTACAGCAAGGTGTTTGAGATATATCACTACCAATACATCTTCAAATGGTCCTATAACCTAAGGCCAGATGACCCCAAAATCCCATAATTGTCTTCCTCATCATACACTGTGACTGTTTAAATGTATGAAGAAGGAGTCCCGAATTTGCTTCCTGATCTCAACTTGACTCTTTATTATTTTCTCACATTTGAAACGTTGAGAGTGAAACCCAAGTAGAGTTTAACCATCGGAATCTTGTACATAACTCTATGGCACAGTAATTTTATTCATGTTATTAAGTTGCTTGTCTTGTGAATGGAAATTCTATTTTTTAACAAATGGTATTGAGTAAATACAATAGAGTGTGTCGTATAAACCAAAAGAGGGTCCCATCTGGCTCTGTGGAAGACCGAGGCCAGATACGTACATTCCCTTCAAAAATATGAAACCGTAAAAATGTTGCAGTTCAGCAAGCACAAAACCATTTTCTACAACAGTGTCTTCTATAAACAACATTGTTTTCTTACGAATATAGAAGGACAGTGTGGTTTCTGAAGTTGTTGTTTTAAACATAGTGAAAGATGGTATAATCGATTTATTTATGGAGAAATGAGGCAATAAACCAGGCTGGAACTCGCAGATTGATTAACATTGAAGTGATAAATGATCAAGAGGGGCCGTTCAAAAAGAAACCAACAAAAGTGGTTTGATTTTTATAATGTTTCATGTGGTTAGCACAAAAATAACTCAATCTTGGCACACAGAGGCAGAAGACGTTTCGAAAATAAAAACTTGGATGACCATGCACATTGCTCTACGGTTGCATACATATAGGTTTGATTAAATTCACACACAAATATGTATGTAAATGTCCTGGGGCCCTGGTGACTAAGGTTTTTCTTTTCAGAAAATATTGCACAGAAAAAACAATTGTGTTTTGTTTTGGTTTTTTTATCCACATATTGAAAGGATTAGATTGTTATGACAATAACATTTTGGAAATAGTCTGATATCTGATGATCTGATCTGTTAAATCTTTACTTCATAAATCCATTTAAAATGGAATTGACACCCACACAGAATGAAAGGGACTATTTTCAAGTAGGTATTGACATTTAATCCATGCGTCGTGCTGGAAAAAAGCTAGATGATATAAAAGTTATACTCATTCACATAGTTGTTCGTCTTCTAACATGATCACCACAATCAAACCATGCTAAGTGCTGCATCCAAATGTATGAACACATGGAACGCAGACATGTGCATAAATATATTTGAAGCCTAATCACGTGTCCAAATGTATGAACACATGGAACGCAGACATGTGCATGAATATATTTGAAGCCTAATCATGTGTTCTAACCATCTTGTACTTGCACAGTTATCATTGAACACATTGTGAGGAGCTGTTTGTGCAAGTTCTAGCCAAAGGTGCTGGGCGCACATAACAATTATTGGAGAATCGCAGATCTAAAGACGATCTAGTCCAAACTTATTCACTTTGCCAGAAGAATTTTCTCAAAATTGGATTTTTGTTTAGGATGTCTGACGCTTGTTCTTGTGATGGTTTCGAGAAACATTCAGATGAACTAAAAAGGTCGCTAACATACGCCAGTGTGCTGCAAAATATATACATAATATACACTACATGGGCATTGGGCAATAGTATTGGGACACCTGACCATTACACCAACAGAGACTTTTATGACATTGCATTCTAAATACATAGACATTAATATGTAGTTGCCCGCCCTTTGTAACTACTACAGCTTCCACTCTTAATGTTGTGGCTGATCAGTGTTCACACTAGCTAGATTTCTGCAAATATTTTTGGCCAATATACTTCAATCTGTCGAGGACATATCTGATAATTCTCTAGCAATGAAACTTCCACCTTTTCTCTTTTGTTCTCCTACCTTTGTTCAGCTTGTAACTTGAACTTGGGTGGGGGAGTCAGTCTTAGGCTTGGAGTCGAGACCAAACAGGTTTAAGTAGTTTGACGGTTTTACAGTATTAACTTATATTCCAAGTGGTTTTGAAGTGTAAATGATTTTCATTCAGGAGTGGTAATCCCTTATTACCTCAGCTCATGTCATCGGAGTGAAAGTATGCCCAGGAGGTAATTACTCATAGTGCCTCACTCCTCTGTTATACAGTTTAACGCTGACATCCTTTTTCGAAATTCAAGGATTTGCTTATGACACATCTGACTGCATGTGCTAACTTTTGCTTAACAGTTCGCAGACATTATGTCCAGGAGCTAACAATCCTGTATAGGTGCCTGCCTAATGTACAGGAGCAAAGTGGCTTCATCTCGTACTGCAGGGTTCTAAGAAAACCAGTTTTTCCAGCTTTCAACGAAGCAGTGAAATTCTTTTAAAACACAATGACTATGAAAACATAGTTCCAACTCTTTTTAAAGTTTATTTTACTACAGTAAGATGGAGCATACTGTACTTGTTCCTAAAGTCTCATTCTTACCTTAAGATTCCGCAGAATCTTCCCAATTGCTGTCAAGGGAGTGCTGCTGTAAGGACAGATCTTCTGTTTGATAGCTGGAGAGGGTGTAACGGAGCAGGCAAAACACTACAAAGAAAATCAATGTTCTCAAGAGGCTATATATTATAGCAGCATTAAGTTATTTTTCTCTAAAGAGGAATTTTGTAGGGGTTGGAAATGCACCAAAAACCATAATTCAACTCATTGATAAATTCCATTGATAAGCTTGCAAAGCATAATGGGAGTTAGTTTCGCAACTACAGACTAGATCGTCAACATGGGAGCTGTATTTCCATGGCCACAGGCTACATGAGCATCATGATAACAGCCCAAGTTCTACCTGTTGGCTAGTTAAAACATGGCGATGACAAACTACTACATTTCCTGTGTGGTCGACTGTAAACTTGTATCTGGAGATGTGGTGTCTGCTTCCAGCCCCACTGAAACTCCCAAAAAGCTTATATGATATCAGGCACTCACCTCAAAGAACAATAGGGCTTATAGGGACTTAAAAAGTATTTAGCAGATGTATGGGACACTATTTAATAGCCCTCACATCTTGTTCTGTGAAAAACTGCAGGTTCATTTTGTTCCTCCACTGGTTCATTAAGGGTAAAAAACTGGGCCACTCAGTGTGCTGAAGAAAAAAAATATATATATTTATATATATATATATTATAAAACACTGTGTAAATACAGCACTCCTGGAAAATTTCACCATATTTCAAAGTCCCAGGTGTGCTGTCTGTTTTACTATAATTTTGCTGATAAGCACCAGGCTTTTGCATTACAACAGGAGTGCAAGCATTGGCATTTTTTATATATATATATATATATATATATAATGTGTATATTTTGCAGTACACTGATAAGTGCATTTTTCCCATCATTAAACCACAGATCAAGTGAGAAGTAAACAGTAGGGAAAAAAAAATCTCCTTTTTTTTTTCTTTTTCCTTAAAGGGACACTATAGTCACCTGAACAACTTTAGCTTAATGAAGCAGTTTTGGTGTATAGAACATGCCCCTGCAGCCTCACTGCTCAATCCTCTGCCATTTAGGAGTTAAATCCTTTTGTTTATGAACCCTAGTCACACCTCCCTGCATGTGACTTGCACAGCCTTCCAGAAACACTTCCTGTAAAGAGAGCCCTATTTAGGCTTTCTTTATTGCAAGTTCTGTTTAATTAAGATTTTCTTATCCCCTGTTATGTGAATAGCTTGCTAGACCCTGCGAGAGCCTCCTGTATGTGATTAAAGTTCCATTTAGAGATTGAGATACAATTATTTAAGGTAAATTACATCTGTTTGAAAGTGAAACCAGTTTGTTTTTTTTCATGCAGGCTCTGTCAATCATAGCCAGGGGAGGTGTGGCTAGGGGTGCATAAACAGAAACAAAGTGATTTAACCCCTAAATGACAGTGAATTGAGCAGTGAGATTGCAGGGGAATGATCTATACATTAAAACTGCTTTATTTAGCGAATTTTTTTTTTTTTTTTTCCTTAATTCCTTCTAACTTGACATATGAAGTCAACATTGAGTGGCTGTCCCATAACTGTCAATCATTTTTTTTTCCCATCAAACATCTGTTTTTTTTGAATCACGAAGCAAACAAAACTGTTTGTCCATTACCTATTTCATTTGATTTGTGATTTGTCCATATAATGTTTTGGAGTTAAGGAATTTCGAAGTACTACTGATTACCCTTTATTTGGACAAACTGCAATTAGTTTGAAACCGAATACAGAACTCTACAAAAGAGTATTACTTAGTATCACTTTTACATCTAATAGACAGTATAGGACTGAGTTTCATGGTTTGTTCCCCAGTATATGCGAGTATTTTCCCCTCATTAAGGAGAGCATTGGGGCCTTTATGTTGGCATAGATCAATATTTGCAGGCCATTACTAGAACTCTTTAGTATATGATATCACAGAATCCTTTCTCCTAATTGAAGGATATTTCTCTCCTAATATGGGAGATTGCCAGCATTGTATCTGCTTATTTTGTAGAGGAAATGTGTCCTATTAGAGTTATAAAGCTATAATTGCTTCTGTTGTTATAGAAGAATATGAGAACCCATTTCTCCAGTATGGGAGATTGCCAGAAAGTGGATCTCCCCATTAAATGAAAATCACAGCACTTTTCCCAAGTGATACAATGGTGTTTAATTTACATCAAATGTATGCATTAATATTGCAGCAACCGAAGAATGTGTTGTAGACTAAAACACTTATAAAACAAGAACAAAAAAAAATTAAATATGTATATATTGCACAAGTGAATTAAAATTGGCACACTAGGTGAAGCGAGCACACAGTACAAGGAACTCACACTTGTAAATGATGGTGAGACTTATCCTCAACCACAATGATATGTAAAAGTCTAAAAAAGTTATGTAGTGTAATACGGCAAATATAAAATAAATCAGAATGTAAGTTATGTACAATCAGCTCACGAGCAAATAAATAATGCCTAAACTATCAGCATGCAACAATCTTAAACTCTGGTTATGCTGAAGGAAGGTATTCACCTTCAACCAGCAGACGACAATATCACATAGACCAGTGGTTACCAAACCAGTCCGCAAGGCTTCCCTACCAGTCCAGGATTTATGAATTACCCAGTTGTGTTTTTTTTTTTTTTTTTCATTCTAAAAACACCTTAAACGCAACTCGGTAATCCCTAAATCCTGGACTCGTGCGTTCAGGGTGTTGAACCATTCAAACTCCACCACAATCATTTCCAAGGTGTGGGGGAATGGCGTTCTCCAAACCGTTCTATAGATACACCTGAATATCACCCTTTCTATAAAATTACTTTAACCTGTCTTTTTCCTCTGGTGAAAGTATTGGTACCTTTTTCTGCACAGTATTCCAAGTCCAAAACATTTTTTTTTCCTTTCTACCATCTTTCCCCCAAAATAAGACTGGGTGTTATGTTAATTCAGCCACCCACTCGCCCTCACCGAAAAGGGCTTATTTTTGGGGGATGTCTTATTTTGGGGAAAAACGGTAGCAAGCATGTGCTAGAAAGTAGGTCTATGTTCAGGGGAATTCCCCCGCACGTAGACCAGTTCACTAGGGAATGGAATCCTGTGAATCTGTGTTCGGGTAAACTTCGCTGAACATAGATTAGCAAACTAGCGACTATGGTTATTTTGTTTCGTGGTAGGACTTATATTACGAGCATTCCCCGAAAATAAGCCATTACTGAAGACATCTAAAACCGTTTTCCATAGCATAGGAGAGTAACACAACATTTTGTCTTGGTACAGGACATTATCAAACGTGTACTAAACTAATAAAGGAGACTGCAGAGACCTTTTAGTTGTAGTACCTGGATTTTTTTAGAATCCCTTTCTGCCTTTACGAGTATAAATGGTTGCTAAGAGCTTTTTCCCTAAAATAGAAAATTACTGTGTTTTTCAGAACTGAAATTTACACTGAAAATTTTACAATTATATGTCTTGCGGCAGTTTGAGTTCTTTAAGGGGTTTTTATGGCAATTTAGTAATCATTCTTAATTAGCAATTACCTTAATAAAAAGCCTGTTCTACAATCAGTTTGTTTGATGTCCAGTGGGACCAATCAGGTCATTTGAAAGAGGCATATGTAATTTCTAATCCAGTGTGCTCTAGCAAATAGCACAAATATGTATATTTGTGAGAATTAAATTGCCATTTACGAAGCAACAACATGTTTTAGCTTCTATATCACATTTAGAATTAGAGTTAAAAAAAAACCCTTGATACTGCTTATTAATACACTACAAACATACTTGTATTGCTTTAATCGTGGGAATAGATAATTACTCTTTTTAAAGTGACACTATAGTCACCAGAACAACTATAGCTCATTGTAGTTGATCTGCTGTCCAGTGCCTACGCCTGTCCATGCAGGCATTTTCATATAAACACTGCCTTTTCACTCAGACGGCCACGAGAGGTGCTTCCTGGGTCAGTGCTGCAGTGTGTGACATACAGCATCTTCATGCTCTGCACAGAGGTGCTGAGTGTTCCTCATAGAGATGCATTGATTCAACACATTTATATTAGGAGTTGCTGATTGGCGCGGTGCTGCGTTTTGCCGCACATGCACAATAGCCTCCCAATGTTTTCCTTTGGGAAAGTATTGTATTGGCTGAGATCATGAAGATTGGAAAGAAGCAGAACGATGGCACAGCCAGCCGTGCGGAGACCCGCGCAGCGTTGGAAAAAGGTGACCCTGCGTGGGTAAAAGTTTAAGTCGACATAATACTCTCAATTCATTCAAAGGTTTTGTGTCACAATGTGATTTATAGAATTCATTAGGGGTTAGGATTAGGGCTTCGTATAGGGGCTTAAATCAATATAGGTAGGAGGGGAAGTACAATTTTCCCTTGGACTGAAGTCCCTGGTCTATTTCCCACCTAGCTGCATCAAAATATACAGAATGTGTAATTAGAAAATAATGCTATTGTGAAAGGATTATAAAATATAGCGTCTCTAGCATGGGTGAAAGAATTAAAAACGGAGTATTTGGAGTTTACGTTAAAGAAGTTTTTATCTTCTAACCTTATGCGTGAGATCTAATATTTATGTAAATACATATGCAAAATATGTGCAAGAATAAATCAATGGGCCTGTAACTGTATTTTAAAAGTATGAATAGGAGTGTGGTATCAGATTTAAGTTGTTTGTAAACTTGTTTCTTTTTGAAGGGACACTATATGCACCAAAACAACTTTAGCTTAATGAAGCGGTTTTGGTGTATAGAACATGCCCATGCAGTCTCCCTGCTCAATTCTCTGCCATTTAGGAGTTAAATCACTTTGTTTATACAACCATAGTCACACCTCCCTGCATGTGACTTACACAGGCATCTTGAACACTTCATGTAAAGAGTATTCTTATATGTTTACTCCTTTATTGCAAATTATGGTTAATTAAAAAAAAATGTTTTATCTCCTGCTCAACACTTTTAAAGTAAGTTAGATCTGATTGAAAATGAAACCATTTTTTCATGCAGGCTGTGTCAGAAATAAAAGTGATTTAACTCATATCTTGCAATAATTTGAGCAGTGAAACCTCAGGGCGTGATCTATATGCACCAAAACATCTTCATTAAGCTAAAAGTTGTTTTGGTGACTATAGTTTCCCTTTAACAATGATTGGTCAAATGCAAGAGTGACGATGCACAAAGAAGAAATGCTTCTTGTACTGTATTTTATTATGTAACCAAGTAATTGTATAACTTCTGTGCAAGCAATGCCCACATCTTGAGTCTGTACTGACTCTTCCTTGTAGGCTAAATTACAAACTCCAGTTGCAAAATTCCGTTGATGTATGGAAATGTAATTCCCTAAAATGTTGACTAAGGCATATATCACATAATATTGAAATAAAAGGCAGATGATATATATATCCTTGGGAACATTAGGTAAAACACTAGACACTGTAAATTCTCTCATACCAGCACTGGGAAGAGTCTGATTTGTTGTACCCACCATCAGCAATGTAGGCTGCATATTCGCTAGTGTTTGTCGTAAAGCAGTTGGCCTTAGGGGCAGCCATTATCGAAATCAGTCAACTGGGAAGTTCTAATACACACAGGATCACCAAAGAAAAAATATTCCTGCGTACAAATGACTAACACATCCAGGTTACTATTGCTTCAGTGAGATATCTTAAATGGCCCTCATTTCCTAATTATGTTCTTATCCCTTTGGGGACATTTCTGGCAATATAACAGAAAACATAGGTCAATAAAAGGTTCAACCCACATGAGATCTAGCAGTAATGAATGTGTAATTAAAGAAGCCAGACGTGTATATATAGCATGTTGTAGGAAAAGAAGACACTGCTTACAAGATTTTTTAGAAAAAAGGTTTGACCTATCGGTTTAAAGTCTAACAAACAATTATAATGTTTCCATAAAGACGAACACAGCAAACTACTAAATACGTAATTTTTGTAATTGACGGGATATATGTTTTTTTTTAAATGCATAACTATGGATAATAATGGAATTGTTTATTAGGCACTCAGGATGGATCTGTCAGCTTTAATATTTTGTGTTTGCAAAAGTACATCAATTTATTTGTGTGAATAGTTTAACCCCAAAGCCTTGTCTTTTAGTGCATAATCACGATGTCCCCTGTCCTTCCACTGCTCTGCTCAGAACCCTTAAAGAGGAAGCTTTGGCTAGGGGTGCCGCTGACTGGCTGAGAGCGCCAGTTTAATCCCAAATTAAGGTTTTGTGGTGCCTGGAGTGTTCATTTAAGATAAAGTTCCCAAGTAACTTGTAAATATTTATAATAATAGAAAATGATCAGCCTATCAAGAAGACAAAGTCACTTTTAGGTCCATTTCAAATTTCAGGTTAATAGATTTCTGGGCAGCCTGTACTGGCTATGCAAGGCTGTTTAATCGGAAGTGAGATGATTCGATAGAGTTAAGGACATTACAAGGTTTGTACCGTAACACTCTTTTCCATTGTCTGTCCCTATCATGTCTACATTCAAGTCATTAACTAATATTACTGTAGAAAATCTTCACTCCAGCATCTATACAATACCTCTTCAACTCTTCATTGACCTAAACTGCACATATAAATGAAACTGAAGTCTATAGGTAATTTGAGCATCTGTGAATAAATAGAATGGTCCCTTGAACTAAGCCTAGACTACTAACTGGTCTGATTAAATAAACATTTTGCCAAATGTACATTTTTAAACCATTTTTTCGTCAAGCATTGCCTTTAGATTTTTTTTTTTTTTGGCTGTTATATCAATAAAGAAGAAAGCAAAGTAAAAAAAATATGTATTGCATATAAAAGTATTCCTTTAAACTGTGTAGAGCAGGGAATCTATCATAATCATAATTTTTCGGCTTTATTTTTGTACGCAATGTGTGTTTAGCAGTTCACCACCTATAGTGCATTTATTTGTGGTTCCCTCAATCAAATTTGTTGACCATGATCAGATCAGAATTTTAAGAATCTGGTGATGTAAGAGTATGCGGAACATATTGATGCAGTCTATATTGTTGGCCATCAATGGGTTGAATCTCCTGCTATCGTATTTATTGTGTTGTAGTCCAAGATGCTAAGTGTCTGTTAGGCAAGCAGTATATTATCGTGTTATTTAAGGTTCTGCTGTGGTTTCCTCTGCATAATGATGTGTTTAAAGAATTGGAAGGAGATGATATTGATGGCATTAATCATGGTAGGTTGACATTCTATTGATGTGGGTCAGAACCCTTGTTCTAGATCTTTTTTGCTTACTTACCAGTTGAGGAGCAACACAGAATCTAGATTTTTTTTTTCTATTATCTTTTATGCGTTATCCTCTCCTTTGACTGAAAAAATCATTATGTTACTGTGATTCTGCACATGGTACTGTAAAAATAATTCAGTATTTCATATGTACAATAAGGTAATGGCGTTTTTCAGGGGAGGTTTGTTAACTGGCAGAGGTTTTTCGCTGTCACCCAAGTTCATGTGGTTTTGTGAAATGCTTAATTTTGTTTGTGTGTATGTGTGTGTGTATGTGTGTGTGTGTGTTATGCGTACATCAAGTTTAAAAAGCCTGGCATGCTTTCTAAAATAATAATGCTTTTTAAGCAAATAGAACAAGACACTAAAGTGAAAGACATGAAAAAATTAAAAATGACAAGACTGATATTACTGGTCTGTCGTAGCGTACAAAATGCACCGGGGTGTAAGCACAATGTAATTGAACTTGGCAGTCCCGATTACTAGTTTAAGATTCACAATACAGGAGAATGAGCTGATGAAACCCTGATTAACCTTTGAATTGATGCGTCTTCTGACCCATGTACGCTCATTGAAGCAGAATTATCACTTGTAAAAAAAATAAAATAAAAAAATACTTAGATCACGTTAGAGTATAAGAACATCATATATGTATCTTTATTATTGATAAATACAAGAAGATAAGGAAGCACACTAAATATACTAACAAGTATAAATTAATTATAAATCCTTTATTTAATATACCACAGAAGATACATAAACAAACAAGCAATAAACAAAGCAACAAAACACAAGGCACATATATAATTAGCACCAATAAACAGGCCTAGTAGGACAGAACACCAGGAACACCAATACTCCCCAACATTTCAGCAACACTCCTGCTGCCTTTCTCAAGGGTGAGTGACAGACACCCTTGAGAAAGGCAGCTGGAGAGTTGCCGAAACTTTGGGGGTTATTGGTGACTCATGTTATGTTCTATTAGGCCTGTTTATTGGTGCTAATTATATCTGTGCCTTGTGTTTTGTTGCTTTGTTTATTGCTTGTTTGTTTATGTATCTTTTTTGGTATAGTAAATAAAGGATTTATAAGTAATTTATACTTGTTTATATTAAATTAAAATTAAATTAAATATATTAAAGGGACACTATAGTCACCTGAACAACTTCAGCTTAATGAGGTTGTTCAGGTGAGAACTATAGCTCCCTGCAGCCTTTCTCATGTAAACACATTGAAAGCTAGGAACACCTCCAGCTGCAGTCACTCAGAGTGAACCAGAGGGACTTCTGAGTTGATGGAGGCATAATATGCCTCCATCCACTCAGATCTGCTGTCCAGAGCATCCTGTGATTCAGGATCTCCTCCCACTGAATGCAGACACTGAACTTTCCTTCTTCATAGAGATTCATTGATTCAATTCATCTCTATGAGGAGATGCTGATTGGCCAGGGCTGTGTTTGAATCATGCTGGCTCTGCCCCTGATCTGCCTCCTTGTCAGTCTCAGCCAATCCTATGGGGAAGCACTGTGATTGGATCAGGCTATCACATGTCAGCAGATTGCTTGTTTTTCCGGAGTCTAACAGCATGCAGATTTACAGCTTCTGGCTTGAATACAGTAAGATTTTTACTATATTTACGGAGACATGAAAGGCCCAAAAAATTGAAAAACTGAGCTATGTAGATTTGTCCTGTTTTTCAAGACATATGGTTCACAGATAACAACACCTGATCTGATTCTACAGCAAACTGCATTTTAAAGGGACACTCCACTGCCAAATAAAAAAAAAACACAGTTTAGTAGATATATGCAAATGATAACATGCATGCATTTAATTAGGCATTTTTTCATTGGGGGTATCTAAAACAAGCTTGAAACACCTGCAGTTCTCTTATCTGAAGCCTTTGTAAGACCTCCCCTTTTAACCCCGCCCAGACTTTCTGTGGCTGTCCAATCACAGACTTCCCAATACAGTTCAATGAGAAGTCTCTGCAAGGCATGTGGTTAGGGCTATTGCTGCCTCTTGAGTATAGCTCTCTGATTGAAAGTCAGGGGTTGTAACAAGGTTAATTTATAAAAGTGCCAATTTCTATTGAAATCTAAAATGAAGAAAAAAAAGAGGACACACATAAAGCAACCTAATGTTCTTTAAGCATATGGAGAGTGCCATTAAATGGTCAGTGGTTAGCTGTCAACTTCTCAGGACTCATCAGTTTATCCTTTTCACTTGGAAAAAATAGAATTAGTTGGATCTGCTGAGTTCAGGATATAAATGGAAGACTTCTAATGTGAAACATTGCAGGCCGTTAACATTTAAAGTATATTTATTTATTTAAGTAATAAACATGTTTATAGATTATATAGTTCTAATGGTTGTATACATCTTGTTTGGTCTACTAGAACAGTGAAAAGCATATTTTGCAAGAATGCTTGTTTAAGCCATATGTTCTGCATATGAAAACAGATAATTATGTTTTAAACTACCCAATCATCCGTAATGATAGTTTACAGAGAATAAACACTGCTTTTCAAGTAAATCACAGTCAGCTGGGGGTGTCAGCAGGTTACAGGCAATGGAAGGCATGTTTTAGCGAGATATCAAAGGGTGCTTTTTTATGTGTAATATGGACCGCATAATTCTATGTGAGATGTGTCTACAAACATGACATTACAGTAGGTTTGTAATAATCTGTTTTGCAGATTGTTGAAAGCGGTGAAGAAATAGCTTTCCACTGCATGTGTTTTTTTTTTTATACTTTCTTGTTAAATGATGATTTGATTCATTTTAAAATGCCTCTCGCTCCCAATGCTTGCCCTGTGTCACCTCTTCTGAAATGAACCCAGTGGTGATTCAATTCGTACAGAAGGCACGGAAATCTTTCACACAAGCACACACATCTTTGTGATGGAGAGGGGTCAAGCCAATGTCTCTACAATATTTCTTTTTTTTTTTTTAAGTATTATATAACACTAGGTATAAAGAAAACTAAAAATGGTAAATAGCATATTATTGTACTTAACGTTTGGAATGTTTAGGAGTATTGAAGCAATGTTTAAGAACTTCCTGTGGAAGAAGCAAAGTGAAAGATAACTCATTCTAATGGCCAAGTTGGCCAGTCTCCTGCGCTCACTCCCACAACATTTCAAAGTTTTTGAAATGTTTTTGTATAGCGTGTTTTGAGTCATGGTCATGCTGAAGAACGAAAGGTTGCATAACTGTCTGCAATCCAGATAAAAGGACATGCTTTTAAAAATGCTAATGTCCACAATGAGCATGTCATTTTTTGTGTGCAAAGTTCGCAGTTTCTGACTATTATTTAAAACAGGCTGATCATGTTTACAGACCCCATAATGCAGCCATGGCGAAACTATGGCACGCGTGCCACAGCTGGCACACAGAGTTCTCTAAGTTGGCATGCAAGCCATAGTTTTGCCATATCTTTTAATATATCTCAGACACACTGAGCTATTCTCTTATGCTGCCCCCAATCCTGGGCTAGGAATATGCTAGGAGTGCGGCGCTCAGCCCTGTACCCTCTCAGGTATGTGACAGACAGTTAGCGGGGCAGCCCGAGTTGTGGAGTCATGGTCAATAAGCTGTGTGAGGAGCGGAGTGTTTAGAAATTGAAAGGCTGTCAATGTCTCAAGACCCACATCCCCAGATACCTGCCTCCTTCCTCCCCGGGACAATCCTCTTCTGCTATTTACCATCATTATTATTGGATCTCTTGCCAGGAGAATAAGAGGGTCTTGTGATACCCTGGTGTTGGTTATCTCTGTTGGGGGCTTGAAAAGCCCACTGTAAAGCCTGCCAATGCTGTCATTGCCCGGGGCTATTGATGGCCAAGGGAGTGTATCTTTTGCCGGAATCAAAATTTCCAGGGTGCTTCAAAAGCACAAGAATATATATACCACCAGACGGTGGGTGCTATGGGAGTGAGTGTGTCCAGGGCCTGTACAGGGAGTGACAATAATGCTCTGTATACAGACAGCGACTGGGGCAAGTGTAGATCTGCAGAGGGCATTATTGCTCCAGAGATGCAGGGTAGGAAGTAGTAGGATTGGAGGAAGCCAGACTCATCATGTGATGGAGATGGTCACATGTTTTGTTTTCAGAAACTAAATCTCAGCTTACAGGTTTATTTGCAGTGTCTGCACTTTAATATATATAAATTGGTTTCATGTTGCTATTTGGGCACTGTGGCTCAAAAAGGTTTGCCATCACTGCCATAATGTATGCTGGGTGATATCACCTGTGCATTATTCCCCACAATGCACAATTTGCTTGCCAATGTGATGTGAGTCCCTAATCTCAAGGCAGCGCCAGAATGGACCTGTTCTGGTCTGACCAAGCGTAGTGTAAAAACGAACAAACTAAGCTTCTTTACACAACCAAAGGAACGCTATAGTGATAGGATTACAAAGACTTACTCCTAACACTGTATTCATCAGCCCCTGCCCATTGATGTAAAGGGTTTATTATTTATTAACTCACCTGATTCCAACGTCGAGGTCCGTCTGCACATTCCGAATCTGCTATATCTTTTCCATATCTAAGAAATGCTGGATTTCTTATACATTTTGTTACCTTCTCCAGACAGCAATGCGTAGATCCCTAGTATTAGGGTCTACTATCTATGCTGCTAGACTATTCCATGCGTCATAATTTGAATTTGTATTAGAATGCTTGAAATGTATTCCTTCCAACCATGACAGAGATATTCTATTGAAGTATTTTTAACATGGTAACAAGGGGCTGCAGAATGTGGTTTAGGAACACTTGTTTAGTTAATTTGCTTTCTTGCAATGTAAATGAAAACAGCGAGGGAATATGTGTTACATATGGAATTTAGTTACTAAAACAATGAATTCTAGAGAACCGGCAAGGGGAGCTTTAAATCGTAGACCAAAGCAGCGGAACTGGAGAAATTCTCCATCTCAACTATTTTAAGCTTGGCTACTTTGGCCTACAATTTCCAATTCCTTTGTCAATTCTCACAAATTCTTGCTTTATTGAGTAATGAATACTTCTTTTTAGCAGACCGGCACACTTATATTGTGCTTTGGAAGTCTGTTCCCACCAACAGTGGGGTCTATTCACGAAATGCTGAACTGTAAGAGTTGAACAGCACTTAACTACAGTTCAGTTGCCGTTTAAAGCGTAGAGATGACTGTTTTGCTAAATTTAAATTAAAATAGCTGAACGGGAAAAAAATCTCAGATGCTGACGTATGTGAAGATTTTTATTACACAACTATTTTAGCTTGAAGTAAAACTGTCCCTCCAGAGGCAAAAGCACGTTTAAAAAAAAACAGCAAAGCATGTTTCTTATCTTTTTTAATAACAATCCTGTTTTTGTTTTTTTTTAGTTTATAGTTGAACGAAATGCTTGACTGTTCTGACACGGCCTGGCATCTGATGCAAATTTTAGCTGTCCCATGATTCACAGCACACAGGGCACACAACCTTGTGCTCTCTAAATAAATATTTGGAAAACATTGCTTAAGAAGGGCATATTTGGAAGATGGCATCACCAATTTTGAGGGGGGGGGCTTTTGTATATAAAAACCTCTACTTTACATGTCACCCTTATAGACAAGACAGTTAAGTTGTTGGAGATAAAATAATTCTTCCTTTTTTTCAGCAAAACACACCGTTAGTGAATAGACTCATAAGAGAACAATTATTGTATATCATAGTATATCTGTATTCCACCTCAAATTAGAATGCATGTACATGTATGAGTCTCTATGTATACACTGTTAGATCTAAGGGAAAACATGGTATGGATAATAAATATCATTGTTTTATTTTTTCACAGCGATGAAATCTGGAGGTACACAATTGAAGCTCATCATGACTTTCCAAAACTATGGTCAAGCTCTTTTTAAACCCATGAAGTAAGTGTCATTGTTTTATCTTTTTCTGTTTGCTTGTTTGTGTTTTGAACTTTAAAAAAAAAAAAAAAAAAAAATATATATATATATATATATATATATATATTTTTTTAATTCTTTATTTGTGGTTCATTTCGTTTTATGCAGTATGGGATGTGGGGTGTGGGTTACAGAAAAGAAATTGTGGGAGGGTAGGGGAAGGTGACACATGCACAGGTGTACATTTTCAGCTTACATTCCATTTTTCTTGTTTTTACAATCACACAATTACCTGTTACAAATGCGGTGGTCTTATAGGCTTGAGTTATACATGTTTTTTTAATGGTAGGGATAGAGAAGAGAGAGAGAGAGAGAGAGAGAGAGAGAGAGAGAGAGAGAGAGAGAGAGAGAGAGAGAGAGAGAGAGAGAGAGAGAGAGAGAGAACAAAAACAAAAAGTACGGGAGGAACCCAGAAAAATATATATATTTTAAATGCAAATAACCTTAGAAGAGACAATTATCAGCGAGCAAAGTTCAGAATGACACAATTATAATTGGGTATAAAGAGCAGATTTGGGTAAAAGTTATGAAAGTGGTACCATTAGCAGGATATTTCTGTTGATATCCATGGTGATCGCTTAATTTTATTTTATTTTTAGAACTGTGTTACATGATTGATAATTATGAATTACCCACTCAGAGTTATTTACTAAAGTAAGAATTCTAAGCAACTTCAAATTGAATTTCAAATGTAAGGCCAAAGTAGCCGACCTGCCAGTATAGCTGACTTAGAGAATGTTTCCAGTTCTGATATGTTTACCTTGAATTTGAAATATACTTTGAATTCATTTTGAATTCTCATTTTAGGCCAATCTGTATATCCAAAACATTTGAATTGTTGCTTTGCTTTGAATTCCAATTCTGAGAAAATAAAACATTTTTGCACTAAAACAACTCAGACATACAAGGACTCGCTAAGCCTAGTGGATGTTGAAGTCCGAGCATATCTGCAAAATGTTAATGATAACATTTCCCTCTGATTGACAAACATTTTTAAAGTAAAGGGAATTGGGGCACACCTAGAACATACATCTTGCAGGAATGGTGCTGCTGTAGTGACCAAAATCTATACATAATACAGATTAAATTACAGCACACACATACAAATACACTTCTAAATTCTATAAGGCTACTTAAAATTACCTATCTTAGCAAACAAATGTATTTTAGTCTGTATTATGTATACATTATGGTCACTACGGCAGCACAATCTCTGCAACATGCATATTCCGGGTGTGGCCTATAATCCCTTATGTTTTTACTATGTATCCAGACCAGATTACTTTTTGGTTGAGCACCCCGCCCAGCTCCCCAGCTTCAGAGGCCACTTTGAAGGTGACCACAGGTATATATTTGAGGAGGTTCTGGATAGTAAGATCACTCTATCTATCATTTTCATTGAGCAGATATAATACATAAAGGTACTATCACTTTAATTGTTTAGTTGTTTCACTGCATTTTTTGCGAATTGCGTTTATCACATAAATCTTGCATTATATATATTCACAATGCTCTTACAACAGATTTATTAAAATACACTTTTGCTTATTTAGCAATAGCACGTTCTAATTTGTCTCCCACGTTGGAATGAGTGAGGACCCACAAATATCGGGGTACTGTGATGTATGGGTAGGCATAACACAAAAAAGCCATAGGTTGGAACTAAATCCCCATATTTGTTTTCTGAGATTGACGATTTTGAGTAGCCTTGTAAAATGTTGTTCCTTAATCTGTACTATGTGAACATTCTTAAAGTGGCACAATAACAAAAGCATTACATTTTTGAAAAATAATAAACTCTACAAAAAACTATTCTCCTACAGCAACGTCACTTTTTTGGAACTATCAATTTCTTTCTGTGTCTCCATTTGGGCTAGACACTTTGCCAATCTGTAGATGTCAGGTTGGCCATCTATTATGGGAGTTCTGGTCCAAACACTGATTTAGCATCATGGGAGCTGTCGACTGACATATGGCTTTCTCGTACAGTTCATCCCAGCGTGTCAGTGGAGTAAGGCCAGACAGGAAAAAAAATTTACTTCTATGAACATGAGGTAATAATGACTAACGTGACAGAGCTCATAAATTCATAACTTGGGCTTTTTGCCTAGATTATCTGCTAGCGTCACGATGAGCAAGCACCAATCTTCTCACTGCCTCTCTTCTTCTAGTTTAGCATATAATCCAAATGTTGCCAGTAACTGCTGTGAAATCATGCAGCCTCAGAAGACCCAATGAGCTGACGAGTGTCGTAATATCCTCATTATCTGTCCTACTATTAAGCTACGGAAAGACACCTTTAGAATGTCCAATCATTCATTCTACTGGCATAGGAAATCCCCGTGTTGCAATAATGCCAGTACATGCAGGAAAGATGATGTATGGAGATACATATATATAGTTTTTGACTTCAGTGCGTAGGAGTTCACAAGAAGTTCATGAAACATTTGTTCCAATATCCATTCAACATCCAGGCCAAAGATAATCTGCCTACGTAGCCAAGAGTTCTTTTGGCATGAATTAGTGGGAAGGTGTTTATAAGGCAACAGTTGATACTGACCTTTTGTGATATCAATGGGCTGCATTGTATTGTGATACTGTGCAGCACCTGTTCGGCTTTGATTTACACATGCACAGAAAATTCATATTCAATTTGCCCTTCCGATGATATGTTACAGTTGGTACTCAGAGTTAGAATTATTAAAATCGTTTTATTTATTAAAGGGATACGTTACTCCACAGCGCATGGACTGAAATGTCACTCTGTGGTTTTGGTTTGTGAAAAAGAATACTTGCTGTTGTTAAAAAAAGCAATGGGGAATAATAAAACTGAGGCATGTAGTAATAAACCACAAAAAAATAAAATCTAAAATTGATCAAAAAAAGTGGATTTTTATTAGTAATTTGGGAATATATTTGTGCTTTCATGGAACCTATTTTCACATATTGCCCGCCCTCATGTTGATAATATAATTACGTGCATATTTTTTATTTACTATTTATCCCAGTTGGCAAGTAATTCAATATATACATTTTTGGCTGTAGAAATTAAAATGAGGAAATTGAAAAGGAAGATTCATAATTGTAACTTTATTTTCACCCATTATTAATATTTCCAGTACATTTTTCAATTTAGCCAATTAGTTGAAGACCCATCTTGAACTTTGGTGGCAACAGACTTGTGTGTGAAGTATTTAATATGTTTTTTGTTTATTTATTTTTATTGCTATTGAGTAGTCAGGAATATTCCTATATAGACTTAAATAAACAGCCATGATATATACATTTATATATAAAAAATATTTTTTTTATTTATCTATCTCACAAGCTAGGTATCCTGTGTTATAGTTCGGTGAGGGGCAAATAAGGCCATATAAGGAGCGTACAAAGAGTAGCATAGTATTGGAAGAGAAAAGTCGGATGTGGTGTGCCGGAACCGACGACGCGGTAGGCCTGTGATAAAAGAGGGCCCACCCATGAGGTGCAATGAAAAGTATAGATAGAGGGAGTGGAGGGTGGGGACATGCGAATCGCTAAAGCACGTACAAGATGGAGGAAGGTGAGTAGTGGGTTTAAATAGGGTAACATACCCCTCCCACAATGGCAGGCCAAGCCCTCACATTTTTAGCAAAATGCATTTTAGAAGTTATATGTCCCACAGAGACTAATGCAACCATGCAGTAGGTTTTAATCCTTTCGTGAACCTCAAAGTTTTCTTCTCCAGATAAAATATAGGGTGTCATTTATTAATGTCTGTGCAGAGCTGAAGAAGAACAGGTTTCACTGTCCCAGAGTCTTATAGTATAGTATAGTATAGTCTTATAGTATGATGGAATCTCTGAAAGGAGATTGTTGAGCTTGAATGAGGTAAATCCTTTACTTTTAATGCGTTTTCTCTTTGGGTAAAAGAAGAGTTGACCAAAAGGAAATACTTGTCTTGTGGAAGAGGTGATGCAGCCCCCATAAATACATAGGATATGGAATTTCCTTGGAGACGTTTCTATGACTTTGAGTCTTGGGTCTAGTTAAACAACATTGTGGAGGCAAAATGTCTTAGCTGAAGCTATCAAAAAATGTCACCAATATATCTAAAGTACAAAATAGAAGATCAATATCCTCATAGGATAATTTCATTATGTTAATGTAAATTGGAACCTCGGTATGCTATATTTATTAGATACCTAATGTCATTGATAAACCCTTTCCTCTTTTTTTTTTTTTTTTTTAAACAATTGTAATGACCGGAACAGTTTGTTCTTAACCAACTGAAACTGATCAATCCACAACCATTAGGAACTCTTGGGTCACTGACTGCTTTCATATTCAGTCAGAACCATTAGGAACTCTTGGGTCAGTGACTGCTATTATATTGAGTCAGAACCAGCAGGGACTCTTGGGTCACTGACTGCTTTCATATTCAGTATAAACCATTAGTAACTCTTGGGTCAGTGACTGCTATTATATTGAGTCAGAACCAGCAGGGACTATTGGGTCACTGACTGCTTTCATATTCAGTCAGAACCATTAGGAACTCTTGGGTCAGTGACTGCTATTATATTGAGTCAGAACCAGCAGGGACTCTTGGGTCACTGACTGCTTTCATATTCAATCAGAACCATTAGGAACTCTTGGGTCAGTGACTGCTATTATATTGAGTCAGAACCAGCAGGGACTCTTGGGTCACTGACTGCTTTAATATTCAATCAGAACCAGTAGGAACTCTTGGATCAGTGACTGCTATTATATTCAGTCGGAACCAGCAGGGACTAGAAGCTCCAGAGTGAAGCACGGTACAAAAGCAATATAAATATGTAAACATTAAATGGTCAGTAATACCATCATATAAATGGCATTTATTTGAAATTGCGCTATGGGAGCTCAAATTTATATGTCAAAGTTATGGAATTTGTCAGTTATACACTTGACTGTTTCAGAAAGCCCTTCAATTTAAAACGTGGTAACGAAATATGCAGGGAGAGACTGAAGAAAATAAACCTAACTGGCCAATTTAACATAAATGCTTATATTTTCAGACACTCTACGCACAGTCAGAAAGCAAATCATGGTCAGTGACACGGATGAAAATAAATTAATGGCAGCCCCCTGTCTTGTTTAAAGTGCACAAGTATTAAAATAGTAAATCCAAGTACATGTGATATCCCATTATGTTTATGTATAAATGGTACTCCTTTCTGTAAATTAGCTTTAAAAGTGTTCACTCATCCACAGAATATGTGGTTAAGGTTCTTCCTATAGGTTTGCAAATTTTTGGGCATTCTTTTTTTTTTGCAGTGCATCAAAAATACATGAATTGAAAAATACTGAATTTAGCCTGAATGATTAAATTATTTTTTTAATTCTTTATTTTTGATTTTTTTTCCAAATAGTAGCCAACACAGGGGTATAGACATAATAGTACAGTACAGTCAATCCATGCAAAAATTATACTTTGAGTCTCATTTATACAGTAGAACTGTGCTCCTCAACCCTCTCCTCAAGGCACACCTAACAATCCAGGATTTACGGAATACACAGGTGTGTCTAAGGTGTTTTTTTGGAGGGGGGAGGGGGCTTAATGCCTTAGACACACATGAGTAATCCCTAAACCCTGGACTGTTACGTGTGCCTTGAAGAGGTGGTTGAGGAGCACTGCAGTAGACAACAGGCGACATTTGTGCCGGTGAAATCAACCCAATAACGATTCAGCCTTCTCCAAGAGGACCCTCCAATGGAAAGCCTAATGTCCCACAAGGACTAACTGTTGGTTTTGACCATTTTTGGGATTCTCCTATATTTTAAATCATTTCCATATTCTTGATGTTTAAAGGGGAGCTGAACTTACCCACAATTTTTAATACTTAAGATTTTTATTTATGTATTCATGAGATGTGGAAAATAACATTAGATGTACAGATCTACACCTTTTTTATTCTGCAACCGGGCGCCTCCATGTTATGTCCTTGTTAATATTATTAGAAGTGCTGCCTTTGCACCAGGAAGTCCGCATAGAGAAAGCATACAGAGCAGAGAAGGAATACGATTTCTCCTCATTTTGCACTGGGTGCCCGTGGCTGTGCCAGGACTGAACTTGATTGTGTTGCCACTTACTATATCTTAAAAATAAATTAAAAGAAAATGGGCACTCGTGTGAAAAAGCTTAAAAGAATTAAAGAATTTACAGGTATATGCGATTTTCAGTTTTATTCACCAATTTGATTTCTTTAGAGAAATGATGGGTGCCTTTTAAATTTAAACTCTAATAAATGTATGGGCCCCTAGCTCACTTCACAGAATAAAAAAAAATATTTAGCTAAATATAAATGAAAAAATAAAAACAAAAACAAGTGACCCCTCCAAACGCACAGACACATAATGCTTACAAGTTTCAGAGGTCTGAATCTCTGCTCCACTTTTTTTTTTCCATCTAAGCTATATTGATCTTAATTTTTCGACTGTGTTGCCAACTCACGTCAGTGAATTAACCACTAAGTAGGCATGGATCACGGGTACTGGCTAAGAACCTAGATGGCAAGCATTTATTATGTGCTGCTTCAAAGTATATGCTTTTGTTAAGCAGATAAAGAATAGTTTCTGTTATCAGCTCACTAACTTGCTATGTAGGGGTAAGCATTTAATTGGTAGTTACCAAACTAAAGGGTTCTCTGTGCCAAGAACGTATTATAAAAAGTATTTTTATATAAATTGTGTGCGTCACAACAAAAAAAAAAAATATATGTGAGGGTACCCAACTATATCAATGTTTCTTTTCTAAAATGCTCAGTAACAGCTTGAAATGGACCTCGAGCTGGAAAAATAGAAGAGACAATTTGGCTTCTTCTCAGCCCGGAGGTGTTTTATGCTGTCACCTCTTATCAATCTTTCTGTGAGTCACACCTTCCAGTTAAATCCTGAATCAATAATACATACAATACCAAGGACAGCAAGACAAACCTATTGTACTAAATAAAATATAAAAGACAGATTGCAACTCTGCACTCCAGAGGTTATTTGATGTAGAAAAGAAAATGAGAAAAAAAAAAAAAAAGAGTATTTTTTTGGCAGTTAATGAACAAAGGCATTTCAGAAATGTATCTGTGATGATCAGACTACTTTGCCTGCTTGGTTTAGTGAATACTTACGGGTGCTATTATACAATTAAGTAGAAAAACAATCAAACTTTCTAATAATGAAATGTCTCAGAGTCTGCCGCTAATGACACAATATTAACCTGTTTTTCTTTATCAGAAATCTCAGCCAGCTCATATTTCAGATAGAGCTCCCTTGCCATAAGAAAAGCACTGAAGGAAAATGTAGCCACAGCACAAGTTTTTATGATTCCTTTCTGAAATAAAACTGCGTGGCATTTGCAAGTAATGAGCAGCTGTCTGCATCATTTTAAGGGACACTGTAGTGAAAGAGAGAGAATTATAGCTTCTTTTGTGCATATAAATTATATGCCACGTAGTGTCTATAACTGATGTTGATACAAAAAAATATTTTCTTTTGTTTATATCGCAATTCCTCATTTACATTTGACTGTCAACTAATTGTGTGGGTTGTGCCGGCGTGTATCCCATCTGTTTAGAATCTGGTGGGTCTATTCTGTCCTGTTTTGGGTGCCTGTCCTGCTGTGCCTATTTTGTTCCCTGATATTGTGTATCTAGGGACCTCATGAACTGTCCTCAAGCAGCACAGGACAAGCACATCATTAGACAAGCTCGTGCCATGTTGACTGCAGAGAGCGTTTCAGTAGTGCTGTGTCCTGGGATCAATCAACCAACCTGATGGGCATCCGTGCCAGGCTGACTTGCCTCTGCTGTGGCCAACATCACTCCCTTTCTGGGGACTGCCCTTTATGTGCATTGCCAGTGTCACAAATGGCATCTCTGGTAAGCCACTATACGTGTGCCCACCATGTCCTGATTTCAGGACTCCCAACTGTCTTGCTTTTTTCAATTTTGGCATCCTGTCCCACTGTCCCAATTTATTTCCCTGATGTGCAGCCCCATGGTACCACAGCACAAGCACTTAATGCCCTCTGTATGGTCTTGTGTACTAAGAACCAGTCAGAGGCCAAATATTAGGCCAAAATATGCTATTTGGGAAAAAAAAGTCAAATTTAGCTATACCTTTAGCTAGTTTGGTCTGAAATTTATAATTCACTTTTCATTCCAGACTATTCACATTTTAGTGAATAACCCTCAAAGTAAAAAAACGGTCACATTCCTAGGTATATTAAATGAATATAATTTGAATGGCATTGATACATTGAAGCAAGCATATGTGCTCTATGACCAAACAATGTGTGAAGACAAAATAATTCTGGACATTTTATGAAATACCACCTTTCTTCTCTATAAAATTAACATTGCAACAATTCAGCCATATGTAACGTTTACTACTTCTAAAAAAGCATTTTAATAGGGTGAGGTTAAAGATTGCCTTGCAGTGCATTACAAGTGCGAGAGATAGGCTATGCCAGATATAATAGGCCTAAGAGCATGTAAGTTGTGATTAATTGGATGTAGAACATAATATTAATACATTAATTAGCAATGAATGAAGCATACCTCTCAACTATGGCGTCCAGTGATGCAGGACGCCAGTGAGAAGGTGTAATGGGTCGGACCTGTGAAGTGATTGTATCACTAGCTCTGCTGCAAAAGAGGGCAGTTTCTCCCGAATTACTGGCAGGTCATCTTGGCATGAATGCACACCCGGCTACCCGCCTATCATCTAAGGCCAGCCCACTGATGGGAGACCCTGCAAGGAGCAATGCTTCAGTGCTCTCTGCATGGCCCTACTCTCTAAACAGAGCATGAGCATGTCTAATGAGGAGCTTGTGCTAAGCTTGTTGGTCACAGTTACCTGGGCGGCGGGGCGGCGGGACAGGACCCAAAATGGGACTGTTGGAGGCCTGATGATGTATGTAAATACTGGTTGAAGACTGGGAGAATAACAGAACATGGCTCATGCAACACAAGGTATTTGATCATTACAAAGTTGTGGGTGTGCTAATCGTACACATTCTATAGCAATCCATGGGAAGATCTGAGTCTGATAAAACAGCTTCTATATTTAGATGTCACAGAGCAGATAATGCTGCAGTAATTCCCAGAGGCTGTATGCTTATCTGAAAAGTTTAATTTAATCCACCTGAGGTTTTTTTTTTTTTAATATTAACTCTTTCCACAAGATCTCACAGAACTGTAACCGTTCAGATAGTTGTTAGAACTTAATAGAGGCAATTTAAAACCTAATTTGTTAAAATTTAACTGTTGCCTGAATTTAAACAGAGATTTAGGCAATGATAGTAATAAAGATAATATATGGCCTTCTGTATCTTCAATTAAATCTAGAAAATGAAGTAGTGCGATCTATATTGGGACAAGCTGTCACCTTGAGAACTGGACTACACAAAGCCATTTTTCTTTACAGCTTGTAATATGGGATTTTTTGTTCATTAAACTATTAGCTCAAAACAAACTGCATTATTTAGACCGAATTGTGACTATAACTGGGTTGGATTTTTTTCCAAATGAGACTTTTTTTTTCTAAATCTTGCAGTTCAATTTTCAATTCATTATAATTCACAGTATAATTAATAAACACTTGAGTATATTTCACAGACCCTATCAAACAAACCAGGCTGCTTGAGTAAGTTTAAGCCCTTAAGGACCAAACTTCTGGAATAAAAGGGAATCATGACATGTCACACATGTCATGTGTCCTTAAGGGGTTAATCTGTTTAAATATTCACTAAGCAGTGAATTAGTAGAACATTCAAAATTAAATTGCAGAATTTAGGCAAATATAGCTAAAGGCACGCAATATAATATTGTGTCATATAACACGAATATAGTCACACCTGGCTATATTATCATACATTTTATCATTCAGATTTTCATTTTCAATAATTTGGAATTTAGTGTGTTAAAGGTGTATGTACTCAAATTACATTTAGCAGCATTCTCAAATGTATCTTAAATGCTGTTCAGTTGTCTTCTTAGTGTATGATGTGTACTCTCACTATGCACTTGATTTAATCTGATAAAGTGATGTGTGCAAAGAAAGCATTTAGGAGTTTATTTACTAGACCAGGGTTGCTCACAAGGTAGATCCCCAGATGTTTTAAAACTACAACTTCCATGATGCTTTGCCATTGTAAAGGCATTCTAAAGGCATGGGAGTTGTAGTTCTAAAACAGCTACCTTTTGGGGACCCCTGTCCTAGACTGTTCATTGTTGCGAGCTGACATAATGAGTCTGAAATATACTAACTCTTAACGATTTTTCCAATGTACCTATTTTGACCAAATTTGTGCGATTTAGGTGCCAAATAACTGTTTTGTAAATTAACCCCTTTGCTTTAAGGGAACATTAGTTCACCATGCAGTAGAGGTATGGATGTAGAAGAGGATTTGGAAAGCCAAAAGGAGGCAGCGGTGGAACAAGGGGTAGACCCATCCAGAAATGGATCAGCTGCCCAAAAGGGGACATGTTAGCATGGCATGTATGCAGAACAAGCTGGTTGGCAGCTGCTCTGTCAATTCCCTCCCGCCCAGGGTTGTTCATTTAAAGAGTGCTTTTGAAGCTCTCTAATATATTAACGATGCCCTGGATTTACTTTGAGTAACCAGAGCCTGTGAACTAATGCACTATTACTGCCATTTCTGTGGATGGACATGGTCTTTGGTCTACCCAGATACAGAACATGAGTGGTCAGATCTGTGATGGAGGGATAGGAGACACAAATCAGGACTGTCCCACTGATGTATAATCTGATGTATCTTCACTGTCATTGTAGTAGGTAGTTCACGTGGACAACTCCCAAAATTATAATTCTATCTGTGCATTTTTTAGCCAGGGGTTGTCATAAGATGGAACCCTAGGTGGCTGTTGATCTTTAAAGGCACCTTTAGGCTAGCACAATATTTAGATTTATTTTTGCCTTAAGGCTCTCAAAGCGTCATGGGACGACTGGTGATCAACCTTTTGGCAACGCCTGGGCTAGTGCAATATATGGATTAAATGTTATATTATTTTAATTGCTGCTCTGTCTTTATGTAACCACTGATGTTCTAATTTTAGATTCTGATTTTCAAGGTTGTTTTTTACCCCTGGTTGGGTTTACTATTAAAAAAAACAGTTCATGGCAGTTTGAGTAGAACATCGACTGCGTTTGTATGTAAATGAACATTCCGCTAGCAGTTCTAGTGCATTATTTATAAATCTGGTATTATTCTGTGCAAATTAGTTTATTCTGTAGTCTCCAGCTACTTACTCAACATATGTAGTCACTGGGGGAGACAATAACATTTATAATATTTGGTGCAAAATGTCATCTTTGTGTTTACAAAGTAAAAGTCATTTATCAAAGGCCCAGAGGTGAGATAACCTACAACGAAGACATTAATGTAGCCATCTTTAATTATCCCATGATTAATTCATGATACTATACGCTGCCTTGGTAACAGAACTCTAAAATGGTTGAAGAAACAGATATGCACATATATGTTTTGTATTTATCTATAGAAGATAATATTCTCACAAACAGAAAAAAAAATATGAAAGCAGGTTTTGTTCTTTATAATATTAAAGGACCACTATAGTGCCAGGAAAACATACTCCCGCTGGGCTGGACGGAGAGGAAGGGTTTAATCACTTACCTTTCTCCAGCGCCTGGCTCCCTTGGGCCTGGAGACTCTCCTCCTCCTTTCCCCGTCATCGGCTGAATGCGCATGCGCGGCAAGAGCCGTGCGCGCATTCAGCCAGTATCATAGGAAAGCATTCTCAATGCTTTCCTATGAACGCTGGCGTCTTATCACTGTGAAAATCACAGTGAGAATCACTGAGACAGCCACTAGAGGCTGGATTGACCCATTTGTTAACATAGCAGTTTCTCTGAAATGGCTATGTTTAAAGCAGAAAGGGTTAATCCTAGGTGGACCTGGCACCCAGACCACTTCATTAAGCTGAAGTGGTCTGGGTGCCTATAGTGGTCCTTTAACTAATTTAGTATGTACATTTGAGAGTTGGCAGACCACTTCAAATTAGTTTTATAAATATATCCCTGTATTGAATATATCCCTGTATAATCCAGTATGGGTAAACTGCTCTTGCTGAAGGCATTAGCTTATTTAGTGAGTTGTATAGCATTAACAAAACTGTCCCTTTGATTTAAAGCTTAATGTAGTGCAGGGGTACCCAAAAGGTAGATCCCCAGATGTTGTAGAATTCCCATGATGCTTTGCATGCCTTTAGATTGCCTTTAGAATGGCTAAGCATAATGAAAGCAGTATTGAGGAACTACTTTTGGGCACCCCTGATATAGTGGTTCTGGCGTCTATAGCCTGTCCATTCTCTGAAAAGGCAGTGTTTACATTGATGCCTAGTAACATCTCTAGTAGCAGTCACCCAGATGGCCACTAGAGAGGCATCCTAGTACTGTGTTGCACAGCAGCACTTGTGTTCAGTGTCTCCACTCTTTGCATGGAGGTGCATTGATTCCCCATAGAAATGCCTTGATTCAATGCATCTCTACAAGGAGATAGTGATTGGTGCAGTGCACTGTTTTGCTGCCTATGTACAATTGTTTCCCAGTGCTTTCCTATGGGAAAGCATTGGATTGGCTGACATATCTGAGAGCATCAATCTTGGTGATCTCAGCCAATCCCGTGTTTTCCCATAGGAAAGTATTGGGATTCTATTGAGCATGTGCAACAAAACTGCGGTGAGACCAGCGCGGCGTGGGAGAAAAGGTGAATAAAACCTTTTCAGTGCAATTGGAGCTGGGCCAGGCACCTAAGATTCAACATCAGGACTATAGTGTCAGGAATACATGTTTGTATACCTGACACTGTATTGTTCCTTTAAATACACATTACTGGGAGGATCATTGCTGTAGAGTTCTTACACTCAAACAATGCGGAAAACATAGAAAAGAGGGACAATAGGATAGAAATGAGGACAGATGGATTTGGGCCCAAAATAGAGACATTTTGTTTTATTAATAATATTGCCATTGTGGTGGCGGGTGATTGTTAAAGATGTATTGCTGTATTCATGATATTAAATAAAGATTTTGGCCCAAGGGCTACAGTTTTATTCTTCTGAGATTAATTGTCAGTATCCTGGAGAAGCCAGGCACAAGAAGGATAAGGAGGCATACTAGGAATTAATTTACATATAGTGACCTAGCACCAGAGTGTACAACATCAAAGATATATAGTGCAGAACAGCACACGTGCGTAATGACATGGTAGGAATTCATAGGGGTATATTGACATTGCAGGACACCAGATGACTATAGTGACACCGCAGGATACTAGAAATATTTAGTGACATAGTAAGACACCAGAGAGCTATAGTGGCATTGCATGAAACCCGAAGTGCATAGTGGAAGAGACCAGAAGAGTGTAGTGATTTTGCAGGATACCAGAGACATCTAGGGCCATAACAGACCCCCAGGATGGTATGGTAAGCTAGAAGGACAACAACGGGTATAGTGACATAGTTGAATGTGAATATTGAACGGAGACAATTCCATGGGCGGAATATGATCTGTGCATCAATTAGATACTGTTCCTTCCCCGCAGCCTCGGTCTAGCTCTGATAGATAATTTTTGCTCTGATCGTTGGGCAGTTATGGATTCATATTCTTAGCATTATTTTTACAGTAATGAACAGCTCGTTTTCCTTATGATCTGAATTGCTAAAAGCCTAATATCACATGATGTATTGTTATACCCATTACCATATATTGAAACCTATTGGAGCAAAAGAAGACATAGGAAGTAGTCAGTTGAGTACCATTATCATGAAGAAAGTCTGGTAATTTTCCGTTATTTAATCCTATTTAATTCATGCTGATGTAAAAACACCATCTTCCACTATCCTTCTTGCCGCTTAAAAAGAATTACATGCAACTACAATTTTGCTTTGAAATTCCCCTGCCAAATACAATTCTCATTATTACCAGCAGTTCACATAGCGCAGTCAGCAGGATTCCTTCTCTTAACCCTTTAGTGCAGAGTCACTAACGGCTGACCAGGAAGCATGTGAATTGCATTTCTACAACAGCTGCTGAGGATTTATCTTTTTGGCTGATTACGCCTCATAGGCTATGCAGTCTACGGCAGCTAAAGTAATAAAGAGAGATATGCGTAACAAGCTTCCCCAATTTAAAAAGAGACCGCATCAAAAAACACACAAAGACTATGTAGAAGGCAAACTTTTTGGCATGCCGGATGTTATGGACTACATCTCCCATGATGCTTTTCCAGCTTTATGACTGCAAGAGCATTATGGGGGATGTAGTTCACAACGTCTGGAGTTCCGAATATTGCCAATGCCAACCCCTGCTCTGGTTTACTCACTAAAACGGTGAACAAACATCGAATGGCAACATTTAGGCTAAAAATGGTTGTCTAGAAAATATTCTGCAATTCAGCTATCATTTCAGCTTGAATATTTTAGCCTACATTTTGTAATTTTGTTTTTCAATTGAGCACAGTTCTGTGTTTAGTAAATAAACCCCTACACAGTTTTATCTGTTTAAAGTAAATCCGTTGCCTATGGGTGTAAAAAAAAAAAAATGAATGAATGAAAAAATTATAATGTAAATAGTAATATAATAAAACACGAACGGCATGATAAAGGGAAAATATTGAAAATGCATTATTTCAGAAGCTTAGGTTGGGCACAGCTGGCACCATTAAATTAATATGTGATCCAAAACAAAGTATGTGGTTTCCTTGTATGATTTAATTTTAGAATAATTCCTTGTGATTATTATATTCAATCCTCTGTAAATACTAAACTAACGTGATTATGAAACTGCAAAGATTGTAAAAAAAAAAGCCAACAAAAAAGGAAGTATATGATTTTTAACCTACGCGAAGTGACTGATGCCGCATTGTGTGCATGTGTGCGTGAATCACTTTGTTCACAATGAACACAAACATTGCCAGTTATAGAGATGCAGAGTTTTCTTTTTTTAGAAACATTTAGCAACAGTATACATTTTTTAAAAAAAAATTTGTTGAGTAAAAACTAACCTTTCAGTGACAGAAAATGATGGATTATATAGACTGGGTTTAGCTTGCAACTTTGGGAGATTTAAGTTGGGCCAGGATCACAAGGGGGCATGATGGTAACTTGACCGTGGGCAAGACCACCTGAAAAAAAGGTGGTCCTGTCTAAAAAGGAAGAATGGCAGCATGTTCTGTACAACTGGCTCACAATCAGCCAATCCAACCAGGCCCACTCCAGACAGTATTGAAACATTTAGGAGCCCAAAATCAGGACTGTACTGTAGAATCCAAGACTGTTAGGAAGTATACTCGTGATTGTTTGACAGCCTCTTTGCTATGTTCGTGGCTGGCGAAGATTAATGGGAATGATACTTCCCTAGCAGCAGGAGGGATGTTAGAATGTTCTTGGTCTACATGAAACAAATTGGTTAAAAAAGCTGCTGTGATATTGATTGCTTGATTTGTTACATTAACAGAGCTGTTGAGCTGTTTTAGACAACTGGACATGGCATGTGTGTGGTTTTGATAACTGCCAGTGTATTCTTATTGAAAATTGGAACTTTAAATAAAGATAGTGTGCTATTTTACATTTTTCCCTTTAACGGAAGCTTTGGACTGTACCCAACAGATATCATAACATAAGGTTTTTTTTATATCCCAAGTGACCAAGCACATTGTGCCTCTAACAACAAGTGATTCACTTCAAGAACCCACAAATCTCCTCAGAGAGTTCCCAGCGAAATTTCTATTCCCTATGTTGTCAAACGGGTCACTTTTTTACCTATTAGATCTGCTTAATATGTTTTAAAGCTGCTGCGGGCTTCAAAGGGGCAATGGCATAGATTGCGAGCAAGCATATGGAAGCTGTTTTTGGAATAATGCTGTCATTTAATTTACACAAAGATAGAACATACAGACATTATTATTATTATTTTTTTTATAAATTCTATATTAGGTGTATGGTACACTTTAAATACCCTCCTTTGACTGAGTGGCATTTTTCATTCTGAGACTATGGAATCTGCTGAGTAAGAACAGCAGACTGGCATAAATAGAATAATTTCAGCTAACTTAGCTATTCAATTGTAGTTGGAATAAAAAAAATCCACTGCAATTGAAATACCACTGGCTGCCTTCCATTAAGCCTGTAGAGTTCTTTGTGAGCCGTATAAGGTTATTTTGTCTGCGTTCACCTTGCAGTAACATTAAGTGACACATGCTTTCAGGAATGAGTGCACACACAGGTCATTGTATTTCTACTGTGGCTCTTATCAGTCACCCCACATTGCCAATAACCTTAGGCAAGTGATGGCTAATCCTTGCAACCACTCTTCAAATGATGTTTAATAAGTCACAACGTTTCCCGAACATCATGGGATTCTAAGGCAACAATATCTAGAATGCCAATAGCAGTCATCTTGACTAAGACTGGAAACATGTCAATACTGTATATTAATCTCAGCTGTTTTTCTCCACTGGTGCGGTTGAGCAGATTAGGCTCTCACAATCTGATGTAGATATCTTCTTATTAGGTTGAACTCGATTCAAAGCCTCCCTTAAGAAATGTTCAGAGCCCTCCTTTATTCGCACAAACACAAACATAATTCGACACACATTTGACTAGAAATACATATAGCATTGGCTGTTCAGTTTGAGGTAATTAGTCACACGCACATACTTTACTTGCCAAATACCGCAAACCAACTAAGAACATTCTCATTCTCACAGACGCACTCTAAAATCCAAACACTGACACAGTAGCATACATAGGCACACACTTACACACAAGCATAAACACACACTAACATGCTATGATAGGCGCACATTAACACACATAGATACACATACACTGACATGCAGATGCACAATAACTTGCAAACACAGACACACACTGACATTAATTTCAACCAAATTCCGAATTAATGGAAACTGAAGACGATTCATAAAGGAACAGATCAAATCAGTTCATTTTGGGTCAGTTCATTTTGAGAAGGATACCAAATTAGGGAGCTATCTAACCAACTACAAAAAATATATATTAAGAAAAGGGCTTTTCTTAATTTTCAATATTTCAGTTGTTTAGTAGATAATTCGCTAGAAAGAATTAGTACCCTTATGGGGGATTGCCAAATATAAAGATACCAAATTAGAGTGCTGGTTAGCAGATAGCTCCCTTATTTGGTATCCTTAAATATGGCAACCTAATGTAGGATAGCAAATTAGGGAGTTATCTACTAAACGGCTGAAAGACCAGCATTAAGAAAAGGACTTTCCTTTATTTTCATCTTTCAGCCGTTTGGCAAATAACTCCCTAAATTGAACACCTTTATTCATGTGCATGCATCCGAATTTCACAAAGTAACTAAATTTTTAGGCGGAATTAGGTTATTTTCCTAATTTTGAACGAAACAGAATTAACAAATGTAACTAATTTAAACAAATAACCTTGCATATCTCTTATACGTGCGCTGCTTGGAACCCAGGATATGGTGGCTCTCAATTTTGAAACTGACATTTGTCACATATTAATCAGAGCTATTATCTTCTGTACATTTACCTTTGAAAGAAAAACAAACAAACAAAAAAAAAAAACAGCATGTAAATCCTGTGAATTTCACTTATTTCCTGGACATAGAATTAAAGCGGACAACATTTCAGACGGGAACAATTGTCACTAAGCAGCTTAGAAACACCATAGGACCTTGTGACCAATGCCTGCCAGGAGCACATGACAATCACTACTGTGCCATCTGTATCCTAAATTTGATCTACCGGTAGTTAAAAAAAAAAATCATATTGGGTTATTTAAGTTTGAATTGTTCAGAATTTAAAGGGAATACAAAGTAAATTGTCTGAGAATTCCACTTCCTTGGACTTAACTTTACATTTTTCTTAATTCCTAATATGTCACACATTAGCAAATAAAAAACAAAAAACTAATTGTAACAAAGATTGTCTTTGTGCCTACCTGATTTGCCACTCTGCATGCTTACTCACCCCCACACACTGTCTCATGGTTGAATGTTTATTTTGGAAATAAATGATAGACTTCGGTCTCGTCATTCTTAACTGTTTGCACCCGTTATCGAAATGTACAATCCTGGCTCTGTGTCTGTTAGAGAATTATTTAACCCATTCTAGAATGTGATACTAAAATATTAATTTCTTAATTGGGCTGTGCTTTTGTTATGTTGTATAAAAAATAAAATAAAATAAAAAACTTTTTTTTTTTTATTAAGGAATCCTGCGCTATTGATAAGAAAACAGAGCTCTTTAACCCTTGGCGCTAGATTTTAACGCATGATATTGTTGACACGTACTGTGAATACTTTTCCAGAATTTTAACACAGCAGCATTCTTTCTTTGAATTGTACTGTCAGAAATGCTCCACAAACACAATCTTTGTGTTAACAAGATCAGACAGTGTGCAAACAAGTGATTAATAATCCTACGTATTACTTTTTCTGTCCTGGCACGCGCTCTTCTAATTTCATATCAACAGAAGAGCCTCGATCATTCCCTAAAATGAATGCCATGCTCTTTATACATGTAAACAGTCATTTCTGGTGTTCCCGATGTACTGTTCATAAAAGGTAAAATCTGGTGAGAGTTAGTAAGAATTCCATTAGAATGGTCTGTTTTAATGCCTCCAGAGTCTCGACTGGAATTGTAGACTGCAATGCTATTATTGTCCTAGTTGTCTATTACTGGGTTTCTCATCACAGAAGTTATGAAGCAATCATTATTTTACAGAGCCAGGCTAACACACGGGTTAATCTACAAACCAGTTTTATTTTTGTCATCTGTGTTGAATTATAGCTCATAGAATAGAAAATATAACATTTTTGTTAGGTCGATATATATGATTAAAACATTGAAGAAAAAAAAATAAGTCATGTCTCAACTATAAATGTACTATAAACAAAGGCAGCACATCAAAATGTCCCCAAGTATGAACTAAAATAAGAAAAAAATAAAGTTGTTATAGCTGGAATGCCTGTTTTCAGTGAACACAGACCAGGACAATCATTGACGTTGAGGGGGTTTTATAGCGACTAAGTAGATTTTTATGTTCATAGCTAACCTTGTGGCTCTCCAGAGCAATAAGAACATTTCTTTTGTTGATCTCTTTACCAAAGCTTGCTTGGCTTTCAACTAAAATGTTATTTAGCTGGACAAGGGAGGATCCTCAAAACACTAAACTTTTTGGCCCAGTCTCTCTGTTTTTTCAATATAGTTTCAAACAGTATGTCATAAGCCATGTCATGCTTAACTAGTTTGAAGTGAAGGTCAATTCTTCTCGTATGGGTTTCAGATGTCAAAGTTCCAGTTACATGTAAGAAGGACAAATTCTTAATGCAGAATTCTAGAGCACTCAATAAATGATAATGTATGCAATGCCGACTGTACAGTTATTTTATAAAGTTGAACTGTGTTCTATTGCAAAAAAAAAATGTCATCAAGGGGATCTGGATACGTAGGTATCCAGATCTACAAAGATAGAGTGGTTTATAAATGTCTCTGGAAATGGCATTACTTTCTCAATACATTCCATGTTATGTATAGGGTTTGGGCCATGGTTAAAGGAACACTATAAGGTCAGGAACACAAATGTGTATTCCTGACCCAATAGTGTTGAACCCACCATCTAGGTGGCTTGTCCCCCCTTAGCCCCCTTAAAAGCAATTAAAAGTTACCTTATTTCCAGCGATGCACGGGTCCACTGGCACTGACCCCGCCCCCTTGGTGAAATCATTAGAATTGCTGATTTTTTGCCAATCCAATGCTTTCCCATGGTACATACATATACCAGTCTGGCCAAGGTTGGTTGGAGTTAAATTCATGGACAGCACCTGATATTTGAAGTTGCAAGTATTAAAGGGTTACTTCAATCACCATGACCACTTCAGCTTTTTGAAGTAGTTATGGTAGTAGGAGTTTGAATGTGCAGTGTTTCTAGCACACGTGACTAAAGCCGCCTGAAACTCTGTTCTGGGCTACCTAATTTAAATTGTAGCAGTCCTGATAAATGTATCATCATGCATGAAGGAGTTACAACAACCTCCTTAGATGACCTTTAAAGTCCCCCAGACCACTTCATCTCAATGAAGTGGTCTGGGTGCAGTGGTCCTTTAGTTTTAACCCTTCAATGTTTACAGCCACTGTACTGATGGCCACCAGAGGTGCTTCCACAGCACTGATTGAGTAACAATCGGTCACGTGAGGTGGAATCCCCCATTGAAAAGCATTGTTGCAGTGCTTTCCTACAGGGAAGCATGCATTCATCGCTCGCCCCCATGCACCTCAGGTCCCAATGCTCCTCTATGAGGACTTTTGAATTGGATTATCATGAAGGATGCTATGCCTCTTACAGAACGTTGCAGGAGTCAGAGAGTTTAGCCAGAAAAAGGGAAGTAATTAATTTGTGTTTTAAATTTTTATCACAAATGTAGCGGGATCTGTATTGTAGTCGGTACAGGTACCCTAATGTGTTAGAAATACAGGTTTTGTGTTCCGCTTAAGTAAAAAAGTAACACAGATATTAACCCCTGACTGACAGAAAAGATCAATTAATCTTGAAGTACTCTTATAAAATGTTATTGTTTTGTTTTTGAAAAAGTGGTTGCCAATGCTGAACTTGCTGAATGCCCATTTTGATACTTCTTGGGGCAAACTTCCACCGTGTCAGCTGCTACCTTGTATCCGATTCAATTACATTTCACAAAGACCTTTTCCAGCTTTTAACATCCAGTTTTATTTTTCCGCAGGCTCCGATCTGATTTCAGGGCTAGTTAGAAAGGTCGGAAAGTGTAGGAGAGCTTCCAACACAATAAAACCAAGCTCTTAGCTTTCTGGCTTATAGAAAGAAGAAAAAAATCACACAAAAAACACATCTAAGTCTTTAGTGAATAAAACAGTACATCTGGCTTCCTTGGTTAAAATTCGTCCCCATGGGTGATGGAAAATATTACTCTTATATATGGTAGTGCTAAGAAGCAGCTTTTGTATGTGTTTTAGCAGTACATGGTTTACCCATTTTCATCCTAGCCTATGAATAGTCTTGAAATATTTCAATATTCTTGAAATATTCTATAAAAGTGTGGTACCAGGCCTGATAACGTTGGTCCTTATCCACCTACCTGGGTCCCGTGTACCCATTAACCTACAACCTGACCTTCCCAGCGAGTTTGGTGGGCAACACTTTTTGATTTCTGGGTAAAGGGGATAACATCCCTCTACACGTACTCAACTCTTTGACTTTGACTTTCCTGCAGGACCCACAACAGACTCACCTAGAAACCTTTTCGTACCAACAGTTATGACATTTTTACAAGTTGATATCTCAACGTATAAGCCTACACTGGCAACTAACAACATTCAAATATTCTGCACCAATTAAAATAAGTATTTTGGTGCTTTATCAATTGATTTTGCAATCCATCTCCCCTGCCCCATCCATCTCCCTAGTGGTTCATATCATACTGGGAGGATGACCTACAGCTGACTTTTGCTGATCAAGAATGGTCTAGGATGATGATCCTCTTCCACCAGAGCTCAATGAGTACTAGATTTCAGAAGAGTAATTGTAAAATCTTAACAAACCAGTTTGACACCCCCAAAAACTACACAAAATATCCCCTAAAATTTTAGATCAATGCTAGAGGGGCTATGGAATGGTTGGAACTCTGCTTTACATTTTCTGGGAATGTCCGATCATCGAGCCTTTCTGGAGACGAGTTTTCTAAACCATGTCATTCCTAGCCATCGATGTAGTTAGTTTTCATCCTGCAGACATGCTCCTTGACCATACAAAACTGCCAGTTTCATGATGTAAAAAGACCATCTCAAAACTCTAACTGTCTGCAGCACGATCCCTTATCCCTGTCCTCTGGTGGCAGCAATCCGCAACCATGCACCAAAACTGGCTCAATAGAGTGGAGGAGATAAAGCAGATGGAGAAACATGTAGTGGCCATTCATGGATGGGCAGATAAATATCTAATGATGTGTAGTGCGTTGTTGGCCTCTCTGGGTACTTGACCTGGATTAGTGAGTGAGTGTGTGTGTGGATCGTAGGTGCAAAATGGGGGTTTTCTCCCCTTTTCATTCCCTTCCTCTATTATCCCTTTTTCTTTTTCCTTCTCTATACTTATTATTCTAGTCTCTCCCTTGGTTTCCCTCTAGTGAGGCTTGTACTTCAGAATTACATACCGAATTTTAATTGGGGCTATTCCTTAAGCATAATCTCGTGACTGGTTGTAACATGCTTGAGATAGTTCAGCTACTTGCTATTGTACTAGCGTTTGTGTTACATTTCATACTGTTAATTTATATATTTTGCATCATATGACTATTCTAAGGTCTATGACTCCATCCTTTTGTTGGAACTTTAAAAAAAAAAAAAAGATGATATCCTTGCGAATATTCTGGCTTTCCAAGTCAGCATCCAGACATTGTTTAACATTCTATACATAATTCAATTCCTCATCGTTATCGTACAGATATAAGAAGCAATTAAACGACTGGAAACATAAACAGAATTCAAACATTAGTTGGAAAATATAATTAAAAATTAATAATGCACTGGAACTTAAACACTGTGCACAAAGAGCATGTCAGTGCCACACCTGACATGTTTTATATAACTGAACACGCACACGTTTTGTGGAACTAAGCACTTAATCATATAGTTCCGTTTTCGACACATATGGGCACTGACGTGAAATTAAAGTTAATTAGTCTGCTGATGTGTGTGAAAATGATCCAGGCGCCAGGCTGATTATAGCCGTAGGTGTGCACAGCATATTTCATTAAAGTGTGTGGTATTGAAAGTAAATATTTGAATATTTGAGAGAAAAACACAAGTGTTACACAAGTGTAACTTAAACATTATTTTAAACATGGTATTTTAAATATGACCTAAACTAGGGTGTAAAGGAGCCCTTTTGGGGAACTTTAGCCCTTATAACAATGAAAAATATTATAGTGGCTGGAGTCATTGGGTGCCATTTTAAATATTTTTTGAAAGGTTTACCCAAAAGATGGCCAAGAGAGCACTGTTTTCTGCCTATTCCTCCTCTGACTTACCATTGTGAGTAATAGCATAAAAAACAAAAATCAATCCGGAGCCACAACACCAAAACAAATGACAAACAGATGTATTCCACCTGTGTGAAATCAGCAACGTTTTGACCCAACCTCGGGGGTTTTATCAAGCCTTTGTTTTTTTATACTGTTTATCAGGTAATTGGAAGGAGACCTTGGAGATTTACACCCACATTTTGAGTAGAGTGCTGGCCCTCCATATCTGCATTGTGAATAATAGTTGATCCTCTTTCTTTTAATTTAACTTAATTCTTTCCCCCCCCCCCCCCCCATGTTTTCTCTCTACTGTTTTATATACTTAAAGGACCACTATATGCACCCAGACCACTTTTATGTTTACCTATGGGTTAATCCAGCCTCTAGTGGCTGTCTCATTGACAGCCGCTAGAGGCGCTTCCGCTCTTCTCACTGTGATTTTCCAAGTGAGAAGACGCCAGCGTCCATAGGAAAGCATTGACAATGCTTTCCTATGGACTGGCTGAATGCGCGCACGGCTCTTGCCGCGCATGCGCATTCAGCCGATGACGATCGAAGGAGGAGGAGAGGAAAAAGGTGAGTGTTTAACCCCCTTCCTCCACCTTCAGCCCGACGGGAGGGGGACCCTGAGGGTGGGGGCACCCTCAGTGCACTATAGTGCCAGGAAAACGAGTTTGTTTCCCTGGCACTATAGTGGTCCTTTAAAATGGCCATTTGCTATTTAACTATTTAGTAGCATATTACATTAAAATATTATATTTGTAGGATTACTATGGAGCTGCATACCAGGAAAACCACTTTTAATTATTTTGCCTTGTACGTTTTATTTTGTATTGAAAGTATCAGTCTAGTTCAGAATCATTTACACATTAGTTGGTATGCTGTCTGACTTTCTGCCCTGCAGATGGCTGGGTCTAAAGCCAATATGGCAACTCTTACTTAGGACAAAATACATGAAATAGATGCGTATTATAAGAAAACCAGACATGAAAACAGTGGGAGATATATTACATTTTTCCAATTCACGTCTAGAAATATTAGTCATTTAGTGGCCTGGAGTACCCTCTTCCTTCTTCAGATAATTAACTATTACTGTGTAAGCCATATTCTAGTGTTTAAAATTCCTCTATGTTTTTGTGTGTTTGTTTTGTTTATGCTGTGATAAATGATTTGCAAAACTAATATGGATCTTTATTGCTGTTGGGTAAATGATAACGTGTGCCATACATCTTCTCTTTCCCAGAGTATTGAGGTTTGACAATTGTTTTGTGTTTTTTTTAGTTCATTTTTGTATTTATTTATAACTCAGAGCACTATAGACATAGTACATAAGATTCTGAGTACTTTTTAGAAAAGAATAATTTGTTTGATAGTATGCTTATTATATAGCTCTTCGTTGAAACTGTATTGCTATTGAATTACACAAATTCTACATGATTTTTTTTTTTTGCCCTTACTGCACATATTAGTTGATAGCTATTTTTTATTATGATTAATATTTTAGCAATTCTAACAATACATTTCAGATAATTTTGGGTTATACTTATGTATGCGTTCCATTAAAGGAGTACTGTTACTTAGCGGGATTTGTAATATTATATTTACGTATCCCCTATATGCAGCAAATATGTTTAAGTGAGGTGTAAAAATGTATAAAATGTAGAAATGCACATCTCTTTATACTAATACTGGCCACCTCCATTTTAGATCCCTATCAATCATTATTAAAAGCTCTGTGATTTACACCTGGTAGTCAGCATAGAACAACATACTGAGGTGAGGATAATTTAAACAATGTTTCTATGTTCCACATTTGCAATTTGTGCCCTGGTTTTGCCTTGTTAGAACTGGATTGTGATGTCATCATATTATATTAAAGCGGCACTGTAACACTGGGTAGAGTTACCGCTGCCAAGAATTGTCAATCCCCCAGCCGATACCAGTGATGCCTGCAAGGATATTGGCTCATGGGATCCTCCATAGACCTCTGCTGTACTCTTGTGAATGTGCGAGAGAAGAGCAGTGATGTTAACTCCTGGTAGCTAAAGCGCCAGGAGCAGAAAAGGAATGGCTGAAAAAGCCGCAAGTGACCGCTTCCAATTAGCAGAACTCCCCTTTGCCTGCCCACCCTCCCTCCCCCCACACTGGACCCCAAGCTGTGATGATGCAAAGTCCCCAGATGGTGACAGTGCTTCTTTAACTACGAAATCTGTGGTGTCCTCATTGATTTGGTTTTCTTACAAAATAATCCCATATAGAATCCTAATTTACAGCACTAAGGAATATAACAATGTAGGATCATTTAGATAAACGGTTTTAAACGTTCACAGCAGGTTGGCGGGCATTGCTGTCGATGTATAAGATTTATCTGATTTACATGTAAATAATTTGATATTGTCTTTTACTGTGGCAATGTGATTCTTGAGAACCCAAGATCTTTAATGGACCTGGTAAAAACCTACCACATACTGATTTATCAATGGGCTTATTTAGATCTGTAGTAACCAAATCTCTGAGAATGGGGGGCACACTATTGAATGTTTTGCTGCATTGTGTAAGATATACTCCAATGGGCAGGAAGTACAGGAAGCTGTGCTAAATGGAGTGTATAAAGCAAGAGGATGAGTTACCAGCAGTAAAGCCAACATTTCCATTAGGTAAATGATCCATGTATGTGTCTGGGGACACCTTGGTGCTGTGGGCAATAGGTCATTTGTTTCTAAAGCTAAAGGCTGTTTTTTATGCATTTAAACCCACAGGGGTTATTCACTTAATTGGGAGTTGTTAAGAATTGGGAAGATAACTGCATGTTTTAGGCCAAAATAGATGAGATGGTGAATTGTTCTAATTCAATTAATTTGGCCTTGGACAGCCCATCAACAAAAAATTAAATCAGTAACTACAGGACTAATTCACTAAACTGTCTATTTGACAACTATATCAGAATTTTGTTTTTAGGCCACAATCTGTAATTCTGTTATTTGGGTCTAACTGTGTATAACTGAGCTGCCAAAATTGGTACAACTTTGTTTAGTAAATAAAGTCCGTCATTTCATTTCAAACTAATTATCATTATTAGGATGGAAGAACAGCCAACCAAAATAACTTTCAAAATGTTAATCCTTAGGTAACGCTATCCCAGTAATTCTATACAGCCAATCGCCGTTACCGCTAGGGCCTTCCCTTTATGTCCTGCCCAAGTTTACAAATGTGAGTGATCTGGGCCAAAAGTAGATATGTAAATCATCCCAGGTTAAGTAGCACTTATATAAACGTAACTATCAGTAGATAGTGTATCTATCCATTTTGAATCACCATCGGTTCTTGTGATAAATAAGCAATTTAAAGAGACAAAATTGTAGAGGCAATTTGATGCAAACCTATGACCCATTTAAGACAGCAATTCTCTTTTGCATGACAGAGTCCCTTTAAAAATACTGCAGCAATGAGACAGTTTTACACTCTGAATGAGGACGCCAAAGTCAGTCTCAATACAGCATGCAAATCAAATAAAATCAAATCTGCTTTACGTTCATAAAGCAAACGTGTCTTTGGAGATGGGAAGGGGAAAAAAAATGGGGGAATGTCTAAATTCCCACGCGTTTCATGTCTAAACACCATGTTCTCAAAGACTCTTGTGAAAAGACTTTTGAGAAAGGGTTTTTGAGTAAATATTATCTAGATAAAAAAATGCATTAGACGTTATACCCTTCTCTTCTAGTTCCCTATCAATGAAGATATGTTTCCTTTTATACAGAATGTAGGCTGATTTCACGGACATCGCAGTTAAGGGTGTTCAACTGTTTCATTGTCATATCTTACAAGGAGGAGAAGACCTCCTGCTTTGCCTTTTTGTTTTGTAAAGACTGCTACTAAAGTCAGGTAGAACTTTGGTCCCATTTGGTAATGTTTTCTCAAGCATCTTTCTTTAGAAATATTACCAAATACAATTGTATTTGTCTTTATTTCGTAATTCCTACATCATAATGAAATCCCTTTGCCAGGTAACGTTAGTCTCCTGACATTAATTGTGTATCTTTGTTCATACTCAATGCTTGTTCACTTTTATTCTAAGCCAGAAAAAACAGAAACGGAGACTGATAAAAAAACGAAGGTGACATTGTTGCAGCCACCTATTACAATGAAAAATATATTGACTTGTACACGTCCACATTTTATACTTGCAAAAATATTCCACTCGTTGCGAGTTATATGGTGCCAAGACTCTCTCCCTGAAATGAAATTGCTCTTGTGTGTTATGCTAAATTGATTTTGTGTAGATCATAAAATTCTCAGGGCTGTTACAGAACATTCTCTTATCAGCTACAATGTATGAGATGTTGTACTGTCCATTAAATATATTTCTAGTTGTTTGACCTATGCCCACATTAAAATAATTGATAATTATAAATGTATTCTTCCATTATAGCTGGGCATTATTGAAATACATTCCTCAGCTGATTTTTTTTTTTTTTTCTCTGCTATTCTAAATTCTAACCTAACAGGCAAATGAAAAACCCATTACCATTTTATTACATATTGAGAATCGTCCATGACCATTTTCCTGCAGATGAAAATATTCACTTACATTTATTAGCCTGTGGACCTTCTTTATACAGTCTGCTTTAGCCATGTGAGTTTTTAAATAATTTTTTTTTGTATTTTTTTTTTTTTACCTAGATCTGCTCACAAGAGAATTACAGAGACAATTAAGAGTTCTAGACAATGAGGAATATGCTAGGGTTTTTATTCTTCATGAAAATATTGTATTATATAGTACTTACATAATCTCAATTAAATAAATCAACTGTCAACTATAGTTTGGAATCTAGCAACAGGTTTTTGATACAAAGGAGAAATCTGTTTGCCGTTATGGAGTCAAGAAAGATTTTCCCCCTTTTTTTGTGGTATAATTGGTCATCGGTTCAAATTGTTGTTTTTTTTTTACGGTTTTATTTACCTTTTTTTAGGATCCACAGGATAAAAAGTTGTTTAAAAGGTTGGGCTTGATGAACTTGAGAATACTTTCAACCTAAATTATTCTGTAACTATATTATCTATGTATATTATCTGTGCGATACTGATGGCTTTTATATTAGATTTCACATCATAAAATGTAATAAAAATAAAAGATAAAAAGTGCATAAATAGATTTACTAAAACCCTTGGGTAGACACCCCCACCCCCTAATTTGGTGCCTCTTCAGTTACTCTATGGATTAATGTAATTACCGTAATTTATTCTAATGAACCACCAGAGGGAATATTGAATATGATTAAAATATTAAAAAATGCACATCTTAGCTCAAAGGTAGGTGCCCCTAAGCAGGCAGGCGCCAGTAGACAGCTCCCAACTCTGCTACCGGCCAGTTCAGCACTACTAAAGATTAATGATCTTCATGCTTGTTCTGTGACTTGTACCTACTTCCCAATTCCAACTAGAATAGCCTATTTATACTTTTTTTTACTCCGTCTTCTTCCCCAGTTAATGATTTGCTCTTAGATTGATTTTTTGGAGATGAACCTGCAATTTCTTTTACTTTGTGCCAGCGAAGCTTCTTGATTTCCCTGCCCTGTGTAGGATGACATCTATCTGATACATTTATCTTCATTAAATGCAGCCTTGCCATTATAAATCCATTTTTATTAATCTAATTGAATTGGAAAATTGTGCATTATAGACATTTTTTTTACTTAAAAAAAAAAAAAATGGAAAGATGCTTTGTGGCACTGGCTTCTATCTTTGGCGTGTCAAGCTTTTGAAAAATATGTCATCTTTTGACTTCAACCTCCTGGGGCTTGGCTTAGATACATTGTGTCCTTCTCTGGAACTTCAAAGATGAAAAATTATACATCTTGAAGAAGATTCTCTTGAATAGCTTCTAAAACACACAGTGCTAGCTGATGCCCAAGCCGTCTATGGGGACATATTTTAATACCAAAGTTAGGAGGAGCACTTTAATATAATAATTCAGTTGTCACAGGGGGGAAACTCGTAGGATGATATTGTTTCATGTGGCGCTTTGTAGAACGACAGTTTATTTTCAGTATGGCCATTGACATTTATATATATTCTTTTGAGACATTATCTTATCCAGCACTTGAGTACATACAAGGCACAATGCCTTAATGCACCTGGCTTCCTTTACCGCAGCTGCTTTTTTAGAGATCTCTAGGGAAGTAAAGTTTCTCTGGAATGGAAAAAAACATATATTTCAACTACTGATCTCAAAAACCGTTATCTAGTGGAACTGTCAGAATACAGATTCTTTCAATGATGTGCAATTTGCTATTCTGCTCAATTATTTATTTATACAAAGTGTACGAGTCTTTGTAATTCATGGACTGGTAATCTCCATCAAACCATCATTGACAATATTTGGGACTACATTGATTGATTAAATTACAGCTATAAATGTAAGCCAGCACTCAACCCAAATAAATACAGAGACATTAACAAGTTACTGTATAATAAATGTAAATGGGGGTAAATTCAATGCAGCCATTTCCTGGGGTTTCTCCTATTTCCCTTCTAGGTGAGAACAGAGCTACAGAACATGAATTTATAGGTAATGTCAATGGGATTCACTATGCAAAGACTTGGCAGTGTTGGAATGGACAAAGCTAAATATAATTTTCCCTGGCCACAGATTAGTGCAATGCCCTTGACGCTTAGCCATATCCTATCAAATAACTCGATTGTCAGAAAGAGAGCTCCACAAAAAAAAACATGAAGCAGATTTTTGGACCAGACATATGTTTATTTCTGAATAGCAATTTTCCTTTGAATTTTAATTGAAGATTTTCCATACAGTTACATTGATCTCCGAATCCAAACCTGTATGGTCAAGTGGTTATTTACCACCAGGTAAGGGGAGAATATTTGGGCAGTAATGACCAGGAATATCCTTACATATATGAAACATGAAATGTGGGCTTTCACGTTCTTAAGCGGGCCATCACAATCAGAAGAGGGATTTGCTCATAGTATAGTCTTTACCTATTTGCTCATAGTATAGTCTTTTATAGTCTTACCTCCCAACTTAGGAAATTATACAAATGGGACAGGGGTGGATGAGGGGGCATACCTGGGATGCTACTTGCATCATTGGCAATGCCAAAGATAGGTTATTCCACCCAGAAGGAACATATTCAGGATGGTGCAAAAGAAATCCCAAAATGATAAATATCCTGCCTAAATCAGGACAGTTGGGATGCCTGCGATTGGTACAATATGCCTCTGTGATGATCTAAGATCAGCAGAATTTGGCTGAGCATCATGGGATATCTAGTTTACAAGCACCTGCAGAGGCAATGACAATCCTTCTCTGACAAAGACTCACAGATATGCGATGTTGAATAATAAGATCATATTACATGGTGACATTTTTCCAGTCTATTTTAGTGCAGTTCAATAAAAGCCCACCGGGTGAAAGGCAATGATGTCAGCAAATATCACATACTTAATTTACCCTGCATAATATTAGCACACAGTGACAAATTACCTAGTCTTTTTTTTTTTTCTTCAGAAGAACAAGTTAAGAGCCAATAAGCTATTAAAATGTTGAGTAGTCCTCTATTAGAGTGGATACATTCCGTAATTTTTCTTTCTGTGATGTTCCGAGCCACTGTAAATAACAGACGGCTACTTTTAAGTTTTCTATTTCTCTAATGTGGTAATAATCCCCCTAGGGTTGCAGTCAAAAATCTGAAAGATATAAAATACTTTAAACGCTAAAAATAAAAAATAAAGTGGAAAATGTCACTTATAGTGGTTACTTGTCCCTATATTTAACAAATATGTATTTGTAAGGTATGAAAAATAAATTACATTATCCAGTAACTGGGCACCTCCATCTTAGCTCCCTGTCAATCAATGTTATAAGCACTGTCCAGTCTGGCAGTCAGCATAGAGAATATATACAGAGAATAAAATAAACAATGTTTCTATTTTCCATGCTCATTTACATTGTTCGCTCTGGATTTTCCTGCACTGAACTGTTTGGTGATGTAATCTGCAAGATAATAAATATAAATTTAAAAGAATACAGATCTTTACATGATAAAAGGTTAATATAAGCTATAGGTGATGTTTTATCAATGGTGAATGATTCCATGCTTTAAGACGTGCGGAGTGGAGCTGGAGGCACTCTTACCGGAATGAAAGGCTGGAGGTTCTGTTCCACACATGACCAGATTCACAGAACATATTTGCCTCATGCCCTGTATGCGTGCTCTCGGCGATATGTTCGATATGGCAATTATTTTAAGAATTGCTGTGCCAGAGGATTTGCAGTGTGCGCTGCCCAACTGTAAAATAAAGATTATAAGTAGCCTTAGAACTGCACCTTGATGTGTGCTAGTTTTATAAATTGTTAACATTCAAACACCTTGAATATTCATGTCACTAGAGGCCTCTGTGTGAGAAACTGCTGTGGATTACAACACCCAAGACGCATAGCCAGTAGTTGTTTACAGCAACTGGCAGATAGACTATGTGCTGTTTGTAATCAGACATTCCCGAACAGACACACATAAATATATCCTACACAGGTTGATAAGTGGCCTATCATATGTATTTATTTAGCTGCCCCCTCTTAAAGCGAGCATATAGTAAATCTAAAATTGCGAATAATTTGAAATAGTAGTAAAGACTTCATGGCTGGCACATACTGTAATTGGCAAGGGTACAGGGGATTATGCACAAAAGATGAAGGGTCTAGGGTTAGTAAATAGTATTTGAATGGAAGTGGGTGGAGCTACTGTCAGTCTTAATTGTTTTTAACTCCCATGGAGCCATATGCATGGGTTTGTATAACTTTCGTAGGCATGCGTTTTGGAGAGTGAGAGTTTCACTACCACAGTAAAACTGTGTGTGTATGAAGTGTTGTGTTGGTGTGTGTGTGTGTGTGTGCGTGTGTGTGTGGCTTTTGGGGGGCTGTACACACAGTAAGGCATACACACAGTTACACACTACTAAGAACACACACAATGCTACACACACCAACACTCTACAGAAAAAACGGACTGCTATACACACTACTAGAAATTCACAATAATGTTGTTGGTTTTTTTTTTTTTTTTTTTTTTCTTTCCTTCTTTTTTTTTTTTTATTTAATATTTCTTTATTCAAAAAAGTTTTCACATTTTATATTACAATACAATTCGAAACATACATTATACACATACATATTGCATATTGCCCCAAATGCTGTAAATAGATCCTACTATATAAAAAGAATGCATTCATTAAGGAGCAACAAGCCATCCCCCACATAGACACAAAAAAAAAAAAAAAAAAAAAAAAAAAAAAAAAAAAAAAAAAAAATTAACTGAGGAAGTCGTTATTATGTTATATACCCAAAGTCTGTGGAAATATGATAGGGAGTATATCCCTAGAAGATGACCACAGACTAAAAAAGCTATTATCCATACAAGTATATCTACTGAGTGATTTAGGCAACTCCTTCAGACCCCCGTCCCCTCCCCCAGCACATGAAAAATTTATAAGTTGCCATATAGTAGGGAACAGGTGTTTAACCAAGATGAATACCAGTCTCTTTTTTTTGAGGCCAGTGACCAGGTATTAAGAATATCATTTTCCATTGTTAATTGAAGTTTAACTTGTTTAATTAGAGAGGCCTTCTGGAAAGGCTCGGAAGATTTCCATTGTCTTGCAATGGTAACTTTGGCTGCAATAAAGCAGTGAGTAGCTAAACATCTGTATTTACTTGATTTGAAAGGCCAATTCAAATGCAGGAGGGCCGAGGCTGGATTTTTGTTTATATCATTAAACGAAGCCTCATTCATTGATATTTCCGAAAAGATATTGAAGGTCCAGGCCCATAATGGCTTAAGTGCTGGGCAATACCACCAAATATGAATATATGTGCCTGAATAGGTGCCACATCTCCAGCAAGTTGAGTCTTGAGAAGTGTACATTTTAGCCAACCTTGTTGGAGTATAATACCACCTATATAAAAGCTTAAAGTGGCACTCAGTCAGGTTCAATCCATGAACAAATTTGTTTACCCAAATTAAGGAGGAAAACCAGTCGTTTGGGGAGATCGCTAGATTAAGTTCCTTTTCCCATATTTTAACCAGTCTATGCGGGAAGGGATCTAAGCCTTTAAGTAGCGAGTTGGCAACCGAGATAATCTTGGGTACAGTTTGAAAAGAGAATAGAGTTTGCAGCTCTTTAACACATGGGAATGTAGATTGAACAACATGTTTCTGGATATAGTGTTTGATACGAAAGTAAGTAAATATTTCTTTAGGTGGAATATGCAGATTATCTACCAACTGTTGAAAGGGTAAAATATTATCACCCTGCATAATATCCGCTATGGTTAAAGTGTCCTTATTAGGCCAGTGTCTCAATGATAAATCTTCTAGATTAGCTTCTAATATATTTAGTTTGCAGGTTCTAAGGATTCGGTTGGTTAAACCCAAGATTTTCTTGATTTCTGTCCATATTTCCAAAGTGTGGGCCAGCGATATTGGGGAGTACGGTAGCACTCTCGAGAGCTTACCAGTATCTGACCAGATATAGGAATAAAGACCAGAAGCGTGTATAGCTTCGGATTCCATTTTATACCAGGGTTCAGTAAAAAATTGTGGTTCTTGTAAAATGTAAATGTGTCGTATAATGTTCGCATGATAAAGATTTATGATATTTGGGAAGTTTAGCCCTCCCTGGGACAGTTTTCTTGAAATATTTTTTTGACTTATTCTAGGCTTTTTATTGTTCCAGATGAATTTATTAATAGCCGATTGGATCATTAAAAGCCAACTTTTAGGGATTTTGAGAGGGACCATTGAAAACAGATACAGCCATTTCGGTAAAATATAGGAGTTAATAATATTGATTCTACCTGTCCATAAGGTCTCGAGGTTTTTCCATTTTTTTAAATTTTGATTCATATCTTTCATTAAGTACATTACATTCCTCTCCATTATGTGCGAGGCATTTGCTGGAAAACTAAGACCCAGATAATTAATTTCTGTGTCAGTCCAAATAAACTGGTATTTTTGGGATAGTGTTTCAACCTGTGTCGAAGATAAATTGATGGTTAAAGCTGTGGATTTAGATACATTTAACTTGAAATTAGAAATATTAGAAAATGTATCTATTTCTTTCATGAGTGCGGCTAATGATTCCTCCGGAGATATAAGAATAACCAGGGCGTCGTCCGCGTATAGTGCAATCTTTATCTCCTGAGTTTTAGTGGGGACCCCCTTAATTAAATGGTTGTTTCTAATGTTAACCGCAAAAGGTTCGAGAGAAAGAATATATAAAATCGGTGACAGGGGACACCCCTGTCTTGTACCGTTTTTAAGATCGAACCAGGACGAAGTAATATTGGGACCTACAGTTCTGGCCGAGGGGGAAGAGTACAGTACCATAATAGCAGTATATATCCAGCCTTTAAGGCCGTATGCCTTAAGGAGTTCTCTAAGGTAGTCCCACCCGACCCTGTCAAACGCTTTTTCTGCATCCAGAGACAGGGCCAGGAGGGGCTCCTTATGGTCTTTTGCTGAACCGATAACATCTATAAGCTTTCGAGTATTATTTGATGCCCATCTTCCGGGGATAAACCCTATTTGATCTGGGTGGATCAGTTTTGTAATGACCGATTTCAATCTCTCAGCAATAATGGCGGAATATATTTTCATATCTACATTGATTAATGCGATCGGTCTGTAGTTTCTTGGGTCCCTACTATCTTTACCAGATTTTAAAATTGGGACGATATTTGATTGTAATAATTCCTTAGGTATGGCCTCATTTTCTGCAAGTTGATTAAACATTTCCATAAGAGGTTTTAAAAGATAGGATTTCATATATTTGTAATATAAGTTTGAAAAACCATCAGGGCCTGGGGTTTTATTTGTAGCTAATCTCTCAATTTGAAATTGTACTTCTTCGGTTGAAATCTTTCTATTTAAATTGGTCAAATCCTGGGAAGAAATTCTCGGCAATTGGGAATTTAATAAATATTCCTTGATGTCTTTGGTTTCTGGGGATAGCCTTAGATTGTAAAGGTCTTGGTAAAACTGGTTAAACTTTTGTCCAATCTCAGATGGAGTGGAGTATACAATGTGGTCAACCACCAGCTTTTCTACCCTGTTTTTTGCTTGTTGGTTACGTAATCTCCTAGTTAGACCTTTACTCGCTCTGTTACCCGAGACGTAATGATTTAATTTTAGTTTATATATATTTTGCTTAATTTTTTCCTCTTCTTTTAAGTTAATTTGAGTTTGTAAAATTTTTAATTGGGTTCTCAACTCCGGAGAAGATTTTAATTTATTCTTTTTAGAGCATGAGTAGAATTCAATATATAAGTCAGGCAGTATTGTGCCGTTCTTTTTCTTAAGGAAGTGGTCTATTTTAATTAGATAGCCCCTCATTACCGATTTATGCGTGCACCAATTTATTAACGGAGAGGTATCTCCCGGGTTGTTTTCTGCCCAAAAATATTTCAATAATTTGGTGAGGTCCTCCCTATTACTAGGGTCTTTTAAAATGTTATCATTTAGTCTCCAAGTATTACGATGTAGAGGGGGAGAATCCCCGAGATCAAATAGGACGAAACTATGGTCTGACCAAGTGTTTTCCCTTAGATTAATATGGTTAAAGAGCGGGATGGTGTTGGCATTTGTTAAGCAAAAATCTATCCGGGAGTAAGTACCATACACCCCGGATAGATGAGAAAAATCTTTTACAGAGGGGTGTAATAGTCTCCACATATCGTATAGATTATATTGTTTACAAATATTATTCAATTTTTTTGCTTGTTTGATAGCTCCTTTGTTGTTTGATAAGGGAGATAAAAAAGTTCTATCCATAGCTGGATCACTAACACAGTTAAAGTCCCCGGCAATGATCAAATGTCCCCTGCAGATTTTATCAACTTTGTCCATTATCAGGGAAAATTTGGTCATTGGGTCGACATTAGGTAAATAGACATTAACCAGAGTAAAAACTCTATCATCAATCTTACATAATAGAATAATGAACCTCGCTTCTAAATCCAATTCAATATGGAGAATATCCAAGTTAATATCTTTTCTGAATATAATTGCCACACCTCTTTTTTTTTTTTCTGTTAGTGAGGCCTGAATCACCGTTGCAAAATTTTCTCCACCCCAAGTTTGTTTAGTGTCTTTAAGCCAGTGCGTTTCTTGTAGAAACGCTACCTGTATGTTTAGTTTCATCAGCGAATCATACAGTCTGTGCCTTTTCTTATTTGTATTAAGCCCCTGGACATTCAGGGATAAAAAGTTCAACATAGAAATACATATAGACAATATTTTTTAACTTCCTGAAAAAAACAAAACCAAAAATAACTTGTCACACTATCATTAAAATAAAAAAAGGAAATACGACACCCAACATGTATACCATCAGATGGAGGGCACTGAATAAGCCCCCCATCTACATTCAACCGTTTAGGTAAAAACCTAATGCTATTGTAATCATTGAAAGCCATATAGGTACAATGAAAATCGAGTAGCATAGCTACACAAGAGGGGAACCCTGAACCATGCCTGAGATAGAAACCAGCCCCTGAATTGCCCTCCCTTTGTTATGTTGCTTCTCTCCCATTATATAGCAGGGGGAGGGAGACAATGAGAGGGAAAGAGAGAGAGAAAGAAAAAAAAAAAAAAAAAAAAAAAAAAAAAAAAAAAAAAAAAATATCCCCAAATTTTTATTTAATTTGTAAATATCTTAATTAGTCTATCATTATTTATACATAGTGCACCCAATAAGAATATTTTGTGTGTAAACGTTAATTGCTAGTGACTTAAGCTTGTGGAGAAATTAGTGAATTTGTGGTGAATTATCTCACTTGGGACAACTCCCTAGTGTTAGCTTTTAAAGTGTTAATTGTTTAGCAGCAGTTTTCCATAAGACCTATAGAGTGATAGTGAGTTTAGTTAGACATGGGTATCCTTCTACTAATACAACACCTATAGGATACCTATGGTGACTAATTTATATTTTTAATACATTAATACATTATGCAATATGTGAGCACAAAAAGTGATATCCTATGTTATTTCCCCCTTTTCTTTCCCTTTTTCTTCCCCTTCTCTCTTCCTTCCCCCTTCCGGGTGGTTTTGCCCACGAATATAGAATAAGGGCAAACAAAAAAAAAAAAAAAAAAAAAGGCAGAGCATTCTTTTATCTATCAATACCTTAATCTCAATGCCTATAATATATGTCTAATTTGTTCTTGCAATTGCTATATAATGTGTTACATTTGTATATACATTCACAAATATGTACCATATACCACCGCCTAGGGCATTGAGAACAGCATTACCTGTCCCTTTCTCTTTTTTCTTCCTTTTTTTTTTCCCTTGCCTTTTGTTACCCCCTTTTTTGACATATTAATTAAATCAAATAAGATTTACTTTAGTACATGTAAAATAATATTGGAGTTATTTACACATGGATATCCATCTAGTGGGGGACGCCCAGGCAGTGTCTACATTTTCAAAGAGTAAGATAATTAGTATATTTATAGAGGCCCAATGAAAACAAGTGAATGTTGCTTTTTCATATGTTAACTTGTAAAAAAAAAAAAAAAAAAAAAAAAAAAAAAATTACCATAATTAATATAATTAATATAATTTTCAAATACCCTCCCTTCCCTCTCTCTCTCTCATCCCATTTCTCTTAATCCACTTTCTAACCACCCAAGGGCGTTTATCCCCCTATATTATACGATTATAAATCTACAGCAATAATTTATTGTTTTTGAGCCAATCTATTAGAGATGCATTGGTCTCAAATATTTCTCTCTTGCCTTCAAAGGAAAGGCTGAGTTTTAAAGGGAAAAGCCACTTGTATTTTATATTGTGGCTTCTCAGAGATCGAGTGGCAAAGCTGAATGTTTTTCGTTTTGTTCTAGTTTCGAAGGATAAGTCCTGAAATACTTTGACTTTCTGAAAAGGACCTTCAGAGACTGGGTTGGTTCTTGCAAGTTTCAGGATGGTTTCTTTGAAGTCAAATGAAAAAAAACATGCTATAATGTCTCGAGGAGAATCATTTTGAATAACTTGTGGTTTGAATGTCCTATGGCATCTTTCTATTATCAAATCTGAAGATTTAAAGGGGACACCCAATATAATTAAGTACTCCGTCACGGATTGCTTAACATCCTCTTGACTGCCTTTTTCTGGGATATCTCTAAAGCGTAGATTTTTCCGTCTAGAGCGATCTTCTAATTCAGATAATTTGTTTTGAAGATTTAGAATGACCCGCTGAGTTTTATCGTGATCTTCTGTTAAATTTTTTACTTGGGAGTCTAGTTGTTTAAGGTGGTCTTCAAAAGTTTCCATTTTTGCTACGAGAACTTTTATTTCAGTTTTAATATCCAGTTTGATTTCTGCGGCAGTTGAAGCCAATTCCGTTTTGAACTCATCCAGGTTGGTCTTTAAACTAGTTTGGAGCAAGGAAATGGTTATTAACTCTTTATCAGGATTACTTATTGGTCCTGGATCCAAAGTTTCCAAGGTCACATCCATCTCATTTAATCTATGTTTGGAGTTCTTATGTTGCTGGGGGGAAAAATATGTTGTGAGTGATTTATCCTGAGATTTATCTTGGGAGAGGTCTTTTTTGTCTTTCCTAGAAGAGAGTTTGGTTTCATGTGTTTTTTTCGTAGCCATGTTATAGCAATTCACAGCTTATGGAGCGAACAAGCCCACCAATCAATCTTTATTCAGTCTTTGGTCGGACTTGCTTAGATCTTCCTTAAGTCTTTTCCGTTTTCTTTTAGTTTTTCTTTTGCTTGTCTTTTACTTTCTCTTACTTTCTCTTCCTCCCTGCTACGTGCAGCCTTCTGTGAAGTCTTTTTTTTTCTTTTTTTACCCTTCCCTTCCCCTTCTTCTCTCTCTTTTTTTTCCTTTTTCCCCCCCCTTCCAGCACTGCTCTCCTCCTCTCGTCCTTTCTTTAAGAGTGTTTTAAAATAAATTGTCGAATTTGCCTGATATCTATACTGTGGTCAGGGTTGTTTCAGCCTTTGCCTCTTATTGCACGGTAATTGGTGCCTCAGCCACAGCCAGAAAGGGAAAAAAAAAAAAAAAAAAAAAAAAAAATTAAAAAAAAAAAAAAAAAAAAAAAAAATACAAAACCTGTGTGCTTATAGCGATATCGTGTCTCTCTTGTTTTTTATTTATATATTTTTTTTTTTTTTTCTATTATATATATTTCTTCCCTCTTTTCTTCTATTTCTTTTCTGTTCTTTCCCGTATTTTTCCTTTTGCCTTTTTTACTTATTGAGCTGGATTAAGCTCAGAATGTAGAGAGCTCAAGGTATAACTGTCAGCATTTTTGGGTTTACACTCAATATCAGGCAATTAAAGTATGCGTTTGTACACGCTACGACCGAGTGCAGAAACAGTTTAAAGGTTTCAAGTATATAAAGTTCTACTTCACCGTATTATTCCAGCGTATGTACAATAGGGATACATAGTTTACTTCCAGCAAGATTTCAGAACGCCAACCAAGTGGACACAAAACGAAGTATGTTTTAGAGAGACAGCACTCCGGGTCTAGAGCTGAGGCTGATGACACACAGTTTTCGGCGGTTACCGTTGGCGCTATTGTTCGGTTCTGCTTCCGTTCCGACACCAAAGGCCAGCGTAGGGACACTCCTTGAGGGGAAAATATACAGGTTGTTTGATCGATCTCTTGCACAGCGCGGGAGAGTTTTCAGGCGCAGCTACCTCAGCGAGGCATAGCGGGCTCCCCTCCTACTCCGTCATCACGGCGAACGCACGCACTCACGCCCACACGTCATGACCGGATGGAATAAATAATAATAATAGATTATTTATTTTTGATATTCAGCTGTTGGTTGGTAGGGGTGAGGGTTACAGAATCAGAAAGGGAGGGTGAGTAGGGTAAATACCGTTACAGTTCCAATGGTATCATCTCATAACATACATCTGTACAGCAGGTTTTCAGTTAAGATTAGATCAGGCATCAAGGTACGCCGCGGGCGCAACCAAGGAAAGCTTTATATTATTAGGATTTCCAGTTAGCATGGTTCTCTTAGTCTGTCAATTAGTTCCCCAAGCTCCTAGGCCCGGTTTGTCTAGTGTGCAATGAGGCCGACTGCGCCACCTCTCTCAATGCTTCGTTAGTGTTGTGTAGGACTGGGTTGCCTGGTTTTGTCTAGGCATGGGAAACGTCAGGTGTTGGCTGTTCCGGGACAATGATAGTGTTTGGGTGAGAATGCCTCTTCTCGTGTGGGTGGTCGGATGGGGTTGCAGATCTCTACTGTGCTCGTTGGCTCGTCTGAGATGGTGGAACTTGTCCGACCTGCCCACAGTCCGATCTAGGTCTTGGTCTTTGGTGCCTATGAACTGTAGGGAACTGAGCCGTATTTGCGTTGTTTCTCTTTTTGTCCTTCTGTTTGTGGCCCCTGTTGGATTTGGGACACAATAATGTTATTTTACACACCTTCCTTTTTGATTACCATTTGGCAGCACGATAGTGGCTTCCTGGAAGTCCAATGGGGACTGGACAGACCAACCACAGGGATGCTACTGTAGGCTCTTCCAGTTCCATGTGGCATGTCTTTTTACTAGTGCTGGCAGGAAGTGCTCTTACATCACTTCCTGCCTGTGCTGCCCCATACTGGCCATTGCATTCACCACACTAACAGAAGTTTGATGAAACATAATAGGTCAAGCTGGGAGCTTCAAAATGCTGTCCTTCTCTCTTGATCTTCCTAGTCAGCCTGTTGGGTCTAGCAGCCTGTGTGGCATCCAAACGCACCTTGTTTGCCATTGGTTATTGTACCCTTGGAACTAGTTGCTCCTCCAAATGAGTAAAAGTATGTGGAAGATTAAGTTTGTCTTTTATGAGTATATTTGCAAAAATATGCAACTCAGTTGCAGACCCGGTGCTCGATTGCACTAAATAGATATAGCCAGAAAAAATCAGCACTCCCAGGATTTATCCTGGGAGTGCTGATTTTTTCTGGCTATATATATATATTTAAGCTATCACTGTGTAGATGTATACAGATATATGTCTGTTCCAACTTACCTGTGCTAGGATATTTTATTATTGCTTTGGATCCTAAGTCAGATGACCATGCCTATACATAGACCTAAATGGTGGGAAGATATCTCCTCTTCACTTCCTGTCTTCCTAGTTACCAGCTTTTTTCCTGGAGCCCACCCTATAATTTACGTATAATGACAGACTAGTGGAAGCATAACTCTATGCAAATATTCAGAGTGAGTCTGTTAATAGAACAACCACTTGCAAGACGTTTACAGACTTCACTTGCGTGTGCTTTAGTATTTAAGAAGAAATATACCGTTATCATAGCAGTAATGTTAATAAAACAGATGGCATTTAATGTCTGCATGAAAAAAAAACTGTATCCTCTTCATTCACTAAGTAATACATTGGGTTGAGTTTAAAATTTAGAAACCAATAATCTCTTTAAAGTTAGGGGGTTTGGGCAGTTTTTGTTACAGCCTGCAGGTCACACAGGGATTCTTTTGTAGCTCCATGAGCAATTGATTAATTACTGGTGAAGATATATGTATTAGAACCTTGAAGGAACATTCTAACTAAATGTAACTGTGTGTTGGAAATACATACGTATATAGTATTTTAAACAGTAGTGTTATTTTCCAAGTTTAGATTTCTGGACCTCTCTTTAAGTGTAAAATAAAGAATATGAGATGATCATTTCAGCCAATCCCCATAGGGAAGCTCTGGGGGCTATTGCACATGCATGTCAATCACCTCACTGTGTCAATAAGCATCTCCTCGTAGAGGTTTATTAGCTCAATAAATCTCTATTGTAAGCGCTTGGCATTGCATAACGGCAATAGAAAGTTCCTCTAGTGGCTGTCAATGCAAAAAGTGCCTTTTCTCTGAAAATTCAGTGTTTACAACTGAAAGACTGCAGGAACATTCTCTGTGCACCAGGACCACCACGTAAAGTTGTAGTGGCTCTGGCGCTCAGAGTGTCCTTTTAAGGGGTATTTGGATCTGACTTGTGAATTGTAATCTGAATAATGTGCAGTCGCTTGGAGTTATGAAGACATCGGAGAAGATTTATAAAGGCTGTACAGTGGCTATAGTGATTAAGACACAGTACATTTGATTGGTTTCCATGGCGATTGCTTCTCCTTTAGCAGTTTGCTAAACTGAAAAGCACCTTAATACATCTCCTCCTTTATGTGGTGTTTTCTGTGTGGAGCATACTAGCCAATATAAAGTTTCTCCTGCCAGTAAGCACTGTATTTTAGACACATGCACCTTATCAAACCATTGGCATAGGCAACCTTCGGCACTGCAGATGTTTTGGACTACACCTCCCATGATGCTTTGCCAGCATTATGTGTGTAAGAGCATTGTGGGGGATGTAGTCCACAACATCTGGAGTGCCAAAGGTTGCCTATCCCTCTATTTAGTGGAAACAAATGTATATACACGTTTATATATACGAAATGAAGATATAATGTAAAGTGATCATTAAAGAGCTTTTACTTCTCACTGTCTGTAAAAATATAGCCAGTCTTAAACTTATGGAACAATCTTTCATACCCTGCAATAAATTTAAATGTTGCTCATTATCATGAAAACTGGGAATTTTCTGGATTTTCTGAGTGAATCAGTCCTGCCCATTTTTGGCAACCATAATGATCCACCATTTACCCCCTGTTTTGGAGGATATCTCTGAGCAATATTACAACTATTTTTCATAGCTATGTCCATCACATGTCTTCTCGAGCATAGTTTCAATTTTCCTCAATATATAATAACATACTTTGGTAAATCCAATAAAGGGATTTTATACTCTGAAGATAGATTTTTCATCTACACAAAGAGAGCTTGTTAACGCCTGTTCTTTCTCACTGTAGTCATGATGTCAGCAGTGGGTTTTCGCCAGTAACTGCAGCCAGCTATAGAGGAGCTGGTTAATGCTTCTCTGCCAGAAACAAATTCAACATGTTTTCTCCCAACTCGGTTCAGTCTTTTTTTTTTTTTTTTGTTTTATTTCTTTATATTTTTTATATGTTGTCTGTGCATTTTATTGACTGTTAGCATATACACGGGTCGTTTGCTTCCAATAAGCTACATATAGTATGTAATGTTAAACTTTACACTATAGATTTAGAGGTATCAGATAGAGACTAATAACTGTAACTGGTTGAGGGAAACATTGTACGTTTTTGAAGGATTGGATTTATATCATCACATATTATTATTATTATGGTATTGTGTCTCTGGGTATCTTTTTGGACGTGTCCTTGAGTCTCTTTATGAATATGGTAAGTTATTGCATGGCCTTCAGAGCTCTATCTTAACCCCTTAAGGACACATGACATGTGTGACATGTCATGATTCCCTTTTATTCCAGAAGTTTGGTCCTTAAGGGGTTAAAGTAAAGGGTTATTTCCCAGGATCTGCTTTACCGTGTAAATATGCATCTGTAAGCTTTGAAAAATGTAGTAATAAGCACCACAGTATTAAAGGAACACTATAGTGACCTAAATTACTTTAGCTAAATAAAGCAGTTTTAGTGTATAGATCATTCCCCTGCAATTTCATTGCTCAATTCACTGTCATTTAGGAGTTAAATCACTTTGTTTCTGTTTATGCCGCCCTAGCCACACATCCCCTGGCTATGATTGACAGAGCCTGCAGGAAAAAAAAAACTGGTTTTATTTTCAAACAGATATAATTTACCTTAAATAATTGTATCTCAATCTCTAAATTGAACTTTAATCACATACAGGAGGCTCTTGCAGGGTCTAGCACGCTATTAACATAGCAGGGGATAAGAAAATCTTAATTAAAGAGAACTTGCAATAAAGAAAGCCTAAATAGGGCTCTTTTTACAGGAAGTGTTTTTGGAAGGCTGTGCAAGTCACATGCAGAGAGGTGTGACTAGGGTTCATAAACAAAGGGATTTAACTCCTAAATGACAGAGAATTGAGCAGTGAGGCTGCAGGGGCATGTTCTATACACCAAAACTGCTCAATTAAGCTAAAGTTGTTCAGGTGACTATAGTGTCCCTTTGACCTTTATCCTGGAACTGAGTGAGTGACTCAATCTTGGCTCTCTGGCAATCATTGTTATAAGCTCCACCCTTTGCACCTGTCAGTCAGCACACAGAGAACATAGAGATAGGAGGATAATCCTCCTCTAATACAACATGTGCCCTGGCTGTGCCTGAACTGAATTTTAATTGTAATGTCAGTTGCTAAATATCCATACAGAAAAAAACAAAAACAACATGGAGCATCACAAAAAAAGGTAAGCACACGTTATATTTTCAATGTTCTATTTACTGGTGTAATTTCCATTAAAATGATGTTTCTTGTTTTATCTTTGACTAGGAGGCTATGGTTTAGTTCCTTCCATTTTACCAAATTCATTCCTAGAACTGATTTTGTGTCAGTGCCGGGGAGATCTTCTCTTTTTGTCCCACCGGGAAGCAGAATTGACCACAATAGTGGTGGAACTGGCTGTGTATAGGGCAAACTTACCCCAAAATTGAGCATAGCTGAAAAGAAAGTGTGATGAGTTAGATGGCACACATCTAGAAGTTAGATGGCGTCAGAGTTTTGGACAGATCTGGTTTGTTTTTCATCTTCTTTCCTGCACATTCACCCACAAGGAAATGCCCTACCTCTCCAAGCCCACTCCTTCCTGAACCTGTATCTATGAATGGAATATTACAATATTAATATTAATGGATACACACTAAAGGCAAATGTTTTATATAAATCTCATTCTGTCCTGGCTTAAAGGACCACTATAGTGCCAGGAAAACATACTCGTTTTCCTAGCACTATAGTGTCCTGAGAGTGTCCCCACCCTCAGGGTCCCACTCCTGCCGGGCTGGATTGAGAGGAAGGGGTTCTCATTCCCTCCTCCTTTCCCAGTCATCAGCTGAATGCGCATGCGCGGCAAGAGCCGCATGCACATTCAGCCAGTCTCATAGGAAAGAAAATCACAGTGAGAAGCGCGGAAGCGCCTCTAACGGCTTTCAATGAGACTGCCACTAGAGGCTGGATTAACCCATAGGTAAACATAGCAGTTTTTCTGGTCCTTTAAGGGATTTCAGTGCTGAACTGATTGATTGATTGGCACATTCAGTCTGTGCCAGTCCCTGAATTATTAGATTTGGGGGCATCTACTAGATGATTTTTGTATGTTTTGTATTGAAACCTTTTTTTTATTGTTTTGCAAATTCAAATTGTCCTGAATTGGATTGTCTCTTAAAAAAAAAAAAATAAAAAAAAAAAGCAGATTTGTATATTTCACCCATTTACTTATTTTACCAGAATTTTGCAAATCCGATAATAATCCCCACCTGCTCAATATGATGCTCGATGGCTTAGCATCCGGTACAGCTTTATCTCATAGCCATTCACGTCACGTCACGTGATTTTACATACATTATAAAAAATATTTCAGCTTGGCCAAGAATTTTATTCAGTTAAAGCAAAGCAGCAGGTCAGTATGAAGAGAGCTTACATATACAAGTAGGCAATCTGAAAAAATAGTAGTTCTATCTATGCTTATTTGCATACTTTAGATAGTATTCAGCATAGATGCCAACAGTCAGGTTGTTGTCAGAACAGTCCCACTTGTTTGGTCTCCAGTCCAGGCAGGTAGAGGTCTTTTGAGACATCATCTGCTTTATGAAAACTGGTCTTAAATTTCTAAATGAGATCCTTACTATTAAGTAAAACCAATTGCAAACTAAACTAATATCCGCTCTATGTACTTTCAATAGAATTGGCAGCAGCAGGGACTGAAGGGTGTGAGGTCACTGGGCATCCATAGTGACTCAATTTGTGTGACTGAGATGCCTCCAAGCTGCTCCCATTCCATCACTCGTTTCCTGTCCCAGCTTCATACTAACCAGAGGATGCAGTTTGTATCCAACAATTTACTGTAAGATATTTTTGACGCTGCCATGTCTGTAAAAGCATGGCGACCAAGTGCATCCAAGCGGGCATACATAATCTTTTTTTTTTTTCTTTTTTTTACATGGCAGATCTTTCTATTTTAGAAATATAGAAGAACACACAAATCGCTAACTTAACAAAAAAAACATGCTCCTTTTGTGTTGCTGCTTTTAATTCAGAAAAAAAAAAAAAAAAACTTGCATTAGTCATTAGACCCAAGCATTTTGGTTTTACTCATAACCGAACAAGATAAAGTGTTGGTTCAGTGGCTTGTAGTTTGTGATAAGATAAGGCAGCTCAACATATATGTTGAAATTTTAAACTGAAAATTACTCAACAAACTTTTCTAAAGATTAACTGATTGGAAACAAAACAAAATGCTACTTCCCCTAAATGCATTGTTTAATAAAAGATCAACGACAAAGGGCTCTGGGTGTGAGAAATCTCTCTGTATGGACAATTATTTTCTAATCGTTTAGTATTTTTAATATAGTTTAAATATGTATGTAATTAATTGATTATTATTGCTAGAAGATTAATTATACGATCAGCTTCAATGCCCCCCTCAAATAATTTCTAATTTTCTCCGTTAATTATAAAACCAGTTTAAAAGATGAGATGTCAGCATTATGACATGACTATGCTAAAATGTGGGATAATATTAATGTTGTGATATTAGAAATATCTAAATAAACAGCTAAGACGTTTCATGAGCACACTACATATATGCAGGCCATTTGCATGTCTATTGGTTTAAACGTCATTCTTATTTTCTGTTGGTTTTTTTCACACCCTTTCAGTGTTTGTTTGTTTTTGTTTTTATTTGATTAAACACTTTCTACTTTAATGCGGATTCCTGTGTGTTTGTAGGGTATTCAATATCATCCTTTAGTCTAGTCATAAAACCTCACATAACCATAATACTCCAAGACTTGTTATTGCTACTGTGCTCTCTCTGTGTTTATTCCAAGATTATCTCTTGCTTCTCTCTCCTGTGGGTACTGTAACCCACCCCCCTGGTGCTATCAGCCAATGATGGCCACTGGGTAGAAGCAATAGCATGTCTCCACTCATGGGCAGCTGGTTCTGCTGCTGGAATGGCTACTCAATGGAAATTGCTTCCTAAAGGACACTAGCGATGCCTAGATGCTCTCAAGTAAGTCTTTCTAAATACCTATTAATAGGGGCCTGCAGAACTGAATCCTTTTAGAGAATTAACTATTTTTCCATTATTTCTTTTTGCTTACTGCTATTCCCTCCAGAAAAAGAACTGCAAATATTTTTTTCCCCCATACAAAAATATGGTTGGGTGATGCCCCAAGTGGACGATTCTCCACTGGTATACATGATTCTCTGAATGGAAGCCCATATATTCTAACTAGACCTGTGCAGTTCATTTAATTCCGAATGTACATTGTAAGTTCTGAATTTCGGAAGTTCCGAAGTGCTTCAGATTTCTGAGAAGTGGCAAAACAAGTGGTCAGGGTAAGGGTTAGGGGGTAAGGGTTTAGAGTTAGGGGTTAGAGTTTAGGGTTAGGGTCCAAAGTTCCGAATTGGCGAAGTTCCAAATTGCTGAAGTGCCGAATTGCCGAAGTGCTGAACAGAACCGAATGCCATTGGTCCAAATTGCCGAAGCAGACAAATATTTTTACTATGCCCAAATTTCCGAACCAAATTTTTTGCCCATGCATATCCCTAATGCTAACTAATGATTGAAACGGTAGACGAATTCCATCCTGATAAAGTCCGGATACCTTGGAAATGCCAGGTTGGAGCACCTATATTTTTATCAGTAACTATCACAAAGCAAATGCTTGAAACATTTGATGTGATTTCAAGCTGGTAAGCTTACTAAAAAGAAATAACATAGTGGCTATATTTTTTTAACCCCTTAAGGACCAAACCTCTGGAATAAAATGGAATAATGACATGTCACACATGTCATGTGTCCTTAAGGGGTAAAACTACATTTTTTTTTAAAGTTAGTTAACAAGTAACTGTCAACTTTAGTGCATTTTGCAGACTTACTTTTCAGATGAGCTTTGACAAACCTTCTCAAATGTGTATAATATTTCCCTGTTTTAAAGAGAAATGTGTAAACCGAACATGTACAAACACTTAATAACTGCAAACAATGCACAACGTAAGCCTCACCATTTTTCCAAATTCAGTGGAACTTGTGTTTGAATATTCTTCTGGAGCTCCACTTTTTTGTGCCAAGAGAAAAACCAATTAACTTTACTCAGATGTGTATGTGTGAGTATGTAATGCTGGTTGGCAACTTGTTTTGTATCTCTGCTGTTCATTCTCACTCATCAAACATTCCTTTTTTTAAATATATACGACTCCCCCAATCTGAGTAGCAATGCTAAAATATTGGGAGGTTGCGAGCCGGACCACCTCTCTATCATGGTGATAACGGATACTGATACCAAACCACCAGGAGAGTTAGAAGAAATAAGCATAGAATGTTGTATTCTTTGTTAATTTTCCAAATTTTATTTGTGCCAAATGGATATTTCAAAGTGTTTCTAAAAAGAACACTGTCAGGCTTGTCTCTTCCAGCTAATTTAGTAGGAACGCAATGCGTAGATATGTGTGTTCTTGTGAACTTGCGTATAATATAATAAATAAAGAGGCTCCTAGACAGATTTTTCAATTATGTTACATATTCAAATGCAAACATCATCAACCGAAAACACCGTTCGTGTGCCATTGAATAGATTCCTCTTAGATATTACATTTCCGTTTGGTCACCTATATGTTAAAAAATGATGTAGTTGATTACAGCTTTAGCCTTAAACAAAACGCTAGTTGAATGTCAACATCAGTTTGAAAAGGTGAATGAGAACTCAAGTTTTGATTCACCACATTCACCAAAATCAGATATGGTTTTGTATTTATCCATAAAATATGAAAAAAAATTCTCACGTCCCTTATCTTACAACAATGCTTCATGTATTAAAAGGGGATTGCTGGACTGTTAGTGTTCTCAAAGTGGACATTACCAAAATTGTAAAAACCAAAAAATTCAGAACTTAAAACTCTGCCGATATGTTGTGTTAACATATATTAAAATGGTTAAGACGTTGCTTTGCTAGAGGACTAGTACCATCTACCATTGCCATGTAGCAGTACTCAGTATCTTCATGTCAGTAATGTGTATCTTCTTAATGGGATTGGGACAGTCCATCCATTCTGAATTTAAAAAGTAGTTTTTTCATATCATTTAACTATTTTTTCGATAGCAAGGAGTTAATGCCTACCTTTGAGTAATTTTGGTATCTGTAGCATATTTTTTATTTGTTTTTTTATTTCTTTATTTTAGATTTCACTGTTTTTCTGTATGGTTCTTGTTGTTTTTGCCATTTATTAAGTGACAGATTTCTGTAATATGATGAGGCTTATAGATAAGGCAAGTAACCATCACATTTCTTACTTTTGTTCTGCCTTTAGTGTTGATGTAAGTTGAAAAAATGTATCTCTGTGATTACCACCCTTTTTACAATCCGCTATCCAAGACCTGTTCCACAGAAGGAGAAACAGTGATATATCTGGTGAAAGATAACTTATATCATCTGTGGTAACCTGATATAGTGTTCTTTTTGCAGTTAGTCCACTTGTACTGATGGATGTTTTTACACTTATATACGTTTTTCCAAATGTTAATAAAACAGGCTACTGTAGAAGCAGTTACATTGGTTTAGTTAATCTAGGCATTAGATGCTCACTTGAAGTTGTACAACTAATTGAGCTGATTGAACTTGTTCTATGGACAGAATGTAAAGAGATTGTACTGCTTCACATGGGCTATTTCCCTTCTATTAAGTGTATGTTTCACAGAATAGATTATTTATTTAGTAAGATTGTGGCTAGATTATAATAAAACTATGCGTGAATGTCTAATACTTACTTCACGTTATCCGTTAATATAGGATGTATGAAGTGTACAATCTCGCTTCCATCTTGCAGTGATACAAAATGTATTAATAATGATTAATAATGCACCCAACTAGTGTAGTTATGCTGTGAGACAGACAAGATCGTCATTGTACACAAGTAGAGATCACTTTTATTGCATTTATGTAGGCGTTGGTGAGACAGTTAGGCGCTCTGATAAATCCAGGATGTTATTAATGTTCTGTAAATATTGGTTTGGTCTTTGCTTGCAGTACGTAATTGAATTCATATAGAAAATGTTTTATAGATATATTACTGGGTTTTTTGTAGACAAGATGAATTATTGCTAGCTCTCTGTCCCCATTGTCTTGTTCAAGGCTTTGGAGAGGCTTGTGCTATACATCCTCTGGGCTTCCAGACATGAGTAACTGTAAGATTTGTCCAGTAGTGTATGACTTTTGAGCCCTGATCTAGTTGGACCTGGTTGTCACTCTTTGGTCTTCAGAAGTCACAAAGCGTACATTTGAGGAATGTCGATGACCAGTCTGACTTCCCCTGCCTCTCGCTGGAGAAAGGAAAAATATGGATGCCTGGTCTATCTAAAATTGCTTTCATCTTACATTTGAACACCAGAAAATGCTGAATGCATTCAGATACAATAACCGTGTAACTCTTTTAAAGGTTCTGATATTCTGAGGAGAGAAACAAACCACAGAGAACAATTTGACAATCATTAGTAGCAGCAGTAGAGCTAATGGATCATTCTGTTTTATAAATTCCAAACGGCTACAAATAAGAACAGTCAAAAGATTAAAGATGTTTAACTCCAATCTCAAGTCTCAGGGTGAAAGACGTATTCTCAAGGTCATGTAATCTTCAGTTTGCCCCATCATTTACGATGCTGGATAGCATACACTATGTTAAGGCCACTGAAAAAAATCTGTAATGCAGTTATCCTACTGTACACTGGTTTAATGATACTTAAATAACCCAAAATTAGGGTTTATGGAAAAATTGAATACCTAGCTATCTGTGTCTGAAGACACAACAACCCTAAACAGTTGTTTCAGCCTTCTTTGGGCTCCATCAGTGGGATGTAGTTAATACCCCTCTAAGCATAGAGAGCAAGAGGTCTATATGTGAATTGACCCTTTCACTTAGGGATAGGCATAGGCCATAGGCATATATGCCGAAAACAGTGTTTACTAAAACGCTAACAACAGACAAACGGACAAACTATATACTCCAGCCTTATAAATGGTGTTACTTAAATATCATGGAGTATATCGTGCGGGTGACATAATACTTTAAAGCCATTGCATGTTAGATTGTTTTCAGAATAATTTAATTATTGTAATTGCCATTATTAGATAGCTTCTTTGTAGTGAGAGTTTAAATACCGTAGTTGTTACTTTTAATGTAATTTAAATTCAGTAAGAATCCTGGCTATTTCTTTTTTTCCATGCTATCTCTGTATTGATATGTAAGATTCATTGGTTGTCTCTCCACATGCAGTGCTGAAATTCTAAAGGACTCTCTATTTTTTTGTTCATCTGGTACAAAGGAAATACTCTGTTAGTGACCTGCTGCAGAATAATATAGAGATAACTCCATCCTTCGATGTGTCATCCATTCTTCTTTGGCAATATTAAACACCATGTGCAGTAAACAGGAAACAGACTTCTCCGAGATCAGACGATATTTCGAAGGCCAAGTCTTCCACCTGTTAAAGTCCTATGTTTTTTTTAAGACTTAAGGCCAAATGTCTATTTTCCCAGTACAGACGATACCATTTTCAACTAGTTAATATCACATGCTAGATATTCTCACTTTTTGCCTAAAGCTCTCTTTGTTCATTTAACTGAAGGGTTTAAACGGATATTATATTTCCTTAATGTTTCTAAAACACTCATAAATGTTCCTCAGACGTTTCTCAGAGCAGTTTGGTATTGTAAAAATGCAATTAATCCTGTAACATTTTATCTAAAATAGTTTTATTTGCCAAGTACTTTTCTGTTCATGGACTATCAACTCAGATTTCAAGATTAAGACAAGGAGTAGTCTTTATTGCTGAATGGACAGCATTCCAGAGAATCAAGACTCTCACAGCAACATAAAAGCTAAAATAACCCACTCCACAATCAAATCTGGTCTTATGTGTTTTGTGCTACAAGACTTAGGATCATTGCCATCTACACATTCCCACTTTTATAGGCGTCAATTCCTGGTGGTCAAGAAAAAGTATTACATATCAGTAAATTTTGAAGTACAGTAAAAAAAACAGAAACAAAAAACAACAAACCCTATATATTATGGAGACGATGATAACATCATAAAAGTTAAATTTCCCATGTTTGGCTAACTTTTGACTCTCCCAAAATTAACAGTTGGCAGATTCAAGTGTTTGTATCAGCAAACAGTTACGTATACTGGTCCATACGTAGTACAGCAGTTCAAGCAACTTGATTTGGATATCTGGGTTTTGTTATGATGATCATATAGACTACCAATATAGCCCGCATCACTTTACAAATCTTACAATCGGATATAGGACAGCAAATAAGAGAGAAACAATTTAAAGAGAATAGAAACAAGTCAGGTGGAATTTTTTTTACTCTAGAGCAGTTGTTTTTAACTTTTGAGTTGGGTTCCAAAAATTGTACCCCATGTCAATATAGTAGGCTCCAAATGTTTTGAAACATTTATTTTAATATATATGTTATAACCAATGAACAATAGTTTGTTGAGCTAATTTTATAATTGTTGAATGGGTTGCTAAGCTAATACCATGCACACATTTGCGTTCTGGACAAAAAAAATGGTGAGGGTCATTGAGGGTTGACATCAGAACCACTGCATGCATGAGCTACTACTAATATTAATTCCTTGACACCATAACCACTACAGCCTGCTTTGACATTTACACTGGTTGTTTGTGCACGTCGGTACTTCTAATCTTCTGAGAAGTGATGCTGTTAGCCAGCGAACCATTTTTAAATAGGGAGTGTAGTGGTTATAAGGCTTAGACTATTCCATTAAAAAATTGCACAGTTTTGTGTAAGATAAAAAAATAGCTGTACATCTAAAATAAGGAATTAATATCATTTTTTACGTATGGTTGTTTAGATACAATATAACACAATTCAGCGCGGGTTTTATAATGAAGTATAGTGTTTAATAAAGAAGATATATTTGTATAAATAGTGTATGGCTATTTATGCTCAGCGCATATCCCACTGGATATTAAGAATAATATAAGGTTATTGTATTATTCCTTATTTTCTTTTTTACATTCTTTCAACAAGATCAATATTTTTGAAATTGCGACATCTCAATACATGTAGGAATCGTTCTTTCTTAGTGCCTCCGTTTTTTCTTTATTGTCTATGACCACCTCTTATTTCATTTTTAAGTTGCTCTTGTATTTGTGAATTATTCATTTTAATTAAGATGATTTCATTGACCCTACAATTCATTGAATGTCTCACTCTCATTTTTTTTTTTTTTTTTTTTTTAAAGCAAGCATTTAGAACAAATACATGGGACACACTGCAGTCTACGGGCATGCACTAAGTCATATTTACCAGACCGAGGGAGACTGACTGTTATTTTGTCTTTCTTCCATTTGCGAATAATCGCACCAACTGGTGTCACCTTCTCACCAAGCTGCTTGGCGGTAGTCTTGTAGCCCATTCCAGCCTTGTGTAGGTCTACAATCTTGTCCTTGACATCCTTGGACAGCTTTTTGGTCTTGACCTTGGTGGAGTGTTTGGAATCTGATTGATTGATTGCTTCTGTGGACAGAAGATATCTCGATATTGAGGCATCCTGCAATACCTCTCCTCTGACTGCCGGGCCGCTGAGTGATCGCTCCCCAGGAAAGATCACTTCCAGGTTGCCCCACATGGCGCCCGGCAGTGTAGCAGAGCATCTGAAGCCATCGGGTAGGCTTCCAATGCTCTGCCTGTGTGCTGAGTGCCTTCAGGGGTCATGGCACTCAGTGTACTGTGGTAGTTAAATTCCTGTCTTGTGCTAGTTAAAAACTTGTCTTGAGTTAATTACATCCAGTCTCCTGAATTATAATTTCTAAGTGTTCAGCCAAGTGATTATATAAATCTTTTCAGGCGGCTCGGATAGTCTCTGAGTTGTCAGGATTGCAAACGGTTACTTAGGTTCCTAATGTACATCCCTTGTCACTCTTCATCAGTGTATGACAACTAGTGAAAAAAAAAAACATGACAACTATTACATTGTTGAAATTCAATACTTGTCATGCACATTTTTTGTTTGAGTTACTTAAGGGGTTAAACCCTTTAGGACCGCGGATGTACTAGGTATATATTTGAGTATATGACTGACTGCTGGGGGAAGACTTCTTGTATGCTGCATTCTAGCTGGAGAATATTCGTCGTTATACCAGAACTGCAAGCTATAATCACTAAGCTCTTAGCAGTTCAGGAGGAACCGACTATGAATGGGTATCTGATATACCAGCATTCATAACACTGGCATATGGGCAGGGTTCATCTGGCAGATCAGCTGCTGCAGTCCTACTTAACTATACGGAAGACAAGGGCCTCGTACAAAAAATTTGCAATTTACTTAATGCAGATTGCAACCCACAACGCTTGTTGTTCAAAAAAGAAAACCCCGGAATGAAACTGACTTTTTTACAGTTTCAGCTCCAGATCATTTAGTGGATTTTGTGCTCCCCGGGCGGTGATGGGAGAGAGCAGAGTTGGGGCTATGCTCTTTATTTTTAAAATTCCCCCTACTGCGGCAAAGGAGAATCCTCAAAAAAGATGCAGAGTCTGTTTCAAGAGGGGACAGAGAAAGGACACCGTATTTTACTGTCCTGATGGCCCTGGACAGCCTAGACTCTGCAGTGGGGACTGCTTCAAGCCACATCATCACACAGTGGTCCGTTTTTTACATTTGCTGCTCAGTTTTTTTTTGGTTACGTTTACTGTTCCTGAGTTTGTTTTTTTTACTTTTACTGTGCCAGGCTATTTTTATGATCAATTTCAACCTATGCATGGGGGCATGAGTGTATATGGGAGGCCTTGCATAAAACAACCTGGCTCCCCTAAACCACACACAAATGTGTGTGTGTAAAAATTAAAATCGAAAATTACCACCACACATTTTCTCCAATTTTTTGGCTACAACGGTGGCATCAAAGGCATCAAAACAGTTCATATAAAATACATTGGGTGTCAACTTTTCAAATATATGCACTTTCATGGCAAGAAAATAAATTGGAATATTTAAAAAAGGCCCCCCAAAAAGAAGATAGGCAAAGAAGAAATGTCAAATTTAAAAAAAAAACACATGTAAGAAGTTAGGCATTGAACCCCCCAAACAACCTAACAAACCTATGCATGGGTGGTATCACTGTACTCAGGAGATGTTGCTGAACACATATTGGGATGTTACCTTTGTCAGTAACACATAACAGGAACTGAGAATCCATGCCTAAAATACAAAGTGTACGAAAAATAACACAAATAAATGACTAACCAAATGCTTTCACAAAGACAGGTGGTAGAATTAGTGCATGGAAAGTGTTAAAATACCACCATTTGAAATACCGTAGGGAGTATTCTTTTCAAAAATATATGGTTTGATAGGGGTAAATTACATTGGCTGGCTTCAAAAATGTCCAAAATATGTCATGGGTACATGATGACCAGATGAGAAAATTCCATGTTGGAAAACTGGAATGCGCACCCTCCAAATAAGATCTTTTAGCCCCCAGAGAACCCGCCACACCTGTACATGATTGGTATCACTGTATTCAGGAGATGTTGCTGAACACATATTAAGGTGTTCTTTGGCAGTAACCAAGTTCTCAGTACATGTATTCTTAAATTGCTATGTGTGTCAAAAACATCACCAATAATTATGATTCTGTTTTTTTTTTTTTTTTGGCATAGATTGGTGGTACAATGGATGCATGAAAAGTGTCAAAATACCCCAAGTTGAATACCTTAGGTTGTCTTCTTTTAAAAAAAATATATACATGTGAAGGGTTATTCAGGTATTCCTGACAGATATCAGTGTTACAATGTAACTTTTATTAATTTTGAAGAAAAACAAAATGGTTTGGAAATAGCAAAGTGCTACTTGTACTTATTACCCTATAACTTGCAAAAAAAAAGCTAAGAACATGTTAACATTGGGTATTTCTATACTCAGGACAAAACTTAGAAACTATTTAGCACGTGTGTTTGGCGGTTGTAGATGAGTAACAGATTTTGGGGGTCAAAGTAAAAAAATTTTTTTTTTTTTAAATGTTTTCTTCATATGTTTTTAATTTATAGTAAATTATATAATATGATTAAATTAATGGCATCTTTAGAAATACCATTTAATGGTGAGAAAAACTGTATATAATATGTGTGCGTACAGTAAATGAGTAAGAGGAAAATTAAAGCTAAATACAAACCCTGCAGAAATGTAAAAACAGCCCTGGTCTTTAACGGTAAGAACATTGAAAAACGGTCTGGTCACTAAGGGGTTAATATTGCCGAGATAAAGTGAAAATTCCTAAAAATGCAAATTAGTTTAGGACGAAAGTTGCCCTCCCATCCAGGAGACAAAATAACTTAATAGCAGTGTTGTGTTGTATATATCTGGCTGCTAACTCTTTTGTGTTCCCTAAACTGTTGAACAATATACCTAAGGATGATACTTTTCTCATACCTCTGCTCTTGTCATTCCTAATGACGGAAGGCCTTGCATGATTATATAAAGCAGCGGGGCATAGGTGGAGATTTTCCAGAGCACCCCATGTGACCAAATACAGCACTGCAAGTAAAATAAAAAAATCCATAAATAGTCCAAATATTTCAAATTGCAACAGAGCTAGAATGCATTGCCTTTGTTGTTACTTTTTTTTTTTATTTGCTATATGCTACTTTATTATGGGTATAGTGGTTACTTTGCAGTAACAACAAATGGTAACATTTTCCATGTGCATACATTCATATAAGCTTTAGCTATCCCCAGTAGGAATAAGTAGCACAGAACAGCGCTTTTCTGTTCCATAAAAAAATAAAAATATGAAAAGAGCCCAATAAGATGAGTAATGGTCGCTGCACCTTTTATTGTCTAAATGATATGAAAGTGCTTAAGCATGACTGTTTTTGTTCCATACAAGGCTCAGATTTCTGTAAGAAATAAACTAAACATTACTTTTCCACCTCGTGGGCGCCTAATATTTATTAAAGACAGGAATACTAAGTGCGAAGTGTATTTGTCTTGATAATGTTCTCAAACTGTAAAATGCCTCATTGCATTGAAACAAAGTAGAGAAACAAAGGCTGCTTAAGGAAATGAGATCAGCAGCAACATCATTTCAATAAGACAGCAGAATATTCTCAGACCAACGCAGGCGGGAGATGCAGAGAAATTAATTTAATTATGAGGTGTAAATTCTTTAGTTGAATACTTAACATACTACCCCGCAATGAGCAAAGATGCCCAAAATATGTGTTTTTAACTAAAGTAATATCAGGTGATCTAAATTAGCGTATAATAAAAGCGTCATAGCTCAGTTGTGTTACCGTGCCTACTATTATATTTTTTAATTTCCATCCTTTTGATGAATTCTATAGTTATCACTACAAGGTAAGAGTGAATTGTGGCTGATAACGTCTTCTATTTTTGACCTTAAAAGGCCATGTGAGTTATGGGATTTCAGTTCACCTTAATGCCAGTTTATCAACTTTCCTTGACATGCCGTTAAAGGGAAGGTTTGTTATGGGCCATGATAATGAGTCCACAGATACCTGCATCGCCAAAGTTAGCCAACAATGCCCTATGTCGAGAACATGTTTAAAACATACACAGGTTGTTATTGGATTAAACATTCAAAATATTATATGATATAACCCTATGTTGTGGGTATGGTACCAGGAGTTCTTGGGTGATGTGTGCCAATAATTTGTCAAAACCGTTTGAAATGGTTTAACACTTGCCGTGCTGTGTCTGGTGTTCATGGTCCTCTGGTCTGATTTGATCTGATAAAGCAAAAGTTCATATTTGCATTATCATACCAAGTCATACCCAGTTTAAACAGTATGAATTAGCTGAGAGAGTCGGAAGAGCAGTACGAACAGCTCCTTTTCAGTCCAGACTAGGAGGATCACAGATAACTGACACAGCAAGGTGTAATGGTTTGATAGATCACTGCTGGATAATGCCTGGAAACTCCTGACATCATAACTGTATTGGTTAGGGTGCCTAGAGTGTCCCTTTATCATACTTCCATACTTTCATGGTTGGCATGGGGCACACTGCACATGACCTCATACCTTAGATATGCCATCACATACATCTTGGGCTTAGGCATCCCTTTAAATTTGCCGTATGCACATATAGCACTGGAAAACATATTGTAATTCGCATGACATGCTAGGTGTGCAGGGCTCAAGTCCTGCAGGAGCGCGTGGGAACGGCGTTCCTGCACTTTTTTTTACAGCAGGAACGCTGTCATGGGGGGGGCAAAAGAGGTGGCCTGATGGCCACCTGATGGACCCCCCCGGTGGGCGCCTGTCTCCATATCAGACGCGGCGAGGGGGCTGTGTTCTCTCTGCTTCCTCTCGCCGTGCGCCGTTTGCTGATGCCGGTAGCCGGAATATGACGTCATATTCCGGCTCCCAGCATCAGTAGACAGCCCGCCCGGCGAGAGGGAGCAGAGAGGACACAGCTCCTTCGCCGCGTCTGATAAGGAGACAGTCGCCCCACTAGACCCCAGGGACAGGTCCACGCTAGCTCTCTAGGTAGGGAGGCTGGGTGGACATTTTTTTTTATAAAAAAATAATAATTTGTGTGTGTCTGTGTATGTGTGTGTCTATGAGTGTGTGTGTGTGTCTGAGTATGTGTGTGGGTGTATGTGAGTGTGTGTCTGTGTGTGTGTGTGTGTGTGCACACGTATATGTGTGTGTGAGTGTATATATTTTTTTTTTGGGGGGGGGGGGGGGACTTGGGAGAGTTCCCACACTTTATTCCCCAGGACTTGACCCCTGTAGGTGTGACATGTAAATATGAAAAAAAAATATTGATAGATTTGATTTAAAAAAAAAAAAACACAGCCCAACTAACTTTTAGTTAATAGACACTGTAGGTACTGTAACTGCTTCATCTTATTATAGTGGTTATAGTGTCTGAAGTCCCATCCTTCCATTCGGACTGTAAACCATTTCAATGTTTTAATTTTGAATGCCACATGAGAATCCTCCAGCCCATCCCCTCTGTGCTGTTCTAATGAGAAAGCATTAGACTAAACAACAATGGCCAACCATTATTGGTCGAGCATGTCAGCTTATTGGAATGAATCAGTATGGCTAGAAGGAAGTGGATCTCGGCTTCAGCCACACCTTCCGTGTGGTCAGGGATGTGGGTGGCCAGGGACCCTCATTCAGTGTTAAACTGCTCAAAAATGGTTTAGCACTGAATGGTTCTACCATATTGGTCAATGTGATAATTGGCCAAAATGGTTATGCTGTCTACAATGTGTCCATTTAGTTTTTTGGGTTATGCTATAATCTCAGTATAGACACTTCAACTGTAATAATCACAGACAGGTATTAGGAAAGACATAACAAAATATATAAAAGGAAACAAATCGGTCAAGAGTAAAAATGTGTATGCAGAGCACATCTGCATTGAACTATAATAGTTAGAGCATTGTGAAAGTTATGTTCTTGATGCCCCAGGAAGAATTACACAAACAAGCCAAAGAAATAGGGGATTTTAAACCAGAGAAGAAAAGTTTGTCAGATCCAAAGTTAATGATGTATATAGTAGTGCACCCTGAGCTGCAGGCAGCTAATAGGAGAGTAAAATTTTGTGAGAATATACTGTTCCTGCAGTGATTTAATGATTGTCCCATATGTCAGTAATGCTGCAGCAAGGAACAATTACGCATTCTGCAGCTGGCTAAATTGTCAAAATTAAACAGAAGCTTTTAATTCAGAACATTTCCCTTAAAGAAAATGGGCATTGATCATTTTTTTCCCTTCGCATTGTCATTAGTGTCACCTTTTAACCATTATTTAGAGCATGCATGGTCTCTAATTGGCGGATTTCGAGATAAGGTTGCCCAATTAAGGTGAAGAATATTGCTGGCACTTTATTCTCAATAGGTACTCTTCGTTGACAGATCAATGCATCTTCCTATTAATTAATAAAAGATGGTTAACTGTTTGTAGTATTAAGGGTCTTGAAATGGATGTGATTGTGTAGAAGCTCACCGAGCCCTTGTGTAACATTTATAGCAGACGTACAGTTATATAGTACTTACTTACCTTTGCACCATATGTTCTTGCGGTGTTTGTGATCTCCTGGTTTAGATGGTTGTCCCATTTTTGAAAACTCAACAATCTTTGACTGTAATAGGCTATTCGCTGAATTCTGGATCTTTATTGGTCCATCAAGACTGGCTTGAGAACCATATTAGTAGGAGGTTTAACGATACCACACCATGCCATTTGGCACCTGTATTTCTTTACAAAGCAAAACATGTGATAAAGCAAAACAATGAGGGTCTTCTCTCTTACACTAGACCTCCTCTGATAAGGGGTTACACGGGGACAGATCCTCCATGATGAGCCTAACAGTGGTATTTAACCTCATCTTAACAGCTATCATTTAACTATATTCATTGTGACCATGTAATGTCTTGTGTTTTTTAAAACAAATGATGTGGACTAATTATACATTGGCTTTTCTTTGTCTTTACAGGCAAACAAGGGAACAAGAAACACCACCTGATTTCTTCTACTTTTCGGACTATGAGCGACACAATGCTGAAATAGCGGCCTTTCACTTGGACAGGTTAGATATGCTAAAAAATAGGAAATCTTATTCTGTAGTTGATGGCTTATATTGGTTGCTTTAAATGTTGCATTATATGTTGTGATTTTGTAGTTTTATTCTCCAGACAGTGTGTTGATACATCTCGTATACCACAACAACCTGTGCTATTTCATAACGGTGCAATAAAATCCCTTGTCAGTAGTCCCCTCTATATAATTTATTATATAAGTAAATAATAGGCATATTTTCAAAAATCGATTCAGCTATATGCTATTATGCAAAGCTCCCTGCTTGTTCATTGTCAATTTAAAAAATATATATAAATGGATATACAAAAATAGAAGTCCTGCGCTCACTCCCATCACTACTGGGCCAGCAGCAAGGACCACAGTACACATCAGCCCCAATATATAGTAAAAACCAAAGAAAATAAAAAGTTACCTGCGCTCTCTCCTTAATCCTTATGTATATTTAGACAAATGGAGGTCATTTAGTTGCTCCAATGGCCATTGGAGGGAATGCCAAGGCAGACCCAACGTCAAGGCAGACCCCCCTAAGCGGGTCCTAACACTGACCCCTCAGCCTGCTTCCTTGAGCTTCTGACAAAGATCTCTAATGAGATAGAGAGGGGTATTTTTTTATATACACCCCTATATACTTATTAACCCTTAATAGGGAACACATGTGAGCATTGTAACCAGGCTGTGTGATACAATGTAAATACAAATACAAAAAGAGACGTCCTGCGCTCACTCCCATCACTACTGGGCCGGCAGCAAGGACCACAGTAGACATCAGCCCCAATATATAGTAAAAACCAAAGAAAATAAAAAGTTACCTGCGCTCTCTCCTTAATCCCTATGTATATATATGGAACCATTTGAAAAGCTAATAGATGTTGTATCTCTACTTCTGTTATTTTGCATAGTAACTGTATTGATGCATTTTCATGAATGGAGATTGGCATTGCTGAACTGCATACCCAATAAACTCCTGTTATGCAAGGTTATGCTCAACATTCCCACTGATACAATGTGATGGCTAGTATTTGTTTGTAGAGATTCCAGTCACTTGCTGTTTTCTACAGCAAAAAAAAAGGTAGAAAGCTCAAAGGTATTTTTTTTTTGTTTCTCACTTTTCATTTGTTTTTATTTTTTTTTTATTGCAGTATCTTCATAATGCTTAAAAAAAAACGTCTGAAATTTCTATTTAATGTTGTCCACAGCCTGCTGGCAGTTTGCAAGGTTGCAGTTATTCTTTCAGTAGAAAACAATATATGCAGTGAGAGAACACTTCAAAGGCAGCATAACTGCACTTGTTAAACACTCCATACAGTCATGCGTCTATTTTTAAGCAGCTTTTTTTGTGTATCAGTTAGACAGGAATTGATGCTTCTGGTAACTACTTAGATAATTCCTGTAATAAACATTTCCTGTTCAGTTAGGCCCTCGATAATTACATCATGATTATCAGGTGTGCGGCTTGGATTTAAGAGATGCGAGAAAAACTCCAAATACTAATTAGGGTTATTAGGTTAAAGGGACACTATAGATACCCAGACCACTACAGCTCATTGAAGGGGTCTGGGTACAGTGTTCCAGGTCCCTTGACCCTTTAAGGTAATCATTGCAGTTTTTAATAAACTGCAATAACTACTTGCTATGCTTAACTCCACCTCTAGTGGATGTCTACCAGATAGCCACTAGAGGGACTTTTGGGCTTTTAGGCGACTTTTTGCATCCAGCATCAACCCAAAACTCCATATGAAAGCATTGAATAATGCTTTCCTATTTGGGAATCCTAATGCGACCATGGCCATTGCCGCATATGCGCATTAGGTCTCCCCAGCCGGCTGACGTTGGCGGGGGAGGAGAGAAGGTGGACCCAAGCAAGCGCCTTGGCGCTGGACCCAGGTAAGTGACATAAGGTTTTTTTTTAACCCCTTCTGCATCACGGGGGAGAGCGGAGCCTTGACGGATGGGGAAGCTACAGTGCCAGGAAAATAGTTTGTCAACTGTCAGTTTTTTAAATCACGGTCAGGTCACCACTGTTTAGTAAATACATTATTTAGAAGTGAGATATCAGCCATTCGGCCTTTGGAGTGGTACTGTCACCTTCCACTGCCACCAGGTCAGAAAATAAACTGAGACAAAGTAGTATTTGTCCCATGCCTGACACTTCTTGACACTTGGCAAAGCCACCACTGTGAAGAAGTGTCAATCCCCCAGCCGTCACCATTGATGGCTGCAGAGAAATTGTCTCCATTTATGGAAGATCCTTCCGGCCTCCATAGACCTCAATGCTGTACTATTGTGCATCGTGAGACTACAGCATTGGATCAACACCCTCACTAAAGAACAGAAACAATTTACAGGATCACATTTGTTGCAAATAAAGTAACTCACGCACACAGGGCTGTCTTTAACGTGGAGCAAACGGGGCAGCTCCCCCGAGCCCTTTGCTTGCAGGGTGTCATGCCTTAACTACCGGTAATTCCTTGTCTCTTCCGGGTTGACGGAGCTTAGCCACACACCCTTCTCTGATGCGGTCTCCCCACGCTACATAATGCGACCGCGCCAGATACAAAACGCTGGATTGTTGAACAGCGTTACCGCGAAATCAAACCGGCTAAAGATTCTCTGCAACCTCTACTTGTGAACCGAACCGGACTGGAAATCTACATACCCTCCTTCTCCTTTCCTCGACCACGGCTAGTATCTGGACCTTCCTCATCCTGTCTGAGAAACTTCCCTCCCCGGAGGAGAACTCCGGGAACCTGATTTTTCACCCTTGGAAGCTAAGTCAAATTCTATATCTGTAATAGGAGCTTTTCTGCTCTCAAGCCCGATAAGCATTCCTGCTACAGCTTGCTCTAAAGTCCGCTAAGCATTCATGCTACAGCCTGCTCTCAGGCCTGCTATCTTTAACTCCAAAACAAATCACTCCTGCTCAACTTAATTTCCAAACTCCTGTGTTTCCATAAAACTTGCAACTCCAGTGTGCCAGATTGCATGTATGTCAGAAGCTGCTTGCTCCGTTTAAACAAACAGCGAAGTAATTAAAGAAACAGTACCTGTATTATCCATAATTGAATACTCAGTTCCTATTCTATTTTCTAAGTATTCTATTCAACAATCTAAGTCCTAAGAAATCTGCAGTTGTGCTCCATATCAATATATGTAAGCGTTACACAGGGGGGCCCAAGACAGCTGTCCCGTTTGCCCTCTGCCGGCAAACTATGGGGGCCCATCGGGTGGCCCATGCACTTAGCACCTACCGGTGGGCCTGTATCTCTCTGTGTCAGTATGTGTCTGTGTATCTGTATGTTGTGCGTTTGTGTTTATGTGTCAGCGTGTATATATGTGTGTGTATCTGTATGTGTCAGTGTTTGTATCTTTAAATCTGCCTGTGTGTCTGTATGTGTGTCAGTGTATCTATATGTAGTGTCAGTGTGTGTACCTTTATATCTGCATGTATGTCAGTGTTTGTATCTATGTATCTGCATGTATGTCAGGTTGTGTATCTGTGTGTGTGCCTATGTGTCAGTGTGTGTGCCAGTGTATCTATATGTAGTCTGTGTGTATCTGTATGTTCTTGTTGTGTGTGTATATGCAGTCGGTGTGTATCAGCACGTGTGTCAGGTTGTGTATTTGTGTGTCTGTTTGTGTTTATCTAAATGTAGTAATTGTATCTATCTTTGTATCTGTGTGTGTGTATCTGTATGCATTGTATGTTCTCAATGTATGTGTGTATCTATATGCGATCAGTATTTATATGTGAATCTGCATGTGTCAGTATGTATCTATGTGCCATTGTTTGTATCTGTTTGTGTGTGTGTGTATCTTTATGTTCTCATTGTGTGTATCTATAAGCGGTCAGTGTGTATCTGCATGTGTCAGTGTGTGTATCTGTGTATCATTGTTTGTATCTGTCTGTCTGTGTAACTGTGTGTGTGTCAAACACACTCCTGCATTGAAACATTAATACTACACACAAACACACATCTGTGTTAAAAACACCAAAATTATATATAAACACATCCCTGCATACACATAAATACATACACATAAATACATGCTTGCATGCAAATGCCAGCACCACATACACACCCCTACATTCACACAAACATACTCCATACAAAACATGCTTACATTCAAACATACAAACACTGCTCATTACTAAATACAACCCTGCAAGCATAGGACAATGATAGATCCCCAGGTGTCATAACATTGTTGGAATTGTATGACAGATGGGGATCTACCGTATGGCCACCCTTGCGATAGCGGCCCAAAAATAAGCATTGCACCAGTACCCTTTCTAGTTTAGTTCCGCCACTACATTGCGCTGGAGGGAATGACTGCATGCCATGGGGTGGGGGGCAGGGGGCCCAAGTAAATGCTTGCGCAGGGTCCAATCAATATTAAAGATGGCCCTGCACGCACAATACATTATTACAGTATTATTCTTAAAACCCAAATATGGGCCACCATCAGTTTCTATCCATAAAGGTAACTGAAAATATTTTATAAAGAGCAGGGCAGCATTGTGGTTCTTACCCTGTCAAAAATGTGCTCAGTAAATCCAGAGTTACCCATCCTAATTCCTGCCTTGCAACATCTTGATGGATTTATGGAACGCAAGGTTGTGTTTGTCAAGGTAAAAATAACAATTCTCTGAGACAAAGTGATCAGCCCCAAGCAGTAGGCAGGCATTATGGTGACTGCCTAAAGTATTTTGTCACTTAATACTCTGGAATGACCTTCACTGGAATGTAAATCCTTCAATCTTAGTTTATATTTATTTTTTTTCTTTTCCATGTACTCATGTGCACACTGTTTACTTAAGGTTTGGACTTTTGCACTTGCATTTTATCATTGTTTTTTTTTATTTTTTTTAAATCTAGTTACAGGTTTAATTTAATTTATTGTAATGCTGTAGTTTTTTTTGGTACCTTCCAAGTTGTGTGTGCGCCTACTTTGAAGCTGATAATACTATCCGAGTTTTGTAAATCAGTTACCTGTTATCAGTTGTCTAACGTATTTCTGTTTAGCACATGCAATATTTAGGTAGTTTGCATAATTAATTTGCAAATATTTTTTCAGGTTTTTTTTTGTTGTTGTTGTTTTGTATTAGATAAAGCAAAACCCACTTACCAGGACATGTTAATGATAAAGGGACACCCCAGTCCTCCAAAGCACCTTAGCTTCCTATAGTATTTTATGTAAAGAGTATGCCGATTTTTTTTTTTTTTTTTTAATTTTTCAAAAAGTACAGCTATGGAAACTGGCTCTTTTAAAAAACGTACCTTGTTACACCACGTGGCTGCCGGAAAACCAGTCCTGTTACTTTCTAGTAGTTTAGCTTAATGTAGCTAAACTCAAGAGGCAACAATGGCTAGAGCACCTGCTTTGCAAAGCCTTCTCATTGTGAAGTCTGTGATTGGACAGCCACAGGAAGTCTGTCGGGGGTAGAAGGGGAGGGCTTGCAAGATCTGCAAGATGTTTTAAGATATACACTCAATGAAAAAGAAAAAAATTAAATGCATACATTCATTTGGGTTATATCTACTAACCAGTGATTTTTTAAAAAAATTGTTTTAATTGGGCAGTGAAGTGTCTCTATAGATAACTACAGGATTTAGTTATATAAAACAGTTAGTAGTAAAAAGGCAGAAAAGTGAAGAAAATCCCTCACTTACAAAATACATGTGGCCGCAACTCCAAAATTAAATAAGCACGGATATACTGTTTTTTTTATCATACTTATAGCAGTTCAATAGGTGCAATAACAGGGTTACCTTCTCGGTGCTGGGATCCTCCCCGTTTTAAAATGATACTTCACACAGGACACGTTTGTTGATCCGCACTCATAGGGAATTTCCAAAATACATCAGGAAGACATCATAGAAAAAATGCACATTTATTGAAGTATAAAATGAAAATACATATGGCAAGATACTAGAACAGCAATCCTCGTGTATGCTGTATTGGTCCAAGCATGTGAAAATGAAAAAACAAAACAAAAAAAAAAGGATATGAGTGAACGAAGTACAAAAAGTCCAACACCTAAGCATAGGACCACCCGCAGCTGCTGTTCATGGGGGAGACCACCAAAGAAGCCGACCCTAAAACAAAATTAGAGAAGCCCTGGATGCGTTTCGCACCACTCCTTTCTCAACTGCTTCTTTTACTTCAAGGAATGTGCATTTTTCATCTATGATTTCTTCCTGATGTATTTTGGGGGATTTCCCCATGAGTGTGGATTAACAAACTTCGTCCTGTGTGAATAAAACAGTTGTTGAGTTGTAGAATGTCTTGCAGAAAATGGAAAGCACTATAGAGTGTTTGTAGTACTTTCAGATGGCACCTCAAGCTCATAATCGCCAAAACACTATGTCTCCCTTTACTCTATTCATATTCACTCTATTCATTCTATACAGCTGCAACAATTTGCAAACATTACGTGTCATCCAACTGCTAGCATTATATTTTTAGTTTTCATTCACAACGTCCACGTATTTGAAAGTAACTTTGTTCATGAAAAGAAAAAATGAAGCTACTTGCAAAATTCCCATACAACATTAAAAGAAAGGTGAATTAGCTCCAAATTGTAGTGTATTTTTATTTCATGTATATTATTAAATTGACACATACTGAGGTGATATTCAGTTATAATCGGTGTACACCTTAAATGTTCAACTCAAACATGAAATCTGATTGACTCATTGGTGTTTTCAGTCCATTCATGTTGAATGCACATTATTGTCACTGACCATAAAATGCTCGACCAAAAATGAACTAATGCCTGCCCACATCAGCTGTTAAATGCAAATATCCTGGCTCATCACTTAAACATATTTGATCTTCTCAAAATATGCTCGGTAATATAAAATTAACTTAATATAAAAATATTACTGTCTTTAATCCAAAATATGCTGCTGTGCTGATGGGAATTTCACATAAAATTTATACTGTGAAGCAGTCAAATGCTTATCGATGCCAGCAATACATGGATAAAAACAGCTTACAATGCTCACATTCAATGAGCCAGACACTGGGAGATGGACCAAACTCCAGCCTTTATGCAAGATCATTCAAATTTAAAACAAGCCAGATGATAATCTTGTTTCATGTAATCTGAAATTAGACCTCACACGAAAAATTGCATTAATAATAATTGCGTAAAGGCTGGTGTGATAGCTCAGTGGGCTAATGCATCATCAGTAGACTCTGTTCAACCCTTGGGTCACAGGTTCAAATCCTGGCAGAGTTGACTAAGCTCTTCATCCTTTCCAGGTAGATAAAATCAATAAAATCAATACCATTAAATTGGGTAATAGTAACAACCCCTGGATGGTGGACTAAGGTATCTCCAGGAGGTACTTGAAAACCAGAGTAATCTGAATGTGCCTTTCCTGGTTAAATACTTTTTTTATTAGATCATTGTTTGACCCCCTACAACACAAATAAGAAAATGTTTGTTTATGTTTTGCAAACTTTTAAAAAGACAATATATATCGATTTACTCTTTACCTAGCATAAAGAAATAGGTATAATTTGCACAAAAACTAACTCCATAAAACATTAAACTATTTTCAATTACATTAGAAAATTAGATGAGCTAAAACCAGTATTCTCTTGCGCCCTGTTTTTTGCTCTCCATAAATTTAAAGGGTAATCCAGACGTGGACCCCTTGCTCAGGGTGGCTAGGCAGACATCAGCTATGCCTCACTAATGATGCCTAACAAGGCTGAAACGATTGTCTGGGGTTGCTGTGTCTCTAGTGCAGAGGGAACTTGCTGGCATTTCAGATCTGGACTGCCCGAAGTATGGGTGGGACCAGTCTGATGTTTCAGAGATGTTCTCTCTGTAATGGCACAAGATGAGCTAAAACCAGCTTGAGATCTGAGCGGGGACCCATCGAAGGGCAGGCTATTTCAGCTGCTGCCCGTTCTCAGTATTCTCTTGCACCCTGTTTTTGCTCTCCAATTACAGACAAGTTATATAAGGTATTTGTAGTTAGTAATATATTAAAATATTCTCTCTTGTAATATGAGTTTTTTTTGTTTTGTTTTTAATTCAACTTGTGTTTTGAAAAGAACATTTCTTTTATTGCTCTATTGCGTTGGAGGTCTAACCTTGACGTTACATTATCCATAATTCTCAGCTATGCTTCGGGTTTATTGTTCCACATTAGGTTGTAGTTGTGTGTCTTTACTTTAAGTTGGAATCACTTAGGTAAGCAGTGTGAAGACCTTGTAAAAATACATTTATTTCATAGCATTCACGATTAAATATTTTTCTACCTGATTGTTGTAACCAGAATACTACTGGATCCATTGAAAAATGTCTCCTTATCCCAGATACAGACTGCATGCATATGTTGCTATGGGAGCTTGATGACTCATGTTTACTAAATGATCCTTCTTTATTCTACACAATCATATTATTAAAAGAGACCACTCATCTAATGAAGACCACTCATCGCATGAATACCACTCATTTAACGAAGACCACTCAACTAACAAAGGCACACTCATCTAATGAAGACCATCATCTAATGAAGACCACTCTTTTAACAATGTTGCATTGATCACTAGAGCATGGACTAATATATGAGTCTTGTCTTAACTAATTTTTAAATAGCTCACTAGTTTTTTTTCCAGCTTATTGTAATTTTACATTTCCTCCTACGTGTCCTGAGCCACATTTATATCCAGTTTCCAAATCAGGGACACAAATTACATAGTGACATTAGCTTGCTCACCTTTTCTTCAATTAAGAAAATTGCCTAAATTACCCACTATACAACCTAAATGGAAATTGTAAAAATAGTAAAATATATAAAAATGGTAAATTATAAATATGTCAGCAAAAAAAATGTATTCTGCAAAACAAGTTTATCCACAATGTTTTGCAGTATTAAAGTGGCTCTGTTATATTGGGTAAGGCACTGTTGCTGCAGTAACCAAGTTATTGTGAACAGTTGCCTAGTGTCTAGTAAATACCATACTCTTATGCTAAACATTGGGAACCTATTAAAAAATTACGGTGTTGCAATTTTGGGTCCCGACCCTGAGGTTAAGAATTACTGATCTAGGGGGAGGCGGAGCCAGCGGCCATACTGTGAGGACGCATCTTCCTCGAGCTCCGAGAGCTACAATAATAAAAAGCATTTTCCCTCGGGAATTCACCCGCAAAACCCAGCAAAATGGTGCTACCAACAACGCTGAAGGCATGGGGCGACACACCAAGAAATATAAAGCTGAACGACCCCCCACAATGGCTGATATCGGCGAACTCCTGAGAAGGCCGCAAGCCGCGGGACTGCCAGAAATGGCGCCAATGTCCGATGGAATATCCTCCAGCGACGAAAACTCGGCAGATGGGGTGGACTACTACACTAAGGTACCTAACAGACCTGTACCCCCCAAGCCCTCACCGGCTGCGAAGCCTCCTGTCACGGAGGACACGTTGCGGAGCCTACTAGGTGAGTTACGCCGAAACATAGCAACCGACATCGGGCAGTTCAGGGAGGAAATCAATGGAGTTTCAGCACGTTTGCAACACACTGAACTAAACTCCGCGGATCACGAGAACCGCCTACAAACACTGGAGAGACAAGTGGCGGCCCTACAACAAAACCAGATACAAGCCAAAGAAACTCTAGCAGTACTAGAAGATAAAAGGCGCTGGAAGAACATCAAAATCAGAGGCCTGCCTGACACACTGGAGCCGGCGGAGTTCCCGCACCTATTCCGCAGGATGCTCAACGCTCTATTCCCCGCCAAACAGGCCAAGGCGATGCCTCTAGACGGCTGGTACAGAATCCCCAAACCAGCCACAGGCACCCAGAGCACCAGCAGGGACACTATCGTCCGATTCCAGCACAGCCAAGACCGACTGGCCTTCATGGCGGCCGTCCGCAACAGGTCACCCCTACAATTTGAGGAACACTCATTAACATTTTTTCCTGGCTTATCCAGAGCTACCCTGGATTGGAGACGCACACTGCGCCCACTAACGAAGGATCTGGCTGCCCATAAAATACCATACCGATGCGGAGCGCCGAGAAGCCTAATCATCCTGAGAGAAAATGGCGACCTGAAAATCACCGATGCCACTGAAATACCTGGTATAGTGCAGACGCTTGGACTACCTGAGCAACCAGCGGCAGCACCATCTCAGCCGACACCTTCCACTACCACTCACTGGGACCCAGCGAAGGTGCGCCCATTCGTACCCGCAGCCCTCAGAGGAAACCCATCGTCACCGTCAGGGTCATGAACTGCCCGCAGAACTCCACTACGTTGTACAGAACATTCTGCGAATTAAGTACTTTTGTTTCTCTTTCTTTGCCTAGTTATTCCCATTTGCGTTATAAGTTTATCATATGTTTACATAAATGTGTACTTTAATAAATTGAAAAAAAGACATATACAAAGTCCTGATCAATGTCTTTCTCAAACACAATGCAGAATGGGCTTACAATCTATAATGATAATATTTTAGAAATACAAATAATAATTAAGAAAAAAAATGTGGACACAGTGAACATTTAGCAGACAACCAATATGTAGGGTGCATCACAAATAAAAGATACTTGAGAGGTGAGTAGTTGAGTTGTGAGACACTTGGCACTCAGTTGGCATTGATTTTGTAGAGAAACAGAATTATAATCAATACACTAAAATAAAGCAATAGACATTGGAAAGGGTTGGAAGGTTGACAAATATATGCAGTAAAATTGCTCTTGGGGGAAAAGCAGCCAGGCAGTGTACCTAGAAAGAAATAAAAAAGTAATGTACAGAACAAATGTGTTTGCATCTAACATCTTTAGAGAACCCATCTATTATCCCTACAGGACCTATCATTTAGCACTATGGTCAAAGTACTAATCCAAACCTCTAAAGCACTGACCGATTCTAGCCCCTCTTATATCTCTTCACTCATTCCTAAGTATGCCCCTTCTCGGTCTCTGCCCATGACCTTCTCCTGTCCATTGCTCGCACGTGTATGGCCAACTCACGCTTGCAGGACTTCTCGGAGGCGGCTTCCTTCCTTTGGAATAGTCTGCCTACCACCATCAGACTCTCCCCTAGTCTTCAATCATTTAAAAAGTGCCTTAAAACCCATCTCTTAAGGAAAGCTTATAGCCTCCCAGAGTAACCTCTTCCTCACATACTTGTCCTTTGCTCACTCCTAAAGGGCAGCACTCTGCTCTCTCCTCCAGCTCTGCTTCACTCCCACCTTGTTTGATTGCTATTCTCCCATCCTATTGTGTTTTATACCCCACCTTCTCTAGACTGTAAGCTTGTTTGAGCAACCTATTGTTCATTTGAGCAACCTATTGTTCCTGTAAGTTTTTGTTACTGTCGCATATATTGTTATATCCCCCTCACCCCCTATAATATTGTAAAGCGCTACGGAATTTGTTGGTGCAATATAGATGCCAATAATATTAATAATGACCTCCAATAAAACTATGCATAATATAATATAGCATATATAATATATCCGCACCCATCAACCACATATCACTCGTGGTCCTCCGAAAGACTACTGTTCATAGCAGTGCAATTTGTTTCATGTCAAAATGAGTCCATGAACTCTCAATTTTTCAAATGTTTCAAATGTAAATGTCTGCTCTTATGTTAAGGATCTATGAGAACCTACTCGCAACACAGACAGGAAAAGTAATTGTGAAAGGAAGTTTCAACTTACATTACATCTAGATTATACCATATTTTATCAGTGTATCAATGTGATCAAACTCTGGGAGGATAACTAAAAAAACATAAGACTTTATTTTTTTGAAGAGTGGTGGAAAGGTTGCAAATATTTGGTAGACTTGCTCCAAATAGTAACCTCTGGGCCAAATAATTTAGAGTAATCCATTTCTGCATTATGTGATTGGTGGCAATGCCCAAATTACATAAGAATATGTTAAAAAAATAAATCTGTAACATGCATCAGATGCATATGTAGTGTGTCAACAGTTGCCCATGATAGCCAAATTTAGATACAGAAAATAATAAACCCAACAGGTCTGTGTTTGACCAACTGCATGTCTTGTGTGACCTGACCTCCACTTCCTCCTTATTATTGTGCATCCTGATAAGCGTCATAATTTGCACAAAAAAGACTACCAAGCAACCCACTTAAATTTCTAGGAAGAAAGAGATATTGAGAAATCTTCTTTGATATCTTTCAAATGTTTTTAATTTCTGGTTTAGCTCTTATAATGTACTCTAATACTGTGTACATTCTACTTCCAAACTTATCTCTTTGGAATAAATGTGTGGCCACATTTCTAAAGGAATTAGAAATCCCATGGTAGACTTCATGCCATCAGCTCTATGTCCTTGAACTTGTGTCATTTTCAATGTTGAAGTAGCCTGTGGAAAAATGCTTTGAGAGGATAGATTGAGCCTGGAAGGAGCCATGTTAACTTTGATCTCAATCATAGTTTTTTTTTTTGAGAAAGAATCGAAATATATAGAGAGAATAAGGCAATGACATATATTAGGCATATTTCTTGATAGATGTGAAGAATGTGAAATAAAACCTGAACTTTTACTGAACGAAGAGTAAAAGGAAGTAAAATAGAAAAATAAAATTAAAAATTTTACTTTTAAGTTAATGTCTAAATTTTTTATCTTTTCCCGCACAGAATTCTAGATTTTCGGCGTGTCCCACCTGTTGCTGGCAGACTGGTAAACATGACCAAAGAAATAAGAGATATCACTCGAGACAAGAAGCTGTGGAGAACTTTCTTCATCTCACCAGGTAAGAGAAAGTCTTGATTCTATATGAGGTTATCAAGGCAAAACTCTGGGTGTAAAGTGATAATAGTTGAAAGACAATTATGTTAGTTTCCATGGTGACTGCTCCCAATATAGCACTTTGCCCCAAAATAACACCTGTTTTTATGCATCTATAAATCTGCCCCTTTGTGCCCTGCAATATACATTTTTTTAATGACTCAAAATAATGTGAACTGGTGGCAGTAGCTTGTAAAATGTCATGTCATAGGTTGTTGAAAAACAGAGATTGAACCAATATCAACTGAAGTAAGGAAGAGAGGAAGTAAAGAAAGCTGAGTGAATTGCAGAGAAGTGAGATGGGACATAAGATGGACCCATGGTACAGTTTAGGAACACAGACCTGCATTTGCCACTTTTGGTAGAAAATAGAAGGAATTCTCAGGATAGGTGCCATTACTTGACTTATTTCGAGGCCTAGAAGACGTACTTCCGGTAGGTGACATTCCACCAATTTTTACTTTATGCAGTCAGACTTTAAGGAGATGTCTGGAGCTCTTCCCATGGGAGCCACAAGCATGGGACTATCAACTGCAGTGTACGAAAGTGGCAAACTCCACCATGCACTCATTTAGGCATGCTGGTGTGGATTCCCTCTAGTGAGATGGAAAAAGGAATTCAGTGGTCGGTAGAATGTTGGCTAGCAAGTAGTTTCTGAAGGGTTGAGCTGTTGATACTTGAGCCGATACTTATCTGGAATTAAAATGAAAGTGACCTTAATGATTTCTGTCCATAAAGACTTAAGACTTACTCTATAACAATAGCAATACTAATCTAAAGATGAGGGGGGTGGGATAAACCCATTAACCCATGACATTAAAACCAGTACAAAACTACCCCTGAGCCCTAAGTCACTAAGATATTTAAAATAGAAATATTCCACTTTCAGTTTGCTGTAGGAATGAGTTTTGCAAGAGAGCAATAACATATTGATATGACTGTATGTAAAATAAAATGGTTTCTTTCCTTTTTAAATTTTAGTATATTAGCGTTTTAGGTAACTTCTTACATTCAGCTCAGACAAGTAGATTATCCAGGGACGAGGGACTTGTTTGCCGGTCTTTTTCATTTACCATTATCTATTTCAAGTATTTCTTACTGAAGCAGACTAATGATGTAGGGCCTCTTGAGAAATGACACTGTTAGATTAGTTTTCTTGAAGCAGTTATGAAATGATCGCAGAACATTGATATCTGAATAAATATCCACTTGCGAAATCAATAGGTATCTGTGCCTAATGATGTCACTGTTCCAATGAAAAAAAAATGCTTGCTAATTTTCAATTGAATATATATATATATATATATATTCAAATGAGATTTAGCAAGCCTTTTGCTAATTTATTTCTGTTGTTGTTGTTATACAATTGTTGTTGGCAATTGTGTACCGAAATATGGATTGGATCTGCCTAAGTCCAGATGGGAGATACCACAAAGGGTAGTTGAGAATGGCAGGGCTAAGATCCTGTGGGACTTTAAGATCCAGACAGACAAGCAAGCAAACAAGGAACAGAAGATTGCAGTCGTGGTGAATGTGGTAATACCCAGTGACTATAACATCAGGAAGAAGGAACATGAGAAGGTGGAGAAATACCAAGGACTGAAAGGATAGCTAGAAAGGATGTGGAAGGTGAAGGCAGTAGTAGTCCAAGTTGTGATAGGAGCACTCGGGGCTGTGATTCACAAGTTGGAGAAGTGGCTTCAACAGATTCCAGCTGGGAAATCTGAGATCACTGTCCAGAAGAGTGCAGTTCTAGGAACAACTAAGGTACTGCGCAGAACCCTCAAACTCCCAGGTCTCTGGTAGAGGACCCGAGAATGAGGAATAAACATACCACCCAAGAGGGGTGAGAAAATATATTATTATTTCCTTTTTTTTTTATAAAATTTGCTGGTTGGGGGAATCCACAAACATGAACACGTTGTGGTAGAAATTGCTAATTTAACACAATGAGATTTATTTATCTTCAACGAAGGTCACTTGAAGAAGTTTTCCAGTTCAAATATCATGGCTTAAAACTTTGAATTCACGTTGAATTCCAGACAATTCACACTTTAGTGAATAACCCTATAAGTGAGAGTATTTGTAATTAGCACACGTACATCTCTTTGATGTTCATAATCTGCATAATATGTTTTAATACTGAATGAGCTCTGTTCAATTCTTCAATAAAAAGAAAACAGTCATCTGTATTCTTATTTAACATAAAAGATCACACGTATTATAAATTGCATGCATATTAATTTGCAATGTACGTACATGCGTTTTACCAGTGCGGTCTCCTGGGTAATCATTGCTCTGTGGAGGCTGCCATCTTTAGTCTTTCGTGGACTTAATAGCTTATCCAATCAAAAAACATGCAGGTAATGAACAGCTAATCTGTGTTCATGAATCATGATAAAGTAAAAGGAATCTCAAAAAAAGCAGTTTCCAAATATCAAGCTGAGCAGAGAAATGGCACTAGCGACCACACACAGTTAAACAAAGCCACATCCAAGTAGCAAGGGTAAGAAGGGTAAGTCAGTGGATTGAAAAAAATAAAATAAATATAACAAATGAATACACATAAAAGCTATATTAAATTAATTGCATAATTACAAAGTCATACACAGGAATGCTATTAAATGCAATCTTTCATTTTCAGTGATATTAAAAAATAATGATGACACTTTTCCTTTCAGTCAAAACAAAGAGGTTGCTGTATCTTTAATGCTTAGGAGTGCCGCCGGGCATATTGTTTCTCAGCTGTGGATATAATCAGTCTTATAAGGAGTTAAAGTTCCCTCCGTAAAGGCACTAGTAATCTAAACCTAGTTTAACCACTTAAAGGGACACTATAGTCACCTGAACAACTTTAGCTTAATGAAGCAGTTTTGGTGTATAGAACATGCCCCTGCAGCCTCACTGCTCAATCATCTGCCATTTAGGAGTTAAATCCCTTTGTTTATGAACCCTAGTCACACCTCACTTGCACAGCCTTCCATAAACACTTCCTGTACAGAGACTTTCTTTATTGCAAGTTCTGTTTAATTAAGATTTTCTTATCCCCTGCTATGTTAATAGCTTGCTAGACCCTGCAAGAGCCTCCTGTATGTGATTAAAGTTCAATTTAGAGATTGAGACACAATTATTTAAGGTAAATTACATCTGTTTGAAAGTGAAACCAGTTTTTTTTTCATGCAGGCTCTGTCAATCATAGCCAGGGGAGGTGTGGCTAGGGCTGCATAAACAGAAACAAAGTGATTTAACTCCTAAATGACAGTGAATTGAGCAGTGAAATTGCAGGGGAATGATCTATATACTAAAACTGCTTTATTTAGCTAAAGTAATTTAGGTGACTATAGTGTTCCTTTAAAACTGCCAGAATGGGAAGTCATGGCAAGCTATTAGGCTTGGATTAGATTTCCCTAAATCTCATAAAGTAATCCAGATACGTTCATCTAGGCTGCTGGGCCCTAGAGGGGTATCAGTCATACCTTAGTGAACTATGGCTGAAATTATTGATTTGGATTGCTGCATATCTTGTGCAGATCAGCATGCCTTGCGGCACTGTGTTTGGACAAGTTCAACACGTACTGTTATGTGTTTCTGCCGATACGGCACAAATGTAGGAAAACCTGCTTAATGCCCCTTGGCAGCGCAACTACCACTATAACAGACTTCTATAAGGTTCTACTATAGTAGCTTGAATTACGTTAATTATATGTAGAGTATTTTAGCATTTTGGAGAAACATCTCAAAAGTGTCATACAAAAAAAAAAAAAATCAAACGTCAAACATTTCGGACCTATTATGTTCCTTTTTCAAGACTTGAAGTGCGTCGATGATGTCCACCAGTTTAATGGAATAAATATTGTTATTACATTTGCAAAAGACCTTAGTTTCATTTGATGTAGTATTTTTCAATTTCATTTTTCAAGAGTAACATACGTGGTTTGTACTGTAGTGCATTGCAAGGGTTCCAGGCTTTATGTGGGTACCAGCACTTGTTTAACATTGAATAGTACCTGCGGACAGAGAAACCATTGTTTTACAAAGGATCATTCCTAGCTATGCATGCTGCAGCTGCAATTTACCTGACTGTGACTGAAATGTTATGCTAAAGATATGTGTTACGGACTGAAACAATCTAGTGTTACACAGTTTGAAAGAAAAACTCAGTGTCTGATATAAAATAAGCAACCGATAAGACAAATGAAACCCCCTGCTAAGCTTATTTGGACAGATCGCAAAAATAAAAGAGGGGCTTGAAAATTCAATGATGAAAAGAAAAATTGATTTTTTTTTCTTTCTCTTTAAAGGTATTAGAATATAAGTGCATTAGGTATTATATAGAACGCCAGTTATTTCAGCACTAATTGAACCAACCATTTAAAGAGATCAATAAGGCTAAGCTTACTTGTGCATTACCTTTTTATATATATCAAACATTCTTGGTGGGAGCTAAGGTGTAATAAGTTAGTATGCATCCAATACGGCTCCTTTCTAAGTGGCTATCTATACATGTTTATTTAGAATGTTCAAATTCGCCATTTTTTATGTAGCTTCCCCAACATGCAATAATCATTCTATGAATCGTGAATCGGTAGTCAAGTGCTATCCACACATGCCTAGTGTTTTAAACTTGGCTATTTCCTTTCTTTTGATTTTATTATTATCATTTTCATACTTTTACAGCATCAAAGAACAAATATTAACTGTTGAAGTAAGAAAAACCAATGAACAAATGAAGTAGGAAGGCTAAGGTGATTAACAAATAGGTCAGTGAAGATGAAGGTGGAATAAGATGATACTGTTTATATGGTGATACGTTTATAGGTGGAGAAGAGGCCGCAGAGCGTGACTGTTTAGTTAGAAGCGTTGAATGATAATCTTCTCACTCAACGTACTAGATTCAGTCTAGTTAGAGGGAAGGGATGGAGGTTGTTAAAATGTGTTAAAGGAACACTGCTGGCACTATAACCATTTAATCTCATTGAATTGGTTATAGTGCCTGAGGTCCTCTGGCACTGTCCCTCCATTCAGTGTTAAAACATTTTTTGAGCAGATTAACTTTGAATGAGGATCCCCAGCATCCAACAGCCCCGCCCTCACTGAAGGTGTGTCTAACGAAGATACCGTGCACTTCTTTGTAGCCATATCAATTTATAGGCTGAAAGCAGTCAGCTGACACTCTCAGCCAATCATAGCCATTCATTGCTGCTCAAGCTAAGATTTCCTTATTAGCCCATGCAGCATTAAAACATTAAAATGAGATGAAGAATTTCGGGTGCCTATAGTATCCCTTCAAGCAATGTTATTTAATTACCAGCACAAGTTAAAAAAAATGGAAAATGAGTGAGGAGTCTCAAATTAATTTAGAGCCAAAGGCAGTGTAGGAAATGATGGCTGGCAACAAGGAGCAGAGGATAAAAATAATGAAAATCCAAGTGGAAAGCAAGGCATCAAATGTTGGGGTGTCATGAATCAGAGCAAATATTATGTCCATTTTCCAGATTACAGTTTTCAAAAGTGACTCCTGAGTTTATCCCATAACTCTGCAAAATATCTAAGCATCTAGTATATGTTTGGCCCTGGCTAGAGATTACAGAGGTAAACAAAGATCCAACAGAAAAGATTAGTTTAACCCCTTAAGTACACATGACATGTGTGACATGTCATGTTTCCCTTTTATTACAGAAGTTTGGTCCTTAAGGGGTTAAAGGTGTGGGATGTAAGGTCCACCATCTGGTCATATGAGCAAAACCAGTTGAGAACAAGATCACCATGAATATAAGGGGAAACCCTTGCTTCCAGCAGAAATTATTGGGTATTTGGTGAATGTGATATAATTCAGAGGGTCCAATATACCACCTAAGAAAAGTTTCAACGCCTTTCTTTTGTGATTCACACAGTTTGATACAGAGGCGGTAGCGCCCCAACTGTCCATCTAGAACCTTGGTTATTACATTTACAAGCTATTCCGTCAATCTTCCAGGAGCCTCCTGTCTTGTATGAATTGACTATATTTGATCAAGTCTAGTATGAAAACCACACTCGCCATACTGAGCAGCAATCGCCTTTCATAAAAAAAAACATTCTGTCCGTTCAAGTACTTGTACAGTATATTCCCAAAGGGCAGGTGCTCACCATTCAAATCATGTCCTCGCATGACATGCTCCCTCATAGATATCTATGAGGGAGCATGTCATCTGCTGTAGCTGACACACAACTCCATTCATGACGAAACATGGAGAGAGCTATGTTTCAGAAGAAGGTGAGCGTCTAAGCTCTGTTAGCTTGGACAGCAGTTTCAGTCATGTAATTTCCATGAATGAAACTGCTGTACAGTGCTGAACTACAAATCCTTTAAAACCCTGCTAGCTTTTACCAAAGTGAATCATTCTATAGTATTCCGCATGGTCAATAGTGCCAAGAAAGCTTTTAATACATTTTTAATAAAGACGATGGAAGCACTCAAACAAGTATGGTTCATGCCTGAGTAATTTTCAGTAGACAACATAGTAATTTACATGTGATCTTTGATTGGCGAGACCTGGAATGTGCAGATTTCATTAAAGTGTTTTTTTTTTTTTATGTAGAATGGCAAACATTTATTGAACTTTTTTTTTTTTTTTTTTTTTTTTAATTCTTTATTTTTGTCGTGCAAATGAGATAACAACAAACATGAGGTACCCCAAAGGCAATCCTCACGCTTTTTTATAAACATTTTAAAACAGAATGGGGTATGGTAATGCATGCACAGATTTTTTTTTTAAATTCAGTGTGTATAATGATGTAGCTTGTTATTGCCAGATGCCTGTCTCCAGTAGTCGTAGTAGTAGGGGTAAATGTCTAAGGCATGTATGGCCGTGTGTTAGCAAAAATAAGAGAGAGAGAGGTAATGTGTCTCTAAAGCGGATTAGACGCTATAAGAGCGCAGCTCCACATAGATAAGTGGGTGTTGGTGGATACTAGCATGGAGCTGGGGGGGTTGGTGTTCTTTAGGGAGCCTGTGTTCCCAGGTTAATCCCGGTCGTGGCACCTATAGGATTGTAAGGGTAAGGTGGGACAGAAGGTTACTGCCCTTCCCTGCTAGCGTTGTGTATAATGTGTGGCCTTTGGGTGTTGTCAGAGGAAAGGGAGAGTCAGTAATAACGTATAACATATAACTTGTGCTGGCCCCGTGAGGCCTTTTGGTCGTAATAGGTGAAAAGGTAGGATTTAAATGAAAATAAATACAGGAGATAGTCTCCAGAGTCAAGTATTTGCCCGGCCGGGTAGACTCCTATTCGCCGGGATGAACGGGACAGCGTTAGCCGGATCCCAGGTTGTCGGTGCAGACGGTGCGGCGTGGTTCATTCCCAGTGTGGCCAGTGTTGCCTCTATCTCCGATGCCTCCATCACCCTGATCTCTGCGTTCTGATGCTGGATGAGTAGCGCTCGTGTTGGGCCCCAGCGGTATTTGATTCCCCTTGACGCTAATATGGATGTGAGGGGACGTAGAGTTTTTCGCCACTGTAGGGTCTGGCGGGAGAGGTCCGAGTAGAAGGTGATGTCCATCTCCTCGAACCGAAATGGGGGTTTGCCTCGCACTGCACCCATAACGGCTGCCTTGTCCTGGCCATTTTGAAATTTGACCAGTACGTCGCTGGTGTTGGAGGCTGTGGCTGAGGGAGGCTTGGGGAGCCGAAACATCCCATCTAATGTAATGCCCCTGGCTTGTTTAGGGGAGAGAAGGGCTGTGAAGAGCCTGCGCAGGCAGTGTGGTAGTTCTGCCTGGGTGATGTTGTCCAGGAGACCCCTGATTTTCAGGTGTTTCCACCTTCTTCTATCCTCCATAGTTGCTAGCTGGTGGCTTAGAGTGTTGTGGGCTGTGGTGAGGGTGCTGACCTGGGTCTGTAGCTCCAGTATGTGGGCTGCATGTGTTACAGTGGTCTGTTCGACTGCATTTAGGCGCCCATTGAATCCCTTAAGGTCCTCTCTAACCTGTGATATTTCAGACGACAGGCTTTGACGGAGGTCCGCCAGGAGGCCGGTAAGTATTTCTGTAGTGAGTGGTGCTGACCCTTTGGCTGCTGCCTGGGCGGGTTTTGGAGGCTGTATTACCTGCTCCCCCAGTGTGTGAAGGGAGTATTCGTCCGAGTCATCGGAGAAATCATCTAGGTCCGCCGCCATGTCAGCTCGTCCTGCTCCCTGCGGCCCTCTCAGGAGATCGCCGATATCGGCGCAGAATCTGGGCCTCTCCGGTCGGGGTTTTTTAGTCTTCCTCCCCATCGTGTGTGGTACCGTCTGGTGCTTATTGGGGGGTATGCACCCCGTATTTCAGCCGGTTTCAGTCGCTTTTTGCTCCGTTTAGTCGGAGCTCCGGGAGATTACGACCGTTGCTGTTAGGCGCTAGCTCCGCCCCCTTTATTGAACTTTTAATTCATATGGCTATTTTATTTAAAGGCCAAAAAAACTATTATTTTACATTCTGTTATGTGATCTTCTATTCTATAACTTACTCCCATCCCTGAAGGGTTGCTGCTGCTTTGTTTGTTTTTTTAAAATCTTTTTTGAGAAACTTGTGAATCCTATATTCTGTACAGCCGGGTCAAGAAGAACTGGCTGTCAGTAAACGTATTTATGTATATCCATTTATTAGTCACGTCTCCATAGCTAATATAACTTTCCTCCCAATCGTCTGTTTTCTTGCAAATCTGTTCAGAGGTAGGAAACCAATGCTTTGCCAGTATGATGGCTGTGAGAGCATTTTGGTAGATGTAGTCCACCATATCTGGAGTGACAAAGCTTGTCTTCCCTTGTGCTGTACAGTCACACTGATAAATGCCATTTTGGAGACAGAGCCTTCTTAATAAATGCAGAGCGAACACAGAAAATCTCTGTCTTTAATTGCTTCCAAAGGACTCTTGATGCTTTAAATTCAGGGCTGACTGGCCCTCCTGAGGGGCTTATTATAAAACCTTCTCTCCTTAACAAGGTTTTATCTTGGTACACAGACCTGTGGGCGCCTCATCATTTTTCAGATATTTAATTAGGCTTTTTTTCCTGCAAATCTATTGCTTGGATAAGTCTTAATCAGAAAAAGCTGGAGAGACAGGGATTTTTGGTATATGATTTTTTTGTAGCTGATGCTAAAATTTTGTGTGAAGGAAAAGCATAGTAGAGGTGATGAGGTCTTTTTCCTTTAAGAGCCAGGTGGGTCCACACATTTAGCTCTAAAAGTGTTAATTTAAAACCTTCCTCCGCTTTACGCCAACACTAACATTAAATGATATCCTGGACAAGTGACATTATTGGCATATTGAATTTGTATTTCTTAGAAATAGGTAGAAAGTAGTTTAATTGATGCACAAGTGCCCAACTTTTGCTTACTGCATTGGGGCAATTTGTTTCCTGCTTCGCAGGTGCCTGTATCTGCTTTCTGCACAACACACGTTCTCATTTTACTGGCCTGCTTCTGAATTTGCCAACAATGTTTAGCCCACTTTAAGAACCGCTCTTGAGTAATTACTCTGAAAATTACTCCGCTGAATATAACAATGAAAATCACCTATAAAATGTTTTTTTATATATTTTTTTACGTGAAACCCTCTTTTTAAAAAAATGTTTAACAGATTTAGCAAATGACCTCACAAAGCAGCTCAGTACAGTCACATCCAGGACATGCATTGTAAATAAGAAGAAGTAGACACATTGTTTAATTTTCCTCTTCTCCGAATGCTTCCTGCCCGGTGCCCGATTCCTCTCTTGCAACTGCCATTAGTCTAATACTATCCTTACCTTTTGTGTCACTATACCCCACTCCCTATAACATGTAAGCTCATTGAGCAGGGCCCTCAACCTCTCTGTTCCTGTGTGTCCAACTTGTCTGGTTACAACTACATATATATAATATTCAATCCAAGAAAGGATAAAATAAAGGTGGATTGGCGCTTAAAAGTGCAAATGTAAGTGCAGCAACCCCCAGTGTCTAAAATCACTTAAATGACACTGAATAAATAGATAAAGGTAATAAATAATGGGGGGTGCAAGAATAATCAACAGCACACAGAGGTATATACTTATTAGTATGAATGTAGAGCCGCTTGCTCTTTCTGAAAGAGCAATATAAAACCATTCATAGCATAATACTGTATAACAGCAAGTATATATCAATTAAAAAGGTAATGGGTCACTCACACTCTCCAGAGCCACCACAAGCAGGCTCTTGCTATGGTGGCAGTTGAATAATGAGCTTATTCGGGCTGTAAACTTCACTCCTTGGGATTCTCCTTCCAGGAGGATATCTAGTAGGGTAAGAGTGAAAAAACTTTACTTGGATAAAAACAAACAGGTAACAGCAGCTGAATTAGCTAATAACAAAGATAAATAAAAATCCACAAACACCAACGCGTTTCAACCTACATCGGTCTTTTTCAAAGTGTATGTTGGACTCTTCTTCATGGTGGTTTTTATTCCGTCCTCCCGGAAATTGAATCTCATGCCGTTTTCGTGCTCCATGGTCATTTCCGCAGTCATATAGTTCCGTTTAGCGTGATGACGGCAATTGACGTGATTACGTCATGACGGCATAGCGAAGATTGCCGTTTGCTTCCTCTCATGGACAAGCCTTCCCGGAAGTCTATGTGAAGCCATATTGGAATAGGGCAGGATCATCCATAGCATTTATGTAAAACAAAGTCTTTGTACAATAAAATTTTCCTCTGCTAAAAACATGTTATACATAATATATATATATATATATATATATATATATATATATATATATATATGAAAAAAAATAGTAACTGTTCAATATATTTTTAGTCATAGCATCAATACTCATACAGTTTACAGATTCATAATAAAAGGAGAAAAAAATCTTGTTTAAAAGAGAGAATGGATCTTTTAAAGGGATTAAGAATATGGGGGTTGTGATCTGGATACAAATGAAGGGGGGAGGGGGGAAATATACATCCAATATATAAAAATATGGAATATATATAAAAATAAGAAAAAAATAATTATGGAATTTTAGCATTTTTTGTGAATCTGTTTACTTTACTCAATCTTTAATAAACCTTAAAATGCTTAAAAAATGAATTGCGATTTTTTTTCTGATACATTGTTCTCATCTATTCAGGATTGCTTTTGCCTGTCAATCATATATTATTGCCCCATATACTCCTGTATTGCATGCCCCACTAAAGAATTTGTCAAAGCATTATTTGAATGATGCCAGTAATGCTCAGTAGATACGATATCTAGTTGAATAGTAATCTCTGCAGGCTGTGTAATTTACCTTTTATTATATAAAAGTATGGATTAGTGATCAAAAGACCTCTACATAACTATTGAAATGCGAACTGAGAAGACAAACCCGGTAAATGTGGTAAAACTGGCTTGTGTGGAATTTAAAGTACTGAGTTGATTTGGTTAACAAAATAGAGTACGGGGCATAATGTGTAGGGAATGGATGTCAAATGTCGTGCTTGAAGGATAAGACACTGCCTGTGGAACGTCCCACTAACAGAATAAAAACTCAGCATTCAGAGTGAATTCCGAATTTTAACACCAGTAGAACCAAACTGAAAACCTAGCTAAAGGAGTTTTTCTAATTCACCTATTTTTTCAAATCTCTGACAAGTCTTCAGTGAATAACCCTGTTCATGGGATAAGAAGAGAGAGTAGCGCCTTGACATGTTTCACAGGTAGATGCGTTCTCCGTAGAATATATGGAAATGCAAAGATATAGCAGAATCTAGTGTAGTATGTCCCACATTATATAGCAATATAAGAAGTAAAAATGCACTTGCAGGTTTAAGAGCTAGGATAGCTCTATTTAAATAGCCCCAATGGTACAATGCCTGCCTAGGCATATTTGGTGTCTTCTTGGTAAAATACTTCTGTGCAGGGGGCTACCAACCAGTTATGGTGGCTAAGATGAATTGCACCCCATAACAGTTATAAAGGAAGTAAAGGGCACAATCCACAGCTCTTAGGTGGTATTTCCCAACCAAAAGTATTGCTTCCAGGCTCCAATAGAAAGAACAGGAAAAAGTCTAAAGATGTCATACAATTATTACTTTATGATATAAACATATATTTAAGGTAAATTAATAATAAAAGCGGTATAAAACAGTTAAAAAAAACATTTAATGCGTTTCGCCAACAAATAATTTTTTTCACATGTGTTCCGGTTCAAAGTGTATTTATTAAAAAAAAAGAACACTACGCGTTTCGCCAACAAAGGATTTTTTTTTTCACAAGTGTTCATGTTCAAATTGCATTTATTAAAAAAAATGAAATCTTACATCCAATATCACATTAGTTTACTATACGATATGTTGATGTTACCAGTGGGAATAAACTTGTTTCATGTTATTCTGTCACCATGACAAATGCTCCTTTTACTGGGGGCATTTGATATGACTGTGTCTTCAACCTAATTCCTTCCCATTAATTGATCTCATCACTTTGGGGGGAAGTTACGAGGTTGTAGTTTTACAAGGTGGAACATTAATAAATGACAGGTCAGCGAATAACTGTGCAGAATTTTTCACAAAAGGCATAACAACACAGGAGGCAGAGACGAACAGATGTAAATAATTCCCTTACTAACAATGCTAATACCTGGAAAATTACAATTCTGTTTGGAAAAAAAATAGAAAAAGCAAAACCCCCAAAATAGGCCCTTTGTGAAGCTGTATTTAATGAGATAAAAGTCTCATAGGCAGTAGATATACTTCAACCAAGTAAAAAAAATACTTTGGGGCTTTCATTTCTGACATTCTGGAATTTATGTACTAGAAGATACTATTGGATTCTAATGACTATAAGCATAGCTTCACTTTCTGCTGAAGATTTTCTTTATAAATCATTTATTTTTATCACAAGGGACTCTGCTTAGAAAATGAAATATAAATAGTTATCTCGCCAAGACAAGTTTGCACCGAATATGCACTGTTTCCGAAGCAGATGGTCCTGCTGTTTATTAAATGTGCTTTCTTTTCTTTTTCTTAAATTGGATTCCAATTTGCCTAGAATTACAGTTTGATTGCAATTGAGTTAGCAAATTTTGCCATGCGCCAATCAACCAATCGTAGAGTCAAAAAGGTTAAACCAAAATGTTCTTTTTATCATCGATGTATATTATTATTACTTTTTTTTTTTTATACCAAACATTGTAGCATATTTTTTTGATAACCTGGCAGAAATATATAACTGGTAGTTCTAGATTTTGACCTGGATAACCCAGGTCTAAAGCTGGCTTCAGGTTCGGATAGTTCTTCTCCAGATGAAAGGAGTTAGCATTTACTACCTCGACCTGTTTGCTCTCTGTCACCCCTGTTTGCTCTCTGGCTCTCTGTACACACACACACACACATTCACTGACAGATACGCATACACTAGCTAACAGAAACACACACTCACTAACAGAAAAACACACACACTAACAGACACACTCACACTCAGTAACAGCCAAACACACTCACTAACAGACACACACTAACAGACACACACTCACTCACTAGCAGACACAAACTAGCAGACACACACACTCACAGGCAAACACACGCACTAACAGACACACACAGTCAGACACACACACTAACAGACACACACAGTCAGACACACACACACTCACTAACAGACACACACACTCACAGGCAAACACACTAACAGAAACACACTAACAGAACCACACTTACAGAAACACACTAACAGACACACACTAACAGACACAGACACACACTAACACACACACACACACACTAACACACACACACACACTAACAATTAAATTATTATTATTATTAATAAAAATTTATTTAAACACCCCCCCCAGCCTCCTTACCTTTGGGGATGCTGGGGGGGTGTCTCTTCCTCCCTGGTGGTCCAGTGGCTGCTGGGCGAGCGGCACTGGCTGGCGGGCAAGCGGCGCTGGTAGGTGGCTGGCGAGGGAGCACTTCCTCTGAGCTTTCTGCTCAGCTCCCTCGCGTGCCTCAGAGTGAGGCTGGGAGCCAGAATATGAGCTCCCCTCCCCTTCTCCTGCAATGTCATTGAGGAGGCATTTCCTTCTTCGAACTGGTCCAATCCAATGCTCCTCATCAAGGAAGCTTGGATGCGCATGTGTGGTGAGCGTCGTGCACACATCCAAAATTTCACGTTGGAATGTATTACATTCTAAGGACTGCATCATAGCATCATTTTACTATGACATCCACTAGAGGTGAATTTAACCCTGCAATTCAAACATTGCAGTTTCTAAGAAATGGCAATATTTTAAATTGCCGGGTTAAAAGGACACGACAACTGCACCCAGACCACTTCATTGAGATGAAGTTGTCTGCGTAACTATAGTGTCAACCTACAAGTGGCTCTCCAGATAAATGTGTGCACGCCTTGTATGATAGTTCAAAAATCAAAATATGCAATGAATTATTAGCTCACTACTGATTGCACAATCTGACAATAATAAATTAGCAATTACCGTGCTAATCCAATAAAAAAAAAAGTAGGCATTTTAAAAAAATAAATAAAAAATTAACTGCTGTATCTAATGATTCTTGCAAAGTTCCATCAATAAGTAATCTGACAATGTGCTTAGTTGTGTTATTAAAATCAATTAGTTTACTTTCCATTCACATATATTTGTTAGTGTACGTTATAAAAAGATGCCAAATCAATGCACCATATTCATAAGTAACTAGTATGCCTGTTTGTAAATATAACCTTGTGTGTCTTTACGTAATTAAAATTATTCATAATGGCTAAATGTATTGGCCAATGGCCACAGTATGGTTGGGAATAGTCCGCATTGTCAACAAATTACTGATAAGACAGCCAGTTTTCTTGTTTTATAGCATCACAAAGTACATCTAAATGGAAATCTATAGAGCAGGATTGGAATTGTACATTCAGTCATGTGAACAGCTTAAATCTGCAAATTCTAGTTTATAAAAAAGAGGAATTTGAAAACTAAAGCTGTTGGTTTTTTACAGCGGGTACACTAGTATGGCCTGAATTTTATTGCTTGCCTTGTGATACATTTATGAGTTAATATATCTCCTTACTCCGCTGCAGTCTGTAATGCAGTTTTTTTAGTCAATAAAATGGATCATTTATCAAATACTATAGATACATTGGCTTACATGTCTCATTTCTCTGGATGAGAATATAAGGCTTGTTAAGCATACGTGGGAACTTTCATTTCAAAGTCCCTGGCTGTGTTCCCCGGAGAAGAGATCAAAAAGGAGATTTGCCAAAGGCTTGGTGATGAGAGAAAATGCAAAAATGGGCTAAGGGAGCAAGCAAATTTGGGATTTTAAAAGATTAAGCTATTTAGATACAATGTGAACTATGTAATATTGTGTCTGAATTGTTTAACCCCTTAAGGACACATGACATGTGTGACATGTCATGATTCCCTTTTATTCCAGAAGTTTGGTCCTTAAGGGGTTAAAGGAATATGAGGGCAAAAAAGCCGCTGCACCTACAGTATGTGCCTAAGCCTGTCCTCCCTACCTCCACCTGAATAATGAGGAATTCTGTATTATCTGTCGAAATATTTGAACGGCACAAGTGTATCCTTTAAGTTAACAGTCCGGTCATTAAGTGGCAGCATGCAGTACGTTGGGATTTCTCTGTTCTTTGGTGAACATGGAAACCCCAACAATTGTCTGGTTTTAATGAAGAACTTGATTAGATACTGTTAAACATTAGTCATGAACCAAATAAATAATTCAATTTTTTAGTGCTCCGAGTTAAGAAATACAGATTGGAATTTTCTAAATTTACACACAATTTTTTATCCCCAACTCGCAGCTTTTAGCTGTTTTACTCAAAAACAAAAAAGAGAAATGACTGATCACCAGTGTCACTGTGTGCTGACCTTCACTTAATTTTGCCCAAGTTAAATGGCCATGGAATTTCATGTGGACTTGGTTAACTGTAGTCCAAACTGTTACTGCTCGCTTCCCTTTGCCCAGAGATCTCACCCATATGGGGGGACAATATTGGAGTGGTTCACCCATTAGACATTTTTGGAGTCACAAACAAGATGTGATAGACCAAGATACACTCTGTTCCACTTCCCAGATGTAAGGTCACTTGCCAACTCTGGTTCACCCACATCAATTCAGCCGTGGCCTAAGCAGTTTGGACGCAGGACGTGTCCCTTTAACATCACAAGAAAAACATTACCACTAGTTTGTTGGTTTGCATCTGAGATGTCTTGGGTCTTCTTTTTTGTTTGTAAATAGAAATCTTTATCTCTCGTACCTGAAATTAATAACACTCATGTTAAAGGGACACTATAGTCACCTGAACAACTACAGCTTATTGTATTTGTTCTGGTGAGTAGAATCATTCCCTTCAGGTTTTTTGCAGTAAACACTTTCAGAGAAAATGCAGTGTTTACATTTCAGCCTAGTGATAACTCCACTGGCTACTCCTCGGATGGCTGCTAGAGGTGCTTCCTGGGGCAATGTTGCAGAGTAAGCAGCACTGTCATTCAGTGTCTCTGCCCTCTGCATGCAGACACTGAACCTTCCTCATAGTGATGCATTGATTCAATGCATCTCTATGAGTAGATGCTGATTGGCCAGGGCTGTGTTTGACGTGTGCTGGCTCTGCCTCTGATCTGCTTCCTTGCCAGTTTCAGCCAATCCTATGGGAAAGAATTGTGAATGGCTCAGACCACTACTTCTGATGATGTCAGTAGACAGCAGGCCGGTCAGAGGCAGAAAGGGGCATAGGCAGCAGCTGCAGACTTGAATACAAGTAAGATTGTACTATATTTAAGGGGCCAGGGGGCTAGATGGTAGTTTTAACACTATATGGTCAGGATTACATGTTTGTGTTCCTGACCCTATAGTGTTCATTTCAGTCACTTCCTTCCAATCACTTTATGTAGCGGCTCTATCACAGTAAAAGGAGGAATGAAGCGTGAGTGCATATGTAAGTATGCATACACTGCACATAGGGGAAAATACATAATATTTTAACCCACAACAAGCACTTTTGCCGTGTACAGCATATGGGCACTTCTGATTGGCATATCATCCAGCATGCAAGAACATTGGGATTGTACACCTCTTAATGGGCAGGCGCCTCTCCTTATATATAAATAAATAGAAAAGAAAAAAACATGTCTATTTCTGTGTAAAGAGAAGAAAATTTTACACAGACGTACCATCTTTAGCAGATATGTGAAAAAGAGATGGGCATGAGGGCAGAGTAGAGTGGTTTATGGGTGAACACGACAATATTATTTTGGCGGTCACTGGATATACTGGTCACTGGATATATATATATATATATTAGCTTGAGTGAATAAGTAGGAAGCTGTTCTTGGCTGATTTGAAATATATCATGCCAAAGGTTCTCAGTCTTATGCAATTTACTTTCCTCTGTTGACTGATAATACTTCTATCTGCGTGATAAAGTTTTATTTTCCTTTGAAATATGTCAATATTTGAATTTAATATGCAGTAATATACTGTACTACAGGGGAGAGGTCTCTCTATAAAATTGCATTTGGGGCTTGACTTATTATATAATTTCAAAGCATCAGCATTTTGATCAAGTTAGTGCTGGGTTGTGTTCGAGAGCATCCATTAATCTGTTTTATTAGGTTTCGTCTGTGTGCTATCTGCAACAAAAAGGAGAAAACTGCAAGTTTCCAGCCGAAATCTTGTGTGTCTGAGGATGAAATCATATAGTTAATGATAACTACTGACTGCCTATTAAAAGGCAATTAAACGCGTGGATGTTTTTTGCAGAGATCGAAGTAATGACTCGGTGAAATTTTATCATCTGTAGTCGGCCGCCAGAGGGAAAAACTGCAAAACTGTATTTGATATGCATTTATTTTTTTGTAGCATGAAACAGATACCTCTTGAATACTTTTCATGTAATTATATATGGCAAGATTTCAGGTTTTTTTTTTTTTATGATTTAGTATAGGCAAATATATTTCTGCAAATTGAACCCCGTTGCGGTACATTTATGTAAATATACCTCCTGCCCACTGAGCCAGCTGTTGATCAAGTTGCCTTTGTAAAAGACAAATCTCAGAAGCTGTGAAATTTCAATTGAATTTAAAATTTTTTTAATAGAATGATACTGTCTGCATGCAAAGTAAAAACAAAAATTGAAGATATAGGAGGAAAAAATTTATTTGGAGCAAATAATAAAAAAAAGAAACCCAAATAGTAGACTATACAGAGCTATGCAGGCCCTGGTATAAATTATAAAATAGAGGTTAGATTACGCAACTCAAAATAATTGTTTTCTTTAAATCTTATCACATATGTGAGAATGCATTTTTCAAATATGGTTTTAAACTTAGACAAAAGCATTCTGTTAATGCTGAATCATTGAGTGATCTCATCCTGTTTTCCGTCTTAGCCTTGTGAAACTTTGTATTTAATACCATTTGGTTTGTGTATTAAGCATGCATTCAATGTCTGACATAGTTATACATTTAATTTTGGTATGCAATGCTTATAAATAATACGCATACCTCGAAACTTTGTAGGGTAAAATGCAGTCAAAGAGAAGTTGGTTATCGTCAAACATTTTTCTTGACAGTCTGTTGAAATATAATGTTTTTACACCATTGTTATGTTGCATTTCTGCACTGCCTTACTTGGCCTTCAAAAAAAATAGTTGTAAAATAAAATATGATTAAAATTAAACGCATTTTGGGTATGTGGTTTGACTTGCACGTATTGCTCCTTTTTTATATATACATATAAATATAATGTGCTTTTGTTTTGTCTGCCAATTTTCTGAGCTGATATAAATATATTTTTGGGGATATATAGGATTTGTATATTTTAAACCATTGGAATTTTACCTTCTACTTGATTTCAAGGGTTCAATATTTGACATTTTAATAGAATTCTAAAAGTTCTATTTATCTGGGCTGTAAATTGGAATTGACAAACTGGGACTGGACATTGGTGGTTCCATCATAGTTCATCATAGTTCACCGTCAGCTTTGTCTTAGCCTCTCCTCCTGATTGGTTGCTCTCTCTCTAAATGTATTATATATAGGTTTAGAAAATACTTTACTCGAGATATATACTACGTGACCTAATTCTAATTCATTCTAATTCATTCTGAAGTAAGCAGAAAGACATAAATGATGATATTTAATCTTAAAAAGTCTTGACATTATATTGCATTCCAGCGGAAAGTGCTGGCTATGTGTTCTGTCATCTATTGATTGGTGTATTTTACTTTTGTTTTTATCTGTCAGATCCCTTTCTTGTCCATGTTTCCTGTTTGTGTTAAAGATGTTTTCTGATTCTGTTACAGCAAACAACATCTGTTTTTATGGGGAATGTTCATACTACTGCTCAACAGAACATGCGCTTTGCGGGAAGCCGGACCAGATAGAAGGTTCCTTAGCAGCTTTCCTACCCGACTTGTCTCTAGCTAAAAGGAAGACTTGGAGGAATCCATGGAGACGATCCTACCATAAACGCAAAAAAGCAGAGTAAGAACATGTTACTGTGTGTGTTAAAGAAATGCATTTCTATGTATGCATGCAGAAAGTTTTGCCCAATGCTATATTTGGCCATTATATTATATGTATATATATATATGTAAGTATGCCAATACAGATATATTGGTGGTTTTGTGTTCGTATGTGTGTGTGTGTTTTTTATGTCTGTGTGTGTGTGTTGGCTGTATGAACCTCTGGGTTCTTTAGAAACACAAATTGAGCTCTTTCAAATTATTGTCTACTAAATGATATCCTACAACAATTTTCATTAGCTACTAGCCATTTATGATGACCAACCTGTTCTTTCGGGAAACCTTAATTTACCATTCTGAAATATATCTTTAATCTAGATTAATGTAAACTTGTGTAATTAATGTAAAAATGTAGGTCTTTGAAATATAATATTCTAATAAGAACAACTGTAAAGTGGGCTCTTCAAATCATTGTACATTAAGAAGTAATGATATCCAATTTTTTGGGGGAGTAAAACATAATCACAGTGGGGGTTATTTGTTACAGTTCAGTGGTCAAAATCTAGAGGTAAGTTATTAAATGTACCATTCTCAGAATAGCTCAAACACATTCCTCATTTGCCAAACTGGATCTTCTCTGAAATGGTTGAAATTGGAGATGTAACCAAGTATTTTGGGAAATACTGGGAAAGAAAAAGCCGAAACAATTCCTGTATTACAATAAGTAGGCCTACTGTCTGCGTTTAAATATATTGATATTTATAAACATATTGAACAAATAATTTTGACTTTTATCTCTATGATTTCATTTATATTGGTTGCTTCCTGCTAAGTGGGCATGACTTCAAGAGATAGAAAGCCCTTTCTACTGAATTATTTATAACCACAGACAGGAAGTTACACTCATTAGAACATGGTGTAGTTTGCCTAAATTCAAATAATAAATAGATGATGTACTCATGACCCCTGTAGTCTGCATATGGTGTATCAGTAATTATTATAGCATCAGTCTGGATACTCTGGCAAGTCTTGATGTAAACAAGTTGCAACATTCACTACAAGTTATGTCACAAAGCTTCAAATTTGTTAATTACTTAAAGGGATACTATATTAACCAAAACAACTAGCTTAATGAAGCAGTTTGGGTGTATATATCATGCCTGTACTGTCTCACTGCTCAATTCTCTGCCATTTAGGAGTTAAATTACTGTGTTTATGCAGCCCTAGTCACACCTCCCTGCACGTGGCTTACACAGTCTTCCTAAACACTTCCTGTTAAGAGACTTCTAATGTTTATACTTCCTTTATTGCAAATTCTGTTTAATATAGAATTTCTTATCTCCTGCTCTGCTAATAGCTTGCTAGACCCTACAGGAGCCTCCTATATGTAATTAAAGTTCAATTTACAGAGCAGGAGATAAAAACTTTTAGCGTAAGTAACATCTGATTGAAAATTAGAAAAAAATGTTTTTATGCATATATAGTCAGTCACAGCCAGGGTGGGTGTGGCTAGGGCTGCATACACAAAAACAAAAGTGATTTAACTCCTAAATGGCAGTGAATTGAGCAGTGAGACTAAAACGGCTTTATTAGGCTAACGTTATTTTGTTGAATTGTGTACCTTTATGTTCATAGGTAACTTTTTATATGGTTTAGGACCAACACTGCCTTGGTCCTCGCTCATCACTTTTCTCGGCCAAACGATGGTGCACAAGCAGCATTGCAATTGAGGAATATTCATAGAAAAAAGCAAGTACCAGTGACATGATATATGAACTAAAATGTAAACTGATTAAAAAAAAACACGTTACTTTGGTGGTTTTTTTTTTATCAAACCATGGACCATGAGCTTATGAACTGCATTTGAGCAAACTATTGGAAATACCATGTGACTTTATGGAGGTAGGGCAAATCAAGGCTACCTATAGCTATGGATGCTAAATGTTGTTATAATAATCTTAATAATGTATTTATAATGCTGGTTGTTGTTTGGCAGACACATTAGAACTTCAATAAGAATGCTTTTGTATTGTAACAACCCATGCGCAATAAAGATTTTTGTCATTGAGACTTTATACATAGGCTTGATTTCAGAAGGTCAGTTGTTCACATTCTAAAACTAAAGATATTTAAGTTGAATATTTATTTTAACATTCTAAATAAGTTTTGGAGCTTTAATTGTGATCTGTGCATCTGGCTCTGGGATCCCAACTCAGCACACCCACTGGTCAAAGTGGAACCTAAATATACAGCAAGCAAATATATGAGAAAAAAATGCTGATGTAAATGTCAGTGAACAGCATATGGAAATGCATTAAATTAACTTTCCATACTAATGCAACCCGTTGGGGTTTACTGTGAATGATTGACAAGGTAATTTAAAATGTTAAGCCAATGGAGTCCCAAAAAACCCAAATCAGCTATTTTTCCGGGTCAGCTATTTTTGCAACCCCCTTACCAATTTCCTGAATCCCTACTTTAATGAATTCATCTCACTTGTATTGTATAACATAATAATTCCAAAATAAAAATGACATCCAGAAAATTGTGAGATCAGAGAGAGTGGGTTTTAAACAAACATCATCACAAATTAAATTCTCACTAAAATCCCTCTGTACATAGAGCTTGATCTGCTATTACGGTAACTGATACGTCCCCATGTCGATTAAATGAATGCATATAGCATTTATGTGGTTTCTATATGGACATGTTCAAGAAGATTAGAGTTTGCTTGCCAGAGGATGAACCTATTGCATTTCAGACCTGAATTCTGCTTAATTTGTCATTCTTGGCAGCTGTGTGTGGATAAGATTTTAGAAGACTAATCCTTTCAGATCTTGTTAGAATGGCAGGCCCAGATAGTGTGCTGTGGGGTGTCAGGCCTGGTGTGTCATCTATTTATTTGCTTTTGCTAAAACCCCTTGCTGCAGCCATCCTAATTGTATCACATCAGAGATGTATTCACTAAACAGTGTATCATGGTGAATGCTTTGTAGAACATTGTCCAGCTCTCATATAGTCAAGGCTCGGCTATTTAAGTCTGAATCCTGCAATTTATGATTCACTGTTGAATAAATAAACCCCGTTCTGTATTTTTCATGTGCAGGGATAAACTGCACATCAGCATCTCCAGTCTTCTTCATTTCTTTATCGATTCTTGTTCATATAAAGAATACATCTTTATTTCCATTCTGCCTCTCCCTTAATAGATTGGGCATACATCCTGAGATTGTGTGGTCCGTAAAGTGATGTGAGGTCAGGTCCACAATAGAATGTGTTCATAGCAGGCGTGTCCATCTATGCATGCGCAGCCCTGAAATCCCTGCCAACCAGCCTGCCTATCTTTAGAACTACTCTAATTGGTTTGAAGTGGTCATGGTGCCTGGATTCTGTACGTGCAGTGTTTCACATTGAAACAGAAAACATAGGGAGATATGGAGATTAACTCCACCTCCGACAGCAACATAGGGGCATCTTTAGAATTAGAGTTCCGGAAGGCCTACTATAATTCAGTTCTCATGTGTGATAGTGCAACTTCTTGCCTTAGTTAACCCTCCACAATTAACTATGAGAAGGGAATGGGTCTCTTGGGGTTTGGTTTCTATAGGAGGAGATGTATGTATTTGCCAGCTGTACAAATCTCTCTTCCTTGGGTGCAGGTGCACGCCTTAACCCCTTAAGGACCAAACTTCTGGAATAAAATGGAATCATGACGTGTCAGACATGTCATGTGTCCTTAAGGGGTTAAGGAGATAAGGAAAAAAAAATGTTCCTCCACTCTAAAAATACTACATTTTAAATAATAAACACAGACATACAATATGCCTGGATATTATGTATCTGGATACATAGTCAGGTATACAGCAACAGCAAAAATATCTGGCATCATATTAAGTAATGGAAGTTATGTCTGGCTTAGTTTATTAAAAGCCTGATACAGTCAGAGTTGTTATTGTATCACATGATGCCATTAACACTATTAGTCAGACATACACTGGGTCACACACAAAGAGGTTGTTGAAGAGGCAAATACACAGCACCGACCCTACCAATCTCTCTGCAGCACAGCAATATTGATGCATGTATGGGCCTTGCACTTGGGGTAGAAAAACTGACCGACAGAGGTCTTCCAAAAATGCAGGCATGTGTAGAGGCAACCGTACAAGGCATTCAACCAAAAAACGTGGCGGTACCCATAGAGTAAAAAACACTGACATAGACAAAGAATGCTGCACTTATTTCCTTTGCCTCATGCTCACGCAACTGTATGCAAACGCAAGGCTGGCTGTAATGCTTACAAATATCACTGCCTTAATTAGATGTCAAGTAAAAATAACTCTAGAGGGGATGCGATGCTCAGGAGAATTCTTCCATGCATTAGTCATTATGCATCCAAGTAAATAAAGCAGATGGATTATAAGTGAATGAAATTGCAGAATGTATCCACATGTATGAGTGTATATATGTATATTTCTGTAGTTGTATGTATAAAAGTGTGTGTGTGTGTGTGCGTGTGTGTGTGTGTGTGTGTGCGTGTGTGTGTGTTTGTGTGTGTGTGTTTCAGAGGTAGTATTTGTGGATCAGACCAATAACAATATAATAAATTCTACTGTGAATTTGCAAAAAGTACAAATAAAAAGCAAAATTAAAAACATGATTTGTCCTTTAAATATGTACATTAGTACATCAATACCTTATTTATTGTCATTGCACTAATTGCATCACAAAACTCTTTAATTAAAAAACATGAATGAATTCACCTTCATCACTCAGTGCTAACAGGCTTGTCTCCTGTGAAATTCTAGAAGATAATCCGCCTTTGGAATCTCAGATTCTGATGCGCTGCTTTCATTACAGTTTAAAAAAAAAAAGTAAAAATAAGTAAATGTCATCTGTGGTTTAAAAAACATACCCTAGACTGCTGTAGACCCATATTTTGCTGTAGAATAGGTACTTGGTCAGGCCATGGAAAGTAATGAACTCCATGGTGGTGTTTTGAAACTGCTCTTGAATTTGTTTTGCATATGAGAACATCATAAAGGAACTGTGTTTGCACCAAAGAGTGCGCTTGTTATTATAAAATAGATGTGCATTAATTGGCCATTGTTCAGCCATGCAGAGCATTATTTAGTCCTGATGACTATCCTGAGACTCCGTAGCGGAACTAATGCAGAGAGGGCCCTGGTGCAAGAATGTTTTTTGGCCCCCCTCTAGTGCAAGAGTGACCAAAAGGAAGATCCCCATTAGTTGTACAACTCCAACAAAGCTATGCCAGCTGGGAATTTTACATGTGCCCAGGGCCGGACTGGGAACTAAAATCAGCCCTGGAAAAAAATTCTATACCAGCCCAATAATGCGTCGCGCCAGCATAGTGTGCTGATATAGAGGGTGAAAAAATAACTTAAAATTGAAAACTCTTACTCCAACGAAGGAACGCATATAGGGCTTCAAAATAAACAAAAGAGCGCCTTTATTTTAAGCAGACGTACATTTGCATGTAATCAATGTTTCAGTACAACTACTTTGGCCTATTAAGGACATTTTAGTAATGGTACTGAAATGCTGAATGTCTGCAGTTGCACAACTAAAAAAATGAAGTGATCTGGTTAATTTTGAAGTTCTATGGATGTGATCTTCACTTTGAATATGTTATTGTGCATGAGTATGCAACTAGCAACAAGACAGGGCCAATACGTGCTCATTACACACACACACACCATTTATGTGTGTATTATGCATATATAAATGTATATTACTATATGTGTAAATATTATAGGCATAATTATATGTTACTAATACACACATCAATATACATGCATATATATATATATATATATATATATATATATATATATATATATATATACACATATATATATATATATAGATATAGATATGTGTGTGTATTTCTGTCAGGATCACATAAATTTACGTCTATTACCTTTACCTTGTTTAGTGTATCTTGTCTCCTTTTTTTTCCTCTTACAGCAACCCTTGTGCATCTTTTACTTCATCCCAGTCCCTGTGTGCTTCTTTTTACCCTTCTCCAGCCTCTGTATTTCTCTTTCCCCCAGCCCCTTTTGTGTTGTTCTTAGCCCCAGCCACTTTGTCTCTTTCTCCCCTTCCAAATCTCATCTGTGTGTCTCTTTCTAACTCCAGACTCTGTGTGCCTCTTTCTCTTCTCCCAGCCACTCTCTATCTCTTTTTCCCCAGCCCAGCGTTGCCTCCCACAAATCTTGTGTCACTTTGTTCACCTTCCCTACTGTATGTCTCTTTGTCCCCCCCAACAAACCTTCAGTGTGTCTCTCTTCCCCATCTCCTCCCTGTGTCTCTCTCTTACCCATCTGTCTCTGTGTCCCCCTTCTCCTTTGTCTCTCTAATACCCCTCTCTTTGTCCACCCAACCCCTATGTCTCTCTATTACCCCTCTGTCTCTATTACCCCTCTTTGTCCCCCCATCCCCTATCTCTCTATTACCCCTCTGTCTCTTTGTCCCCCCCCCAACCTGGTGTCTTTCTATTACCCCTCAGTCTCTGCCCCCCCCTTCCCCAGTGTTTCTATTACCCCTCTATTTGTCTCCCCCCTTCCCCTCTATTTGTCTCCCCCCTTCCCCTCTATTTGCCCCCCCTCCCCCTCTATTTGTCCCCCCCTTCCCCTCTATTATTTGCCCCCCTTCCCCTCTATTTGTCCCCCCTTCCCTTCTATTTTTCCCATCCTTCCCATCTTTTTGACCCCCCTTCCCCTCTATTTGTCTCCCCCCCTTCCCCTCTATTCCCCCCCTTCCCCTCTATTTGTCTCCCCCCTTCCCCTCGATTTGTCTCCCCCTTCCCCTCTATTTGCCCCCCCTTCCCCTCTATTTGTCTCCCCCCCTTTCCCTCTATTTGCCCGCCTTCCCTTCTATTTGTCTCTCCCCCTCCCCCTCTATTTGCCTCCCCCATCCCCTCTATTTGTCTCCCCCCCTATTTGCCTCCCCCTTCCCCTCTATTTGCCCCCTCCTTCCCCTCTATTTGTCCCCCCTTCCCCTCTATTTGCCTCCCCCCTTCCCCTCTACTTGTCTCCCCCCTTCCCCTCTATTTGCCCCCCTCCCCTCTATTTGTCTCCACCATACCCCTCTATTTGTCTCCCCCCTTCCCCTCTATTTGTCTCTCTCCCTTCCCCTCTATTTGTCCCCCCCATTCCCCTCTATTTGCCCCCCCCCCCTTCCGTGTCCCTTCTGACCTTTTTACAGGAGGACTGAGGGAGGGAGCGGAGCTAACTACCATGCTCCCTCGCGGTTCCCATAATTCCCAGCATCTACACATCATAGAGTAATCCCTATTCTAGGTCCCCCCTTTTAGTATTTAGGGCCCCCACCCGCTGTTCAGGGGTGGGGGCCAGGGGGAGGACCTTAGGTCCCCCCCTTATTAGTATTTACTGCCCCCACCCTCCGCTCAGGGGTGGGGGCCAGGGGGAGGACATTAGGCCCCCCCCTTATTCCAATTCAGGGCCCCCACCAGCTGCTCAGGGGTGGGGGCCAGGGATGAGGCCATTAGGTCCCCCCCCTATTAGTATTTACGGCCCCCACCCACCGCTCTGGGGTGGGGTCCAGGGGTGGAGGACAATAGGTCCCCCCCCATCATTTTACATTAGGGCCCCCACCCGCCGGGGCCTATTTTTTTTTGTTTTTTAAAACAGTGAGCAGCCACAGGCTGCTCACTGTTTACTAGACATGCCCCTACTCGCGGTAGGGCTTTTTGGGGTGCTGTCCTTACAGCAGAGATCAGATGAGTCATTCAGGACTGTAGTGGACACTGTATACTACCTAGCTATCAATTTCCCTATCAAATCAGCAGCAGCTACACTGTCCCTACTCTCACTAAGAATGCAGCTTCACAATGAATGTAAAATTGATGCTGTCCAGGAGGTGGGAGGGTCTGGGAAGGAGGGTCTGCTGCTGATTGGCTGGAATGTGTCTGCTGACTGTGAGGTACAGGGTCAAAGTTTCCTCAATGATGACGAATAAGGGGCGGACCGAACATCGCATATGTTCGCCGTCCGTGGCGAACGCGAACAAGCGATGTTCGCCAGGAACTATTCGCCAGCGAACCGTTTGGGACATCACTAATGTTCAATGTACATACATACATACATACACTGCCATATACATACATACTTATATATATATATATCTCCACGTGGGTCCAGCACTCACTCTCACGGTCTTGTGTTTGCCTGGGTGTTTACTTCAGCCAAAATATATAATCCATGGAAAGTGCACTTTATATATATTCACACACAGATACATATAAATACACCTACACATATGCACACATTTATATACACAACGACCCATACACACACCTGGACACATGCACACCGATATACACACACACACACACACACAGATGCACACCCTGACACACAGATACATGCACCCTGACACATGCAAACACTGACATATGCACACACACTGACACAGAAACACTGACGTATACACACACAGATGTATACCCTAACACACAGATGCACACCCTGTTGCCATCTTCATGATCTCATTCAGTCCAATGCTTCTCGTAGATGAATGAGATTTGCATGCACAGCCACAAACCACTCCTCTTATCAAATATTGCTATGAGCAGCATGAAGACAGCCACTAGAGGTGTATTTAACACTTCAATGTAAACATTGCTGTTTCTACAAATTGGAAATGTTTTACATTCAAGGATTACAATGACAGGACCACTGCACCCAGACTACTTCATTGGCCCTCTAGTTCAGTCATGGCTAACCTTGACACCATACATTGTTTCTGGACTACATTGCCCATGATGCTCAGCTAGCTTCTAGAGTCTAAAAGCTAGCTCAGCATCATGGGAAATGTAGTCCAGAAACAATGTATGGTGTCAAGGTTAGCCATCACTGCTCTAGTTCTTGTTTTTAACAATTCCCATTTTTCTTTGTCAAAGAATTATGGGAAATAGAACCAACAACATCTGGGGGAACGAGAATCTCGACCAACATCCCGGATCTTCACAGATGCCAGAATATGCATTACGTAGACCAACCAAATGGGCAAGATCCTGAATACTTGCCAGATCTCTGAGTTCTCATACGTTCCCATGGTTGAGTGCATGATATACATAGCCTAAGTGGAGTCTGCCAATATAGAAAGCAGTATAAGGCCTGCCAAGTATTATATTGTACATTCGCTATGAAAAGATATGTAAAATAAACCCCACATATAGTACATGTTGATGTATTAAAAAGCTAAAAAAAAGAGGAATAATTCATATTAGTCTTGCATTGTTGGCTGACAAAAATGCAGCTCTGAAAACCAATCCCACTTCCTAACAAAGGCTCATACTGTCAGAATTAATGAGTGGAATCTATCTGAAAGGCGCCTATTATTTTGGAGGATTGGAAAAAAAAATAGTGTTTGCTCGTTGTGCAATGAGTTCTACACATTTAAAATTTAAAAATACATTTCTTAGACTACTTACAAAGCATTCTGGAAAATGAATGTGTCATATGAAAAATCAGGTGTCTTCCTTTCGGCCTTTACACTCAGCTTCTAAATTTTTAGGCATATATGCAACATAAGCCTTTGTGCACTGAATGTTTTGCTCATAATAAAGAAACTTCACACAGGGGGTTTGTAGAACTATATGGAAAAAACATGTATACTCCCGCAGCTGATGGATTTGCTATTCTGAATAATATGCAGAATATCTCATTATCCAAAAGCTGGTTACAGAATCATTTTAAGACCTAATTCATTGAATGCATTCACATGATTGCAGTATACATTGTTTCTTATTTTTACAGTCTCCCACTGAATATTTTTAATTGTCATAAAAAGATGTAGATTATATTAAAAATGTTTTGTGTTTTTTTATTTTTATTTTATATATATATATATATATATATATATATATATATATAGTATAATGTTTTGCTTTATAAAGTATGCTTGCATCTGGTAGCTATATAACAGTACATTTATTTCACGAAAAACAACAAAACACCAATAATTGGTCATTTTCAGCATGTGCCCTTTTCTCCTCGTTAAACTCAAATCAGCCTGGCTCCTAAATGCTTATAATATATCAGAAGACAGAGTGGAAGACACTTTAATAATGCATGTTTTCACTGGCTAACATTATTTATAAGGAAAAAGCTGTCACCTATTAATATATGTAAGCTTGCTGGAGCAGGTCCCACTACATCTAGTATGCGTGTATCAAACATGTCATGTTGAATTTATTTGCATGTCTCGTCCTCTTACTGTACCACTCCACACAATGTGTTGGTGCTTTATGGATGACGATAGGAATACAGTATCACATGCATTTAAACACCCAAACACCATCTATAATGTACTTTATTTTTTTTCATCAGAGCTTAAACACACAAATGTGACAGAAACTCATTCCCCGAATGTTCATCCAGCCGTGAGAATCGGCATATTTGCATATCACATTTGTTAAGGAATGATCAAATCTAAATCAGATCAATTACTTCCAAACGTTTACTGCAATCCAACCTGGCATTAACAAACATAGGTTAAAAGTTCATTCAATGTGTATTAGATTTATCCATTTTAAAACTGCTCTGACTAACCTTAAGCGATTACTGACCTTCCACGCTTGAAACCAGGAGATGGAGACGGTGGGTAGTGGAGATTGGTTTTAGCATTATGGACGTTGCGTTATGATAACATGCTGCCCTACAGCTACAGGATTTTCTGACGGTATATAAATAATAAAATAATAATAGTAACATGCTGCCCTGCAAGACAGCCAATCAGAGCTGCCCATTTGATGACCACTGCTGATGTGCCCATGCATGGGTTTAAATCCCTAGTGCAGCCGGAGAGATGAGTTTGAACATGCACTTGTGCAGTTCTTTGCCACATTTCTCCTGACACCGGATGACAAAGCTACTTTGTTGATTGATTGCGTGGATCAATTGCAGATTTGTTTACTACATCATATAGTGTGATCTCAAATATTTATTTCCCAATCTGGTAACATCTCTATACCATTTGCCTCATAAAGTGAAATGGATATAACTGCACTAATCAAAGGTCATAAGAATGAAACAATGGAGTCCTGCCTCTAAAAATGTTTTATACATTATCTGCCACCAAGACATTATCAGCAGATCCTTAAAGTCCTGGAAGTTGCGAGGTGGGGCCTCCACAGATTCCAATGGAATATTGGTTACTACAACGAGTCTCGACGATCTTTTGCGGATAAATCCATCCTTGCACCTGTCATGGCTTCTAAAAAGAATGTTGATAACAAATATACCATGTTAGAAAAGATGATTCATTACATGAATTTGCTCAACTTTGATAAAAAGAGTTCATTATAATACCAATTAAACTGTAAATTGTCTTTAAATAATTAACAGCAATTAATGTAAAATTGATGACCTTTGATTTCTGTGTGGATTAGAGTTCTTAAGCTCAGATCTTTAGTAATGTATTCAATCAGTAATACAGCAATAACCAGAAAATTATTATTTAACATTTCTATTATATTTCATAATCTAAAAAAAAATGTTAATATTGCATTCTCACTTTTAATGAAGGTACCCAAGGTATTGCAAGTGGGGTATGTCCAGTCTTTTTTAGTAGCCACTTAGTCACAAACACTGGCCAAAGTTAGCTTTCATATTTGTTTTTGTGTGAAAAAAGAAAAAAAACTAATATTTGGCCAGTGTTTGTGATTACTAAAAAAGACTGGACATACCCCACCTGCAATACCTTGGGTTGCTTAATTTTGCAAATGGTATGCCATCATGGGGGTAATTCTCATTCCCGGGCAGGATTACCAAACTGGCAAATTTTGTGTTAGTGTTTCAAAACATCAAAACAGTAAAACGTATTACAACAATAATATCGTCAGTTAAAGTGCAGTTTGTGTGTGAAAAATGCAAAAAACTTCACATTTACTGAATATAGCATAATTGTACTACAATTTACGATTAATATTTGTGTTCAGCAAAGTCTCCTGAGTAAAACAGTACCCCCCATGTGCAGGTTTTATGGTGTCTTGGAAAGTTGAAGGGTTAAATATAATGCTTGCGAATGAAGTTCTCTGCACTTTCTGCCTGGGTTGTCAGGCATGTCAATCAAATTTTAATTAATAAAATCACATAATTATGTTAAACGATTACTTAAATATACACGTAGAATTTTAATATAAATATATATGTATTTAAATTCTACATGTATACTTATGTAATCATTTATGTAATTATATATATTTATCTTTTTATATGTGGTTATTTGAATTTTATATATAGATAGATATATAAAGAATGTCATTCTAAGTGTATTTTGTTACCAATATATATAAATATATTAATAACAAAATATAGTTAGAATGAAATTACATATGTTTATATAATTTCATTTCTTTTTTAATTTTTTATTTATTTTATTATTTTATTCATTATTGTAATTATACGTATATGCTGTATATAAATATAAAATATATGTATTATATATATGTATCTTATATATATGTAACTTTAAGAGCGATCACATGGCCCCCGGGGGCCTGATTTGCTGGGCAAGGGCTGCCTGGGTGTATCACGGTGGAGGTAAGTACCGCGGAGCTCCTGGGGGCTTAAGCCATTATGGCGTTCTTTGCCGCCGCAACGGCTTTAAAGCCCATTATAATGGGGAAGGCATAGAATGTCGTAATGGCGTTAAGGGGTCCAGGAAAGGTACATTCAGATTGCTCTGGTTTTCAAGTGTGTCCTGGGGATGTTACCTTAGCTCAACATTCAGGGGTAGTTACTATTACCCAATTTAATGGTGATCATTTTATCTACCTCGGAAGGATGAAGGACTGAGTCAACCCTGCCGGGATTTGAACCTGTGAACAGGGTTGAACATATTCCTCTGATGATGCATAGGACTGTATATTAAAACAGTATATATCAGTTTTAACATATTGGCTTATAGCTGGTCACTTGGTAGTTCTGTGTGTTTATTTGTGCTGGTTAATGAAGCAGTAAAGTCAAGCAAGACTATTCTGTAACATTTCCTTCATTCTCAATCTGAAATGTAATGTATTTACTAAACGTTTCCTTAGCACTAAAGTGCATATGAAACCAGACTGGTATGGTTCAGAAAGATTCTGACGAATATTTCAGAAGGTTAGATACATATGGGTGTCTAAATAAAGATAAGGCAAGGTATATACCCTGTTTAACCCCTTAAGGACCAAACTTCTGGAATAAAAGGGAATCATGACATGTCACACACGCCATGTGTCCTTAAGGGGTTAAACTTAATGGGTCTGTGCATATATTGGACACTCCTGGAGGTCAAAGGTACACTCTAGCTACCATAACCACTTCATCTCATTAAAGTTTATGATGCCTAAAGTTCTACCATTCAGTGCTAAGCTAATTTCCAATGGATTCTAGCCTCAATGTGGCATTGCATCTCTACCTATCATTAACGTATTTCTGAGCATTCATTTCTTGTTCTTTTCACACTTTTGCTCTACAGTTGCGAACTTTTGTTCTTTTAATCTCTTACAATTTTTTGTTTACTTACAGTTTGTTTGTTTTTAAAGCTCCTGTTTATTTTTTATGTTTTTTTTCTGTGATATGCTCATTATTGTATATGTTGCTATTAGATGGCAAGGTTCCTATTCCTTATGTGTCCGTGCATTTGCAATATTATATATTATATAATGTTTTTATATACGTCATCTTACTTGTAACCATTTTCTGTTGTAAAGAGTCTGTGGAAATGCTGACCCTTGAAAAAAATGATACAATAAATTATTACTGCCTATCTTTATTATTTGTTGTTAGTATGTTTCTATTTTGTATTTTGTAGTTTTTCTTTTTTTTTTTACATTATTTAACACAATCAAATGTAACACTTTTTTTGTCATTGTAGGTGGGAAGTTGATTCCGATTATTGTGAAGAAGTTAAACAGACCCCACCCTATGACAGTGGTACAAGACTCCTAGACCTCATCGATATGACCATATTTGACTTCTTAATGGGTAAGTTGAGCAACTAAATAAATTCACCATTCTCAAATGCTATAACTTTGTGACTTAAAAACTGCAAATATTTGCATGTTCTAGTGGAATTCTCCAGACCAGATTATTATGTAAAAAGATCCTTAACGTGTTTATGAGACATTTTGGAAAATACATGTTTTCATTCTGGATTTGTTAAGTGCAAAAAATATTTTTTAAAATATACACGGGAACTTTGAAGATCCTGTTGCCTGGATATTTCTATTTGTGTTATAGGAGAAGGGAGATGCTGTCTTTGGAAATAGAGTGGTCAGTAGTCCCTTATTAAAAACTGAGAGGACTTTGGAAATGGGTACAGTTACATGACGGAAAAACAGAGCTCCCCTTAAATCAAATGAGAACAAATCCAAGAGTAGGTTAGCATCACTCCCCTTTTCGGACAGTGTTCATATTTCATTAAATGTATGCACGTACGTATGTATGAAATGCAGCCTTTCGGGGACACAGTTTATTACATCCATCTACTTTCCACACCCTGCACAGTCTTCCAAATATGACCTTAATACAAAAATGTCCTCTTGGGACATTTCAAATGTAGATAGCCTATAATCATATAGCTTGTCGCACGTGAAACATTCATTATATATTGTACTATGAGATGTTTAAGCAGATATATGATGTAAAGACCGCAGCATGTCAGCATTTATGACATTGCTTTCCATCCACACAATTTGCTTAAATGGGTAACCCAAGAAATAAGGGACAGCATCATTGTTAAAAAAAAAAAAAAACTGAAAAAAACTAAAAAAAACTAAACAAGAAATAAATAATTTTGCATAACTGTTGATGCATGTTTTGGGTTGTTGTTGGTTTTTTTTATATTGCAAAATCTTTCTTACACTATAGATCCACTCATTTATGTATCTCTCTTAATAGTAAGAGATGGAGATACGTTAGGAAATATGCAATACTTTAATAATAATATTACATTTCCCAGAAACCCTATATTTATTCATTGGCCCAGCACACTGATTGTGACTTATTAATAAAAACAAAGTAGGAAATGCATTCAGAAGTCCCTCTCCCTCCAAACCCCAATAAATTATAGTGATATTTAATGTGGGGGCAGCCCCCCTTTAATATTAGCGCTTGGTTTAGTAAAATAAAGGGAGAATCTTGAGTGTACACATAAAAACACACATTACACGCACACACATCATGCATTGACATGTATAGGCAGTTATTCACGCATACATATGCATTATCACACATAAAACACATGTATATGTTCACACAAAATGCACATTTTCACACATACACATGCAGGTACTCCCTCATATTACACATACAATCATTCACAATCTGGACAAACACAACAAACGCAAACAAAACTTTCACATGCATTCACACGCACTGCTTAAATATAGGCAGCACACATTTTATGTAATGGCAGATAAATCCCTGGGGCTAGACAAACTATTTAAATTGATGAATCTATTTTCTTATAAAATAACAAATCGTAAATGTATGCTCTGTAGACATACTCTTACAGACTGTTTAGGTAACAGTGTGCCTTTAGGCATTCCGAGAACTATAATGTTAGGTGTGGAAACACATAATAACACAGTTTAACTTTGCAGTATTAATTTAAATCATTGGTAAAATAATTGGTGGTTTTGTTGAAGGTACCAATTTCCACATCCAGTGGTGCATATTCAATTTCCAATACTCTGTGTAAAGGCAATTGCAGTAAAGGGCATGTTTTACATACTAACAATTGGATAAATATGTACCACGCGAGAGAGCAAGTCAGTATTGTTTGCTGCTGCTGCTGTAAAAAAATTTCTGGAAGCCTATGTCTTTTTTTTTTTTTTTTTTTTTTTTTTTTTTATGCATGCTCTTGTAGACAATAGGTCTGTTGTTGGGGTTTATCATGTGCTTTGTCATAGATGGAAACTATGAATGGGAGTTTCTGTATCTGCCAGGAATAAGCCGTGGTGATATAACAGCACAGCTGAGATTGCAAACTTTGATTTTGGGTTTGTTTATTTCTTAAAAAGATTATGGTATAATCAAGCTGCTTTTAGAATAATCCTGTTACTTGCTAGAGCGGATTCTGAATTGTTTGCTGCCCCCTGTAAATGTGTCACCGATTAGTCAAATAACAACAAAGAACTGTCTGGCTGAAATATTCAGAAATTCATGAAGTATAAGCAGATAAGTAGATATCCCTATTTATCCCTCATGGATCAAAAATACTTTATAGGGTAACTCCATTGCCCAAATACAAAATAAACAGAAATCAATGTTGAGGAGATATGCCCCAAATAAAAACTTGCAAGCATTTAATTAATTTCATTGGTATATCTAAAATTATATATATATATATTTTAGATATTCGGTATATCTAAAAATAGCTTGCAAAATCTGCAGAACCCTTGTTTGCAGCCTTCACAAATGTTCCCCTTCTAACTCTGCCCAGACTTTCTCTGGCTGTCCAATCATAGACTTCCCAATGCAGCTCAATGAGAGGTCTTTGCAAGGCAGGTGGTCTGAGCGATTGCTGCCTATTGGGTTTAGCTCCACTGAACTAAACATACCAGGAAGTAACATTACTGGTTGTCTGATTGACAGCTGGGGATGGCGGGATGTAACAAGGTTAATTTATAACAGTGCCAATTTCTTTTGAAATCTGCACTTTTTGCAAAATCAAAAAATTGGACACACTCTTTACACATGAAGGCTGTCCCTTTAATACTTTTCACCACTGACCAAAAAACTATTTTGGCTATGTTCTAATTCTGCTGTATTTTCTCTTACATGCATGCAATTGTTTTTAAAGGACATACAGACTTCTCTTTTGTGCACGCTGAATACCATCATCTGTATCGGTCAGGAGTAAGGGTGAAGCTGGTTAAGCAAACACAGACAGCAGTCATTCTTGAATAATCAGATACATAGAGATGCCAACTGCATCGGTCCAGGAGTTGTTACTCTTGGTGATTGTTGCCGTCTTACTTAAGATCCAACGAGTTTATTTTGTGGTACGTCAGGCACACCATTCATGGTTCAGGACTGTTTTAATGACTTGCTTTATACATCTTTGGCTGTCAAGCAGTTAAACCAATCTCATCCTTGCCCCAGTATAGTATAATACATCACACTGGATACAATTACAAGAGATGGAGCCAAACTGTTCTCTGCAGGAAGTACTTGTATAATATAGATTATATCCTACATTGCTGTAAAATGAGAAAATGAGACAAACATGTATTTGGTGACATATTTAGACATGCGTTGACAGAAGACGAAGCAGGGCCTGTTTCAACAAGATTTCATTTTAAATGAAATTGTGAATGCAGTTATAAATATCTATCTAATATTCCACTGTTCATTTTCTTGTTGTTACCGAATGTCCAGCTGCCATTATTTTTGAGAATTTCCTCTTAACCTGCAATTATAGATGCAAAAGAACACAATATGACTGAACAGGGTTTGGGGGTTTGTACATGCGTTAACAGATCAATGAAGATCACAGAATACTATCTAATTAAGGAATCATCTCCACATCATAGGACAAAGAGACATAACCCTTGTTTTAACTGAAAAGTTGTATATCATATACAAATTTATTATTATTATTATTATTATTGTTTGAATGTGAATGCGAGAAGTTATGCTGTAAAGAACGTATGAAGGTTGTCAATTTTAAGAATGAAAGATCTGATTTGAGTGCTCTGAAAACCCCCAAAAAACCTAACTGCTTGAACAACACTTTAAAAGAACACATCACTTACATTTATAAGAGAATTGTAACATTTATAAGACCATTTAATACCCTCTTCCACTATATATATATAATATGTCACAAAGTAGTGCAACATGCTTCTCTTGCAAGCAAATGATCATCACTTGGAGCAACATGCAAGAGTTGCTCCAAGCATCAAAAACCCCAAAGCCTGCTGTAGGGATTTTGATACCAGGAGTAAATTGGCCCTGTTCTCTGGTAATAGCCACTTGGCTTTTGAGGCTCCTGTCATGCCAGGTGAAGCGCTACCCATTTCTGCAGAGCTGCAAACCCTGGGTGCCTCTCCCGTTGCCATTCACTGACTGTGATCATCAACTGACCGCTCTCAGCCAGTGAATGGCATTCTGTGCTTGAAAATTTGCACAGAGTTCTCATCGGACAGATTACACCCCATGACGCTGCTGCAGGTGGAGTTACACTTCCAGCAGCCAAAGGGTTAAACTCGGTATGTGCAGCTCTGCTCATACAGACTCCAGGTACTGAAGTGGTCATGGTGCCGTTAATTGCAGTCAGGGATTCTGAGTGCTGTCAGAAATTGGAATGATATAAAGCAAAATTCAAGGGTTCAACAGGCAGAATGCAAATTGCAATTTATTTAGGCAGTGAACACAACAAAATATGATGTACAATGTTGTTGTGTTCACAGCCTAAATAAATTGCACTTTGCATCCTACCTGTCGAACCCATGGATTGGATCCTTCACCTTTTCCCTCAAGAGTTCCACACCATTTCAAGTTCTACAAATTGGAATTATAACTGGTACATCACCTTTTCATCATATATATTAGCTATATTCAAATTAATTAGAAATAAATTAGCCTTATTCAATGGTTTAACAAGTTTCCCTCTGTAACAGCTCTATAGCGTTGGGGGCTATGTTCATGCCAGACTACCAAATTTTTTTACCATCAGATAAAAGGGCTTCAATCAATGGTAATCTACTCCTTCCCAGTTAGTGCTCCGTTAGACACTTAGTGTGAAGAAGCTGCGATATGACATCGATGCCATCAATGTTAAGTGTGTGGTCAAACAAAGACTTCTCCTGATAGACCCACCACCAGGGACAGAGCTTTGTGATTGCCACTGTTCTCCTTCTGTTATTCACATTGCACTTTCCATCTTCTTTGCTAGTGTTAGTTATTCCATTAGAAATACCCAGTCTTACAATAAAACCAGTGTTTAATTAATTTTATTTTGAGTTAATCTATGGATACAGCTTAATTAACTTCTAAACTTACAGTGCTATTTTTATAATTTATTTTTTTGCAGGTAATATGGATCGTCATCATTATGAGACCTTTGAGAAATTTGGGAATGAGACATTTATTATTCACTTGGATAATGGAAGAGGGTAAATATTTCCAACCAAAATCTTTCTTGTAAACTATGGTAGCTGGGATGGTGTGATACTTTGCATTCTACGCACTGTCTACTCTGGTATCTAATAATTCCCAAAACAGCATGTGTTCCACACTCCCATGTGGTGAGCTTTTACCAAGATCTAAAAAAAATCATTTGTACCTCTAGTGATAGCTATGTATTGATTCACGGTGTCTTGTTTGTTAGCAACCAGTGATATTATACTCCTATAACTAAAATCAAAGGAATTATACATGCTAGTAAATTTATGTTGCATATATATATATATATATATATATATATAAAAACCAAATGATATCAAAAGAAATACCAACATGTCATATTTATTAAAACTATCCTTGATGATATATTTACACCACGTGATTGCTTTTACTAGCCACCTGCTATAGCACTTTCATGATAGTCACCCCCTTGCTCTTTATCTTGTGATCTATCCGGGGCAAGCATGAAAGTCTGTGACTCCACTGCCATCAACCTCTATTCCAGGTCTCATAAAAGTTGCAAATATAAAACATCCCTTAAACCAGTACACGCATTGCATCCCACTGTAGTACCCACACTTAAAATATGGACATAAATCAGGTAACTACCGAGCATATCCCCTCACCCATCTCCTTTGTATCCACTTACATACAATCCACAGTTCCCACTGGGCCTCAATCCCTAATCATTTACAGCATTCACCACCTGTGAATACCTTCCATTGTGCTCACTATTAAAGGTCCAAGGTATTACACCACTCAGCAGCCTCAGGGCAGACACACCACCCTCAGCGCTACAACAATTTTGATACTCCCAGCTAACTCATTTTCTCTCATCCACCCCCGACATTCTCAAAGGGAACAGACAGCTCACAGTATTTGAGAACCACTGCACTTCCAGTGGCATTAAAATGAAACACTTTTCACTTACTTATAAGTTACTGCAGAAGGAGGGATCTGCTTCCCTGCCCAAGTACACAAGTTCTTGGGAGTCTGAGCTCAACCTTACACTAACAGATGACTGGAAACACATATTCATTAATGTTCATAAAACCTGTATCAGCACCTACACCCAAGAAGGAAATTACAAAAGATTATTCAGGTGGCACCTCACGCCGGCAAAAATACACAACATTTTCCCAAGCGCATCAGAAGCCTGTTTGAGATGTTCTCATCCCAAAGGGACGACAGGCCATATATGGTGGACCTGCCCAACAATTTGCGAATACTGGTCCAGAATTGTCAAAATGATACACCTGGTGACTGAAATCACATTTCCCAACACACCGGAAACCTTACTTTTTTCCATTACCCAACTTCACTCCCCAGACTGACACAATCACTGATCACCCACCTGCTTACAGCAGCTAACGTACTCATTCCAGTAAACTGGAGAAAAACAGTTGGAAAAGAGCCCCCGCGATTCGGGAATGGATCAACAAGGTTTAATCCATTAGCCTTTTGGAAGAGGTACACTTTTCCTTGACACATACAAATGGCATATATGAGGACACGTTGGGCCCATGATCGCTCTTTCTAAAAACAACAGACCAATCGGCAGACAGACAACATACCCATTGTAATTAGCATTTCCGATATACACTAGACGCCTACACGTACACTTATACACCCAACTGAATTTTCAATCTGTCTTCAGTTTATCCTTAGTTCCCATTTTGTTTCCTCTTGAACAAAGTTCTACCACCAAGGCATGAGTTGCAACAGTCTTTCAATACCCGTTTCGATTATGTTGTAATCTTTCTAGACTCAATGTATTCACCTGACAGGCTGTTTGGTTAACTATGCATGTACAGTTGCACTTTACCTCATTACATCTGTATCACTATCCAAGTACTGTTGCATTGTCTGTAAATTATGTTTATACTCAATAATTTTTTTTTAAAAGTTACAAATGTAGTAGGACAGTACACCATTTGGGGTTCTTATCTCACATTCCTAGATTTGTTCCCTGGTGTTCTACTTTTGGGGACACCAGGGAACTGTCCCCTAGAAAATGTTGCAGGAACACATCATTAGACATGCTCACGCTATGCTAAGGACACTAGGATCATGCGCAGAGCTGTGCTCTGGACATACCACCCTGTATTGGAAGATATGCTGCTCCCTGCTCTATATATGGGGTGATGTAGTAAAGACTAAAGACACCGACTCAATCTCTGATTATAATAGCAGCAGTAGGACCTCATGGTTACACAAAAGACAAGCCCAGAACAATAGAAGCTTTAGAATTACATTATTTTATTGTTCCACTTAATGGGACACTCGAAGCACCTTAACAACTTTAGTTGAATTAAGCAGTTTGGGTGTATAGATGATATCTCTACAGTCTCACTTCTCAATTCTCTGCCATTCAAGTGATATTTCCTTTATTGTCAGATAGCACACTTTAAAATAACAAAAATATGCTAATATCTTCCTTCCTACTATATCAGTGTTTCCGAATAAATGTATTTAGGACCCCGGACAGACCAGATTATATCAATGTTCATTTTTAACAGAGCTTTAAAAGACAGTTAAAAGGCCGACATGTAATGACTAGATCCCATGTTATTATTTGTGTACTAGGGTAAAATATAAAAAAATCCTGCGTTTCCATTATTTCTTTCTATTTCTGTAAATTGCCTACACATTGATGTCTAATTGCCTGTTGCAGATAACTGTTAGTGACACCTGTATTAATTATCTCATAAAGCTGTTTCAGTTCAACCTTTGTTTTTTACGTTTGTGTGAATGTGCCTTTCCCAAACGATTTGTAGAACTGGTGTTCAGAATCATTATTTTCTCAAGATGTGGTGTCTGAGGTTTCCATGGTAATCCAGTCTTCTGCATCGAGGCCTTGAGAGACATGTATTTTGACCTTGCAAACACTTAATATTTCAGAGACATTGTCCTCTGATTGAAACACACAAGCTACTTGATTTAAGGCAAAAACTAAAAAAACAAATAAAAAAGTACAGAATAAAAATAAATATTAATACAGATAGAGAGGTAGGGTGTGTGTGTGTGTGTTTGTGTGGGTGTGTGAGTGTATATTAATCAGTATTTCTTCTGACCGAAGAAGACATGAAAATCTCAAAAGCTTGTTTTTTTTAAAATGTATTGTTAAATAAAAAAGTATTACATCATACTACAATACTTTTGTTATTTGACATAATGTTTGCTTGTGTTTAGATTTGTTACCCTTCTGCAAATATCATATATACTTAATACATTTTTATTCCATTCTTCTAATTCCCTATAAGTCCCACTTATCTCATGTTACCATAGGTAATGCAACAGCGAGACGTTATTAATAATTATAGGCTTGTGTCTCCAAGCATTTGTGCACAACATATTATCTTGTTTGCATTGCATTGTAAGGTCAAAAAAACATGCCTTAGAGTTCACGACCATTAAAATAAGCTTGTCTATGCTGTGAATTTACTCTTTATTTCACTTCGGCAAAAATGAAATACACAAACTGCAAGAGGAACTGCAAGAGGAACTAAGAAAACCTAGTTAAAAATAAAATGGTGGGGGCGGGGCCTGACCACCGAGCCAGGCAGACGTGCCTGATACGAGCTCCGGCCGAGCGGGCACATTTCGGGGCAAAAGCAGCGGCCACTTGGCCCAAAACCACGCAGGGGTGCGCCACCCACGTCGGGGGTGCCCCCAAGAACCCAAAGATACCACCCCGTGGCCCATCAAAGCGGGGAACACGAAATTCTACACGCGGCCTGCAGGAGCTGGAACTGAGGAGCGGCGGCTGCCCTCCTCGGCTTAAGAGCCTTCAAGCAGCAGCTTTGCAATTTACCCCCCCCCCCTTTGGACCGGCGGGGGATATCCCGGTCCCCACTGGACACAACGGCCAGGAAGGACAAGCGATCAAGCCACGAGTCACTTTGGGGAAAACGGCCCACAAGGCAGACCCAAGATGGCCACACAACATAAGCACGGAGACCGGAACACATGCACTCAGATACCCAGGTCTCCCCTGGAGACATTTGATCATCTGTGCACAAGCTTCAGAAATACCCTACAGAGCAGAGGGGCGACATACAGCAAGGCAGAGGCAATGGTTACCGCTTGGATCCGGCCTGCTGCACGACGCAGCTATTACAGGAAGACCCCACAGGCATCCAAAATGGCTGTCCGGCAGCGCAGATACCAGCGGGCCCAACGCCGGAAGGCAAAGGCAGGCATATCGGGCACACCCTCCCACCCGCACTCTCAAGTACCTGGGACCACAAAGCAAAGGATACAGACAGGTATCTCACCTAACCACAGTCTCGGCATCCGGCGCAAAGAAATCCGACTCTGCAAGCAGAACGACGACACCCAAGCGATGGCAAGGCAACATTCTCCAGGGGGCTCTGCTGGAGCCGGCCCTCGAAGTGATACCAGTAAGCCAAGGGGGGACAAGGGAGAAGCGGAAAGTGACAAGCGGAGGGACTTTCCAGAAGTAGGTGTCGGATGAGGCACCCTTTGTGCCACCCTACACGGGCTTTCCTGGCCCGGACTGTTCTGTGCCTTTATAATGACGAGACACTAAGACACAGAAGCCTCAGGCACATCATGTGTAATCTCTACCTCCAGGCAGGCATTCACCGGTGCTCGAGGTGATATTTGTGACTGGACTTGTCTCCAGTGGCTTAATGCCTGATGATATGCTGTTATATTACTGTTGTATTAGCAATAATACTTTATGGGGTAAGCAAGGTTTAACGCTACTATCCACGAAGCAAGGACTCAGCCTAAACGCTTACAACATAACGTCTATAGGCATTGCATTGTACCAAGACACTGCTTTAAAGTGTGTCTACCTTATACCTTCTCTAAAATAAGCGATCTAGCAAGGATCAACGTTTAGCATTATTTTTTTTATTTTTTTTTTTGTTTTATTTAACTTTACCCTATTTCATTCAAGCCTATTCTGCAACTTAACCGTTTAGTTCTCTCCTACAGCCACAACGGAGGAGATAAGGCCTGTTTTCACCAGGCAGGCTATAACCATGAGGCAATCTTTCCCTAACTATCGGGCCTCTCTGCTCGGCCGGTACCTAAAAGTTTTGTTAATACCCATGCCTGGGATGCATAGGACAGCTATTTGGAATGACAGGCTGGACATAGCAACGTTTTACAGGGCAAGCACCTAGAGAGAATAGCGATGTTAAAACATAGTATATATGATAGGCAAGTTACTGGCAATGTTCACTTTAATGAGAAACCCCCTCAGCTAAATACCCATAGCATCACGTAATTATGCACCATGTCAGAACTAACCACTGCTTTGCTGTAAACCTTGATTGCAATCTACCTACTCTAGCGTAGACGTAATAGCGCTGTTAAACATCTTTATTTCACTTAACTTTATCCACACCTAGTCTGAAGTAACGACTGTCTAGTTAAGTATTTTTAATTTTGTTCAACTTGTTGATGACACAATGTTAAGTAAGCTCCTAACAAAAAAATGTGTGCAGTTTCTTTGCAGACCACGTACTAGTTCCTTTTTTTTTTATTTGAAACTTGCGCTTGTGAGAGCTGTTGTGGCTGAACAAGCAATGTTGTAAACCTTTATGCACACCAAAAATAAAGAATTAAAAAAAAAATAAAAAAAAAAATACAATGGTAACAGTATACTAAAGTAGAAGAATAGAGAAAAAAGTGGCCCAGACATAAGGCACTTAATAGGATGTGCAGAAGGAAAAATGAATAATTGCAGTATATACATGTAACGGAAGCTTAGTTATAAATAACTTATATAACAGAATGCATATTTACATGTAAGAAACTCTCGAAGAAGTAATTGGTTTAATGACAAAATGCATTGTTGCTCCATCAGTTTTCGTTCGCATTTTTTGCTTATTTTTCTTATTCCAGCGTATATGTGTCCCTCGAGTGTGTCCTGTCTAGTGGAGACTGCTATTAAAGAACATCTGGTAGTGAACAGCACAGAACCAATCCTTTATTAGACCAAAGGGGTGCATGTACATTACCTTACAATGTGCATTCTTTCATATGTTATTTATATTTGATGTTTCTATTAAATTTATATACTGCTACAATATGTGTTTTTTTTTTTTACCCAACTTCTGATTGGGAGCCCAGAGTTCCTGTGTAGATTCTGATTATAACATAATTTCGATCTGCTCAGCTTCACTCTTGGGTTTGTGTGTAAAGGAAATTTTTTTATTTATTGTATACTTTTTTGTTGTTGTTTTTTTTTGTTTATTGTTAGCTTAGTAGTTGAACATGTAATGGCTGTAGACCTATAATTTCATAAGGAGTATTTATTAATTTGGTGACTTTAATCTTCAATGTTTAATCAGCAAACCGAAATGAAGGGATGTATATTATTTTCAGATTGGATCTACTAGTCCATCTATAGATTTATTATAGAGCACCTAAAGAAAGCAAACCTTGCTTCTATCTGCTTGGGAAAACAAAAAAACACGCAGACAAAACAGTGGGTGGGAAAAAGGGAGTAAAAACAAAATACTGAAATTAAAAATCAGTTCTCATTTCTGATAGGCGAAGGCTGCATCAAAGAGCCTTGAGTTCAGTTTAATAATTTCCACGTTTTTTTGTTATAATTATTACTGCATCTTTCATGTAGTAGGCAATGTAGAACTTAAATGAGCACTCCAAATACCTAAAGCACTTTAGTTCTTTTTTTCATGTTACAAAAAAGTGCATATATCAATAACAATTGGTACTTTTTTTTATAAATTGACCTTGCTACTCTCTCCTGGCTGTCAATCAGATAACATGTCCTGTTACTTCCTGGTTTGGTTAGCTCAGTGGAGCTAAACTCAAGAGGCAGCAATTATCCAGAGCACCTTCCTTGCAAAGACTGCATTGGGAAGTCTGTGATTGGACAGCCAAATAATGTATGGGCTAGGAAAGAAGGGGAGGGGTTGCAAGGTGTCAGACAAAAGATTTGCAGCTTTTGCAAATTGTTCTTAAATATATCTCAATGAAAAATACATAATTAAATGTATGCAAGTTTTCTTTGGGTAATATCTACTAAATAGTGACTTTTAATTATTGTTGTACTTTGGTAGTGGAGTGTCCCTTTGGACAGATTATTATAAATGTGGAGAGTGAGCAGTGTTTAAAATAAGCAATAGTTCAATGCTTGAGAAGCTGTTTAGACATCTGCGTCCAGTCTGACGGGAAAAAAAACTGAAGAAATAAAATATGCCTTAATTTTAGTTAAGGATGTTTCTCTTTGTGCAATAAATATTTGATGTCAAATGGGCCATTGACAAATGTATTTGGTGTAGCTACCCAATGTGTTTAAATAACAATCATGTGGGTGACTTATTATTTACACTGTTGCTATACATGTTTAATCCCTTTCTGTTTTCCATTATACAGATTTGGAAAATATTCGCATGACGAGCTCTCTATCCTGGTACCATTGAATCAATGCTGCAGGTACAATTCACATTCGCTTTTCGTGCCCTGGATTTCAAACATTCCTTTCTCACTCAGAATCTTGTAACAGAACTAGCAGAGTGGGATCTACAAAATTCCACGTTTACATCTCAATGATTCCATTCCAAAAATGTTATCATTAGAAGCCAGACATCAATCTGGCTAACACCTGGACTGGAAAATGTGCTTCTTAAACTAGATATGCCACCTAAAATATGTTTAGATCAACTAAAACAGTACATCGATGTTTATATACATTATGTTCAACAGTTACAAAAGACCTTTGTAATAAGAATAATTGAAGCTAGCATTTACAGAAACAGATATCGTACAGGAGAAAAATCTTAAAGGGGAACTGACACTACTCTATATTGATACTGTTGAAGAAAACTTTGAAAATCACCTATCATTTTCTCATTGGTTTCCTTTTTTTTTTTTTTAAACCGATATTAAAGATTTAGAAAATGATATTGTAATCCAGTTAAGTAAGGCAAGGCAAACGTCCAGGAAAACATTGCAAATTAAGTGGAGAAGTAGAAACGTTGTTTCATTTTTCTTCTTCTCTGTATGCTTTTTTTGTACTCAAGACCTGGTGGAAAGGACAGAGTTTATAACAATGATTGACAGGGGGCCATATTGGAGGCATCCAGTTGCAGAAAAAAGACAAAAAAAACAACAACACATTGGTTAAATATGGGGATGAATATATATATTATTAAAAATCCTGGAAAATGAATGACATTTCTATTTTAACTTTTACCTCTCCAAATATGTGTTTTGCTAGGCAACATGAGTATATACATACACATATTTTGGGAGAGGCGGTATATAATCCCCATATGATGTTAAAATAATTTTAAGTTTAAAACAATATGGCTACTATCAGAAAAATAGTTAAAGTTATAAAAATAAAATATTTTGTGGCAGTGACATGTCCACTTCATCTAGGAATGCAATATGACATATTTAGTTGTATTGTTTTTCGTTTTTGTTTTATACTTCTTGGACCAACGTGCATGTGTTTAGTATAACATACGTTCTAAATATGGTGAGTGCTAAACCCAGTGTTAACACCACAAGGAATACAAAGTTATACACTACTCAATGGAGAATGTCGTAAACAATATACATAAAAAAGTAAATAAGAAACCCAGTAATAATTCAGAACATATAAAGCAAATATGATGGGTGAATTCCTAAACAGAGTCCCAGAAATGAGTAAAAGTGTGGTTCTTTAATCCGCACAAGATACTAAACTGGTGGACTACCCATCGTTGTGAATTCCGCATTCTCAAATATCAAGAGGCGTTGACTTAGGAGATGACTATATACATACAGTTTTAAAATGTATATTTTTAATTTGTCTTTGTCTTCTGTACACTCAGCACTATCTATTACCATAGTTTTTTTTTTATGTATACTGCATTCACTGGTATGAATGGTATATGACCATTTTACTTCCATTCACTTGGTGCTAACACTGGGTTCATAGCTCATGTTTCATGTTTATTCTGTTTCTGTTTGGGGTAGAGTGAAGGTGTTCTAGATATTAAATCAACACTTAATATGTCACATGTGTATTATAAACTTTCCTAGCTAGTTACCAGAATTTACATAGTTACATAGGCTGAAAAGATACATGTCCATCAAGTTCAGCCTTTCTCACATCTGTTTTTGCTGTTGATCTAAAAGAAGGCAAACATTCAATTTTGAAGCACTTCCAACTTTGAAACAAACTAGAAAAAAAAAACCTTATTGAACCCAGAATGTCACTTTCATACTTGGATCAAGAAGCTATTACCCCACAAATTAAAAATTATTTCCTTGAATACTCTGTTTTTGCAAGTATGCATCCGCTTGCTGTGTAAACATCTGTACAAACTCTGATAAAACCACTTCTTCAGGCAAGGAATTCCACATCCTTATTGTTCTAACTGTAAAAAAAGAAAAAAAAATCCTTTGCCTTAGACTAAATCTCCTTTCTTCCAGTCTAATGTAATAATATGCAAATCCTATGTTTTGGTTTTATAGGATTAAGAAATCAACTTACCTGCGATTACAGATGCTCGCAAAAGAAGAATACAAATTGAGCAACTTGATGGATGAGTCTTTGTCAATGGATAAAGTTGCTCCTGTCCTATTTCAGCCTCATCTAGAAGCAATGGATAGAAGACTACGGATTGTTCTTCAGGCTGTCAATGATTGCATAGAAAAATATAATTACAATAGTGTAGTTGAAAATGATTTGGACTCTGACTTGAGCAACAAAACGACCAAGAGGTAGTGACTCAAGAATTGTCCCTCAACTGCAATCTAGCTGACATGGTCTTGCAAAAGACTGTTTATGATTTGGTGTGAATTCAATGAATTCAGGTGTAAGATGTAATTGTTCCCGCTGTAGACAAACTCTAGTAAATCAAGAAGGATTAGATAATAAGAATTCTGTATTATAAGTAGATTGCATATGGATGGGCTTAAAAATATGGTCAAAGACCTGCAGCACATGTTTGGGTTGTAAGCATATCCTGTCCTTCTTGTACAGATAGGAGGCCTTTATTTAAATTTTTTTGTATTTATATATGGCATATATATATATATATAAAAGATTATCTACCTACTACTTTTTAAAACAAAGAAAAAAAGGGACACTATAGTTTTATCTACCCAACATACTGACACTACTCAGTAATGCCTGGAAGTGAATTTCAACCCATTTTCTTATTTTGCAATGAGGACATTTTTAACTATCGTCTGTTTTGATCCTTTGAGTGACAGAGAGGGATGAACCACATGTCAATGCAAAGAACCCAGCACTCCGGCAGTCAAAGTATGAGTCATTCTATACCAAAAGGGTGCAACATTTCAATACGAAGGGTTCCTTATGAGAGGTTGACTTGAACTATGCCATTATGAAGAAAAAAATTTAACAAAACACAGCGGGTCTGGCTGTCTTGATGGTCATTGGAAGAGCCACTGCCTTCCCAAATTTGCTTTTAAATAAATTTGTGTATATATTGTATATACATGGATAACAGCTGCTATTTGTAGCTGAAGCTTTATTGCGCAGCAGGGTTATTTTTATGTTATTTTTGTGAATTGTTTGCCGCGTGGTAAGAGTGCAATAAAAAAAACAGGATACATACAACATGTGTATTTAAGTATTTATTTGCTTAACCAATGGGCCATGCTGTGATTAACGGGCAATGGACAATGCTCATATTTCAAATACATCCTGAAGAATGTATATTGGATTGAGAGGCAAGCTTCCATCTTGTCATAGTCCAGATTAATTTATCATTAACTTTTATAAGAAAGTATCAACATATAATTATTAAAGGGGTGCACAACTGGGAGTTGATCTGTTTGTTAATTAACTTATTGAACTTTATCAAGAGGAGCAGCCGAAATAGAAATGTAGTCACCCAGATCTATGTATATGAAACAGAGACAAAACACTAATAAATGGGGTGGAGCATAACAAACAATATATAGATGTATACATACGTATATCAATAAGTATTCTGAACGATATAATGGAAGAGAGATAATGGCGCAAGTATGTATTGTCAGGATTAATAATTGATCCAGCACGTAGAATTGTGTCACACCTAGGACTAAAAGGGTATTACCGGGCCTTAGAATGGCCGGACTTAACGCACCAAAGAATAGTCAGGATACTTGCCGAGGTCAGGGGGTACAGCATGAGACACAACGATAAGGGAAAGCCAGAAGTCAGGGATACAAGAATACAGGGAAGTCAAACAAAGCCAAAGTCAAAAACTAGAAATAAACGCTCAGGAACACAATCTCAGATAACCACTATGGAAACAATGACAGGGCAATGAGGAAAAGTAAATTTGAGCTTAAATAAGTGCTTTACATTTCTGATTGGACGAAAATGGCGTTTGACCCAAAACATGCACGCACGTCTCCCGCGTGACATAGAAACATAGAAACATAGAATGTGACGGCAGATAAGAACCATTCGGCCCATCTAGTCTGCCCAGTTTTCTAAATACTTTCATTAGTCCCTGGCCTTATCTTATAGTTAGGATAGCCTTATGCCTATCCCACGCATGCTTAAACTCCTTTACTGTGTTAACCTCTACCACTTCAGCTGGAAGGCTATTCCATGCATCCACTACCCTCTCAGTAAAGTAATACTTCCTGATATTATTTTTAAACCTTTGTCCCTCTAATTTAAGACTATGTCCTCTTGTTGTGGTAGTTTTTCTTCTTTTAAATATAGTCTCCTCCTTTACTGTGTTGATTCCCTTTATGTATTTAAATGTTTCTATCATATCCCCCCTGTCTCGTCTTTCCTCCATGCTATACATGTTAAGATCCTTTAACCTTTCCTGGTAAGTTTTATCCTGCAATCCATGAACCAGTTTAGTAGCCCTTCTTTGAACTCTCTCTAAGGTATCAATATCCTTCTGAAGATAGGGTCTCCAGTACTGTGTACAGTACTCCAAGTGAGGTCTCACCAGTGTTCTGTACAATGGCATGAGCACTTCCCTCTTTCTACTGCTAATACCTCTCCCTATACAACCAAGCATTCTGCTAGCATTTCCTGCTGCTCTATTACATTGTCTGCCTACCTTTAAGTCATCAGAAATAATCACCCCTAAATCCCTTTCCTCAGATGTTGAGGTTAGGACTCTATCAAATATTCTGTACTCTGCCCTTGGGTTTTTACGTCCAAGATGCATTATCTTGCACTTATCCACATTAAATGTCAGTTGCCACAACTCTGACCATTTTTCTAGTCTACCTAAATCATTTTCCATTTGGCTTATCCCTCCTGGAACATCAACCCTGTTACATATCTTAGTATCATCCGCAAAAAGACACACCTTACCATCAAGACCTTCTGCAATATCACTAATAAAAATATTAAAGAGAATGGGTCCAAGTACAGATCCCTGAGGTACCCCACTGGTGACAAGCCCAAGCTTCGAATATACTCCATTGACTACAACCCTCTGTTGCCTGTCACTCAGCCACTGCCTTACCCATTCAACAATATTGGAATCCAAACTCAAAGATTGTAGTTTGTTGATAAGCCTTCTATGTGCAACAGTGTCAAAAGCCTTACTGAAATCGAGGTAAGCAATGTCTACTGCACCACCCTGATCTATAATTTTAGTTACCCAATCAAAAAAATCAATAAGATTAGTTTGGCATGATCTCCCTGAAGTAAACCCATGTTGTCTCTGATCTTGAAATCCATGTGTTTTTAGATGTTAAACAATCCTATCCTTTAACATGGTTTCCATCACTTTCCCCACTACTGAAGTTAGGCTTACTGGCCTATAGTTGCCCGACTCCTCCCTATTACCTTTCTTGTGAATGGGCACAACATTCGCTAACTTCCAATCTTCTGGGACTACTCCTGTTATCAATGATTGGTTAAATAAATCTGTTAATGGTTTTGCTAGTACACCACTAAGCTCTTTTAATAGCTTTGGGTGTATTCCATCAGGTCCCATTGACTTATTTGTCTTTACTTTTGACAGTTGAAATAGAACCTCTTCCTCTGTAAACTCACGTGTAATAAATGACTCATTTATCCTTTTTCTTAACTGAGGTCCCTTTCCTTCATTTTCATCTGTAAATACCGAACAAAAATATTCATTGAGGCAGTCAGCTAGACCTTTATCCTCATCTACATACCTTCCTTCTTTTGTTTTTAATCTAACTAATCCTTGTTTTACTTTTCTTTTCTCATTTATGTATCTAAAAAAGGTTTTGTCCCCCTTTTTTACTGACTGTGCTATTTTCTCTTCTGTGTGTGATTTGGAAGCTCTTATAACTTGCTTAGCCTCTTTCTGGCTAATCTTATAGGTCATTCTGTCTTCCTCACTCTGGGTTTTTTTATAATTACTAAATGCTAACTTTTTGTTTTTTACTATTTTGGCTACATCTGTGGAGTACCACAGTGGTTTCTTGAATTTTTTGCTTTTACTGACAAGCCTAATGCAATTTTCTGTTGCCTTCAGTAGTGCAACTTTTAAATAATCCCATTTCTTTTGGACTCCATTTAAATTGCTCCAGTCTGATAATGACTCCTTTACACATATTCTAATTTTGGAAAAGTCTGTTTTTCTAAAGTCTAAAACTTTTGTTTTTGTGTGGTGTGACTCAGTCACTGTTCTTATATTAAACCACACTGACTGATGATCACTGGATCCTAAACTTTCACCTACAGTAATATCTGATACCAAATCTCCATTTGTTAACACTAAATCTAGTATGGCCTCTTTACGAGTTGGCTCCTCAACGACTTGTTTTAGAGACAATCCCAGTAGGGAGTTTAGAATATGTGTGCTCCTGGCACAAGTAGCTATTTTTGTTTTCCAATTTATATCAGGAAGATTAAAGTCACCCATGATGATAACTTCCCCCTTCATTGTCATTTTAGCTATTTCTTCAACTAGTAGATTATCTAACTCTTCAATTTGTCCTGGGGGCCTATAAATCACACCTACACGAGTTACTGTGTGATTACCAAATTCTAACGTAACCCAAACTGACTCTATGTTCGCCTCACTAACCTTTATTAGGCTAGATTTTATGCTATTCTTTACATACAGGGCCACCCCTCCCCCTTTCTTGCCTTCCCTGTCTTTTCTATATAAAGAGTACCCTGGTATTGCTATGTCCCAGTCATTTTTCTCATTATACCATGTCTCAGTAACAGCGACTAAATCTACACTATCAGTTGCCATTATTGCCACAAGTTCATGGATCTTATTCCCTAAACTGCGAGCATTTGTAGACATGACTCTAAGCTTATCATTTTTTAACACACTTGCTACAGTGACGTCACGGGCACCCCGACATCGTCATTAACATGGGCAAACTTGGGGGTATCATTTGGCATGGATCTGCAGCGGCCGGCGTCCATTAACATGTTGCAAGAGTCATTTGTACAAACGCACAGCTGCTGGGCGCAAATACCGCAAAGTGAGAAGGAATATGTTACATGTATAAAATAAATGAACGTAAGGGTAATAGGTAGCACTCACAAGGATGGAGCCAAAAACAGCACTTGGCTCTGGTGAAAAACACCTCTGGACCTTAAGAGGGGATCCGACACCCTTATTCTTTTGCCTGGAACTAATGAATAGTATTAGCTGGCCAGGATAGTCAGGAACTTTGAACCAATTAGTTAAAATAATAGTGTGATTTATTTAACTCAATAGTAAAAAAATAAACAAAACATACATAAAGATAAAACGTCCAATTGAAAATAAAGTATAGCTGTCCACAAAACGCGTTTCGCCTAGTGGCTTCCTGAGTTGGTAGATATCAGTTGGTAGTTAGTATATCTTTCAGAATACTTATTAATATACGCATGTATACAGCTATATATTGTTTGTTATGCTCCACCCAATTTATTAGTGTTTTGTCTAAGTATTTTGGTGTGGTTTAAGGGGATACCACACGGGAGTGTTGTCAGGATCCCGCGGGCGGCTGCAAGGGGAGGCTGCAGTCCGCTCACGGCACTCACCCTCCAGCCATCCGCGGTTCCCTTCCTGGCGTGCGCTCGGCGGGCGGCATCTTCCCAGTCACGGATGCCGCCCGCGTCTTCCTCTGCGTCCCCCAGCGGCAGCATGCATGAAGCTGCACGCTGGGAGACCGCCCATTTTAATAAACGCCGGGGTCAGCCACCTAACCCAGCGTTAAAGGCACAGTGCCTCAATCACAGTGGGAGGTCTAGATATCTCCCACGTGTGATTGTTAATTCTGATTGGAAATTATCCAATCAGAATTAACCTATGGATTTAAATTCTTACCTTTCCTGTTCCTCTCTGCCCTGTCGTGGTCTTTGCTTGCTAGTATTGCTACTGAACTTGTGTTTCTGGTTACGTACTCTCTGGCTTGTTTATCTGACTTTGTGACTTTCTCCTACCCTTTGACCTCGGCTTGTTTCTCGTTATTCTGTCTTCTGGTTCCCCTTACTCGGCTTGTCTTCTGACTATTCTCTGTGTGCTTAGCCCGGCCACTCTAAGGTCCAGTACTGCACCTTTTCTGTGTGTGTGTTAGCGTGTTTGGTTCCCGGAATCGTGACAAGTGTTTTAGAGCACATTGTCCATAACCACTATGTACACGTTTGAATTACTGTCTATGAAACAAAGAGAACTTGGGCATCTGTGAACCAGAGAATCTTTCACTTCACCTTGAGATTAAACTAATATCCCGTTGTTATAGAGGGTCAGACTGAACTATTAAACACAGATCTGCAATGAATTGAAGCTCAGTTTGCAAATTTAGTCGATAATAGCCCAGAAGAACTGAGGAATTTAGATAAACACATGCGAGTTGGACATTTTCTTCCAAATTAGCACTTTGATAAAATTTTGTGCCATTGTTGACAATTGTACTACAATTTAGTTTGCAGTGAATAAGTCATTCGGTGTTGTTAGACACTTGTGGGAAATGTGTGTGGACATTTATTTTGAGGTGAATAAAAGAGGGATCTAAAATGTTAAGATAGCAAGAGAGCCAAATATGAACTATGTCTGACTTAGTATGCTAGCTGAAGGTCTCACCATTTTCCCCCATCTGTTATGTTAAGTATTATACCAGGTTTCTCCATCTGGTATATTAAGTTAGAGACGTATCAGTTAATGAGAAAAATGATTCATCCTGTGTAATACAGTAACACTGCAGTGTTCTCCTCAACAAACCATATTCACTTTTTATATTTTAAAAAAAGGAAATTCTGAGCCCAAAAATGCATATATATTTTAATGCATATAATGGTTTGCTAAAATTATTGAAACAATTTATAACTTTTTACATTTTACTTTCATTAGCTGCAGAATTCACTTCTGCAGCTAATAGAGACCCCCACCCCACTTTTTTTTTACTCAGGACTTGTAAATGCTGGGAATATTGTCCAGTAAATAGATTCTCATAGACAAAAACCCATAAAACCTGTATGTAGGGGGTACAGTTGTACTTGTGAGACATTGCTGAACACACATACAAATATTTTGGAGCAGGTAAACATATAATGATGATGATATCATCAGTGAAATTGTGTTTTTTGTGTAAAAAATGCAAAAACATAAATATGAACACTAATTTTGGTCAGGATTTGGGACTAAGTGACTACTAAAAAGACTGGGCATACACTATTTTGGAACAAAACAAGCTAGTAAATTAGGTGGACAGCGCTAAGAATTATTATAATAAAATCATACATACAAAGGTAGCAGCAGATTTCGCAATTATGTTTCTTACTCTTAAAAAAAAAAGGAAATAAAAGTACAATGATAGTGCAGTATGTTTTGAATAATATGGTGATAAAGATATATTCCAAAGGGGCACTCACGTTTTCCAGAGCTATAAAAGCTCTCTTTTAGGAGCCTGGATGGAACAATCCCCTTCTAAGGATTTATTTTTGCTGGTATCAGATTCCCAAGGTAGTGCGGTTCATCATATGAAAAAAAATAAGGATGTATACCAATGGTACAGTACGTGTGTAAAAGTAGGATAAGTAAATAATATTAGACCTACTTACATTTGCTAGAGCAATGACCTGCTCTAGTGTATGGAGCTTTAGGTGGAACAATCCCCACCTTGGGATATATGTAGATCCGGAACAGCAGACTGATGGTGAAGGAGCTCAAGAGTGACTGGGTATTAAAACAGAATCTTTATTAATAAACAGAATGAATAAAACTATTTAAAAGTATATATAGTAAAAAGAACCATAAATAAAACAAGTGAAATGGGCATGTCCTGTATTTGATCCTGTAACTTTCCAAAACACCATAAAACCTGTACATGGGGTTACTGTTGTTCTCATGGGACATCACAGCTTACAAATATGTGTGTTTTATTGCAGTTAAAGCTAATGGTGTAATGACAGTCACAGGTAAGATGCAATACAGAACTTAAGAAATATATATTTTTTTTAAATGTCACACTTTTTTTAGATTTGTTAGATTTAGTTATTTTAATTTTATTTTAAATTATGTATCATTAATACATATTTGATGTGAAATGAAAGCCCTATTTCTTCTGAAAAAAAAAATGATATGAGATAAGTGTTAAATTATGGTTGAACAGATATATAGCTCAAATTCCAGATTTTGTTTTGTTTCAAAACTTGGACAATTGCCTCCATCCTTAAGGGGTTGCACACAGCTGTGAACTGTCTACTGGATAGATTACAAGCAAGTTGTCAGCTCTGATATTCCCACATTCAACTTTACTACCCCAGCTAAGTAGTCTTTATAGAAGAATATGAGAGTGGTAAATGAGAAGACAAGGCATTGCCAGCGTCACTTGTACCATATTTTAAAGTCACACTATTTCTTTATCTCTATTTTAATTATAATGTATTTTATCTGACTGGTGATCTAAGTTACAAGCAGCATGATGGATGACTATCAGAAATACAGAAATTAATTACATTCATCTTTACCATAAAGCTATGAAGAGTTAACCAACCTCCGCTCATAGAGAAGCATTGCATCCTTTGCTTTTCTATAAAGGAGCATAAGATTTCACTCTGTGCCTGTCACGATTCGGGAACCTAACACGCTAACAGGTCACAGAAAGTAAAGGGTGCAATACCGGTCCTTAAAATGGCCGGGTTAAGCACAATAAGAATAGTCAGGAGACAAGCCAAGTAAAGGGAAACGGAAAACCGGAGAACGAGAAACAAGCCGAGGTCAAAGGAATGGAGAATACAGGAAAATCGGAATAACAAGCCAAATAACCGGTAACCAGAGAGAAACACGAGCAAACTGCAATACAGGTATCACAAGACCACAACAGGGCAGTGAGAGACAGGAAACGTAAGTATATAAATCCTGTGCTTAATTCTGATTAGATAACTTCCAATCAGAATTAACAATCACACGTGGGAGATATTTACACCTCCCACTGTGATTATGGTACTGTGGCTTTAACGCCGGGTCCCGTGACTGACCCCGGCGTTCACATAAATGCGTGGGCTCCCAGCGTGCAGCGTTATACATGCTGCCGCTAGGAGGCGAGGAGGAGGACGCGAGCGGCGCATAAAGCTGTGAGGACGCTGCTCGCCGACAGGAAGGACTGAGGGTGAGTGCTGCAAGTGGATTGCAGCCTCCCCTTACAGCCGCCCGCGGAGCCCTGACATAACCCCCCCTCGAGGACCGCCCGGAGGGCGGGAAGCCAAAGGCTTCAAAGGAAACCACGCATGAAAGGAGCGGATCAAAGAGGGTGCATTTAAATCAGAGACAGAAACCCAAGACCGCTCCTCAGGGCCGTAACCCTTCCAATCCACCAGATACTGCAACCGACCTCGAGAGAAACGAGAATCAAGGAGAGCAGCTACCTCGTACACGTCACTGGAGACCGCGCAGAGGGAATTGGGACACCTGAGAGGTCCAAAGAACCAATTACAGAGCAAGGGCTTCAAAAGGGAAGTGTGAAAGGTGTTAGGTTTACGTATGGAAGGAGGCAAGGCCAGGGAGTAGGACACGGGTTTTACCTGATGCAATACCTTAAAGGGGCCAAGGAACCTGGGCGCAAATTTCATCGAGGGAACCCTGAGGTGGAGATTCTTAGAGGACAACTTAACCCTATCACCCGGGGCATAAGAAGGAGCCGCACACCTACGACGATCAGCAAATCTCTTCTGGGCAGCAGCCGCACGAGAGAGAGCAGCATGGACCTGATCCCACATCTTCCGTAAGGAGGTGAGGTGCTCATACAAAAAGTGGGTATTCCCTTGTCGGAGAACACACCGGGAAGGACAGAGGGTTGGAACCCATAAGCTACCATAAAAGGACTTAAGCCAGTGGACGAATGAGTCACGGTATTCTTGGCGAATTCAGCCCAGGGAAGGAGATGAGACCAGTTGTCCTGGTGTGCATTCATGAAGCAGCGTAAATATAACTCCACAGATTGATTTGCCCATTCGGCAGCTCCATTAGATTGTGGATGATAGAAGGAAGTAAACAACAAGGAGACCCCCATCTCAGCACAAAAGCCCTGTTACAGTCAAAATTACTGTCTGTCCCTCAGATGAAGGAAGATCCACAATAAAGTCCATGGATAAGTGGGTCCATGGTTTCTTGAGTACAGATATGGGCACTAGGAGTCCCAGGGGTTTAACATTAGGGGACTTACACTGTGTGCAAACACGACAAGCCTGCACATAATCCACCATGTCTTGTTTAAGTGAGGGCCACCAAAACTGTTGAAGGAGACCCTTGTATGTTTTGGTAACCCCTGGATGACCAGCAGTTTTGGCGGTGTGAAATAAAGCTAATGACTTCTTTCTGTCTTTCTCTTTCACGTATAATCTACCAACAGGTGTCTCAGAGGGTGCTTGGGATTGGTATGTCTTGATACCATCATGGAAAAGAGGCGAAACAACCAAACGGGTAGCAGCTATTATCTTAGATGTAGGCACAATGGGTTCAGGAGCGGGGGCAATCAACTCCAAAGGTTCGTACTGTCGGGAGATAGCATCAGCCTTAACATTATGGTATCCAGGCCTATATGTGATAATGTACTGAAAGCGTGAAAGAAATAAAGACCATCTAGCCTGACGAGAGGACAACCTTTTAGCATCAGGTATATAGGAGAGATTCTTATGATCACTTATAACCAGGATTTTGTGTCTAGCTCCCTCTAATAAGTACCTCCATTCTTTAAAAGCCATCACAATAGCCAATAGTTTTCTGTTCTCGACGTCGTAATTCTTTTCCGAATCAGACAGCCTTTTAGAAAAGTAACAACAGGGATGGAGGGGTTCGGCATGCGATCGTCTTTGTGATAACACTGCTCCTACACCTGATTCAGAAGCGTCTACTTCCATAACAAAGGGAAGGGAAGGATCAGGATGGTGTAGCACAGGGACAGTGGCAAATGCCTTTTTGAGAGTCTCGAAGGCCTCAACAGCTTCAGGAGTCCAAACCCTGGGGTGCAAACCTTTTTTAGTCAGTTTCGTGATCGGAGAAATAATTGATGAAACATTTTTAATAAACCTCCGATAATAATTGGCAATCCCTATAAACCGCTGTATTGCCTTAAGTCCTTGGGGAAGATGCCAAGACAGTATGGCTTCTAATTTAGAAGAATACATGCTGAATCCCTGTTCAGAAATGACATACCCTAGGAATTGTACAGATTTTTGGTCGAACAAACATTTTTCTAACTTGCAATAAAGACCGGTCTGCAACAATATCTTAAGCACCATCCTCACATGAGTATGGTGTGACTTCAAATCACAGCAGGAGCATTACACAGTCCAAAAGGCATGACTAGATACTCGTAATGCCCACTGCGTGTATTGAATGCTGTTTTCCATTCATCATTCTCTTTTATACGAACCAGGTTATAAGCCCCCCTGAGGTCTAGTTTAGTATAATATCTAAAACCTTTAACACGATCAAACAACTCAGTGATGAGAGGGATAGGATAAGCGTTTTTAACCGTTATATTGTTCAGACCCCTGTAGTCTATACATGGCCTCAAATCGCCCTCTTTCTTGGCAACGAACAAGAAACCAGCACCAGCAGGAGAAGAGGACCTTCTGATAAAACCTTTACTTAAGGATTCCCGTATGTATTCCTCCATGACCTGATTTTCTTTCTCAGAATACGGGTAGACCTTACCCCTAGGGGGCATAGTACCTGGTAACAGGTTTATGGCACAGTCATAATCACGGTGTGGAGGTAGCTTATCAGCCTCCCTTTTTTCAAAAAACAATGCGAGGTCTGCATACACAGAAGGGATAGAAACAGAAAGCGGTTTAGCTGTGAGCACATTAAGTAAACAAACAAAACGCACACGGGCCATACAGTCTCATTGACAAGATTCCCCCCAGGAGAGTATATCTAACCAACCCCAATCAAGTACTGGGTTGTGCTTAACTAACCAGGGAAAACCCAGAATGATGGAAGCTGTAGGGGAGTCAATTATTTGGAAGGTTAACCTTTCCCTATGCAAGGCACCCACGCTCATAACCATTTCTTGGGTTTCATGGGTCACCAGGGGTCTTTCAGGTGGTCTACCATCTATGGCCTCAACGGCCAAGGGTGTGGCCTTTTGGATCAGAGTCAAGGCTGCGGTTTTAGCAAAGTTCTCATCCATAAGGTTGTCTGCAGCACCTGAATCGATCAAGGCTTTGGTTGTTATAGTGGTTTGATTGACCAAAAGAGTAACCGTAATAAACGGTCTAGAGATGGACACATGAGAGGAAAAAGTCATAACACCGAGGCCGACCCCTCTCTAGGCCTTAGGTGCTGATGTTTCCCTGCAGATTAGGGCAGGTTCTTCGGAGATGCCCCCTCTTTCCACAATAAAGGCATAACCCCTCCCTTCTGCGATATGCTCTTTCAGCTTCAGTTAACCCTATAGCACCCAATTGCATGGGTTCGGGAGATGGTTGATTAGGAGGAGGTAATGCTAGTAATGCAGTACTGGGTAAAGCAGGTAGCACCTGTGTATTCATCCGTCTTTGACTACGCCTCTCTCTAATACGGTTGTCAATAAGAATTATATAATCTATTACATCATCCAGAAGAACAGGCCATTCCCTGGATGTTATTTCATCTAGTATGTAAGCGGCCAAACCCTCCTGAAAGGCTGTTACGAGGGCGTCGTTATTCCAAACCACTTCAGCTGCTAGAGTGCGTAATTCAATAGTATAATCCGCTACTGATCTATTACCTTGTCGGACCCAAGCAGAGCTTTGCCAGCAGAAGCATCCCTACCGGGTTGATCAAATGTGTGTTTGAAAGCTGTCAAAAAGCAAAGGACATTGGGGACATATTCTCCCACATGGGACTAGCCCATGCTAAAACTTTCCCGGACAAGTGGTTAATTAAAAAAGCAATTTTGGTTCTATCAGTGGGGTAGGAACGAGGATTCATCACCAAATGAATATCAATTTGGTTGAGGAAACCACGACACAATGCTGGATCACCGCTATAACGAGTTGGTGGCTTCATGTGAACCACGTGAGCAGGAACGGGTACTGGATCGGGAATGGGTTCTGGCACAGCAGCAACAGCTTCTTGAACAGCAGGTTGCAAGTGGGCAGTACGAGCCAGTATGGTTTGTAAAGCCTGGGCAAACTGATCCATACGGTGGTCTAAACCATCCATTCTAGCCTCCTGATTTACTAACAGCTGTGGAATGTCAGCAGGTTCCATGATGGCCATGTTGTAATGTCACGATTCGGGAACCTAACACGCTAACAGGTCACAGAAAGTAAAGGGTGCAATACCGGTCCTTAGAATGGCCGGGTTAAGCACACTAAGAATAGTCAGGAGACAAGCCAAGTAAAGGGAGCCAGAAAACATGAGAACGAGAAACAAGCCGAGGTCAAATGAATGGAGAATACAGGAAAATCGGAAAAACAAGCCAAATAATCGGTAACCAGAGAGAAACACGAGAAACTGCAATACAGGTATCACAAGACCACAACAGGGCACTGAGAGACAGGAAAGTTAATTATATAAATCCTGTGCTTAATTCTGATTGGATAACTTCCAATCAGAATTAACAATCACACGTGGGAGATATTTACACCTCCCACTCTGTTTATGGTACTGTGGCTTTAACAGTACCCGGGCGTTCGCATAAATGCGCGGGCTCCCAGCGTGCAGCGTTATACATGCTGCCGCTGGGAGGCGAGGAGGAGGATGCGAGCGACGCATAAAGCTGTGAGGACGCCGCTCGCCGACAGGAAGAGCACCCTGCCGGCTGTCTGATTGACAGATGAGAGAATGCAACCTTTTCAGTTTAAAGAAATGTCCAGCCCAAGTGACAGGTGATACGTTGTTAACCCCTAAAGCATTGCAGCAAGTGTAAGTGTGTTGAGAATTATTGTGGAATTATTATTCAAGACCTAAGGGTAAGGATGATTAGGAGACATGTAGGAGATATTGATGATGAATACCAAGGCCTGAAATATGGAAGCATCAGCTAAAAATATACAAGGCAGGTACACGTCTTGGAACAAAAAAAAAGATATTGGGGAATTATTTAAGTGATAATGCATTCATTTTTTTCCCTTCTCATAATATTGCTTCTTTAGTATAAGAATGAATGTCTCACTGATCAAAAAAGTCTACGATACAAAAGCAGATCTGTCTTTAAGCTTATTTGCCTCCACCCTTTTGGAATGTAGTTTGACAGACATATATATATTAAAGATATAATCAATGATGCACGGAAAAAAATATTCTATTTATCTTTAAATGTCAGTATTCAGATAATGTAAAATATTGTTTATGTCGCCTATAAACCCATTACAAAACGAAATAGCTTCATTTTCTGGATAACTTTAATAATTGTAATTTTTAGCAAACTATTTTAATGATAACTTGCCACTGGGTACCCAAGGTAATATGAGGACAATCTTTTGACAATCTTTATTTTAGTTTTTAGCAGGAAAACAGGAATAAAATAGAACATGGAAGCAATTTGTACTTTGATACATTCTGTTGTCGTGTCAATTTCCATAGCGGTTAATAGCATAACAGAGACAATAAGCATGGTATGTTAATGATCATTTCTGAAACAGGTATTTCTAAAAAGGGAGGTATTGAGACTTGCTAATATCACTATGCAACACTGCGTTGGTTTCCACTGATAATTATAGGCTGGTGCTTGTGTAGTGAGTTTGCCCCCCTTGCCATAGCCGTGAGCAGTCTATAGCATTAGGGTGTGCAACCCTAAAGCACAAACACATGCCGCGTGTATATGTATGTATGTATATATATATATATATATATAAATATATATATATATAAATATGTGCTATGCAGTGTGCTACTGCAGTGTGCTATGTGGGTGAGGGTGTTTGTGTGTGTGTGTGTGTGTGTGAGGCTTTTTGTGTGTGTGAGGGTGCTGTTTGTGTGATGTGTGTATGTGTGGGTGTTTGTGAGGGTGCTGTTAGTGTGCTGTGTGTGAGGGTGTTGTGTGTGAGGGTGTTGTTTGTGAGGGTGAGGGTGCTGTTAGTGTGATGTGTGTGTGAGGGTGCAGGAAGTGGGCTATGTGGGTGAGGTTGTTTGTGTGTGTGTGTGTTTGTGAGGGTGCTGGTAGTGTGCTGTGTGTGTGAGTGTTTGTGTGTGAGGGTGCTGTTTGTGAGGGTGAGGGTGCTGTTAGTGTGCTGTGTGTGAGGGTGCTATGTGTGTGTTTGTGAGGGTGCTGTCAGTGTGCTGTGTGTGAGGGTGCTGTTTGTGAGGGTGAGGGTGCTGTTAGTGTGATGTGTGTGTGAGGGTGCAGGAAGTGGGTGAGGTTGTTTGTGTGTGTTTGTGAGGGTGCTGGTAGTGTGCTGTGTGTGTGAGTGTTTGTGTGTGTTGTGTGTGCTGTGTGTGTGAGTGTTTGAGGGTGCTGTTTGTGTGATGTGTGTGTTTGTGAGGGTGCTGTGTGTGTGAGGGTGCTGTTTGTGGGTGTCGTGTGTTTGTGAGGGTGCTGTTAGTGTGCTGTGTGTGAGGGTGCTATTTGTGTGTGAGTGTGCTGTGTGTGTGAGGGTGCGGTGTGTGTGTGTGTGCTGTATGTTTGGAGGGATTGTGGGGGAAGATTAGTAAATATCCCCCCTCCCTTCTTACCTTATGTAGGGAGGGGGGATCCTTGCTGCCACATTCCATCCCTGGATGTCCAGTGGAGAGTGAACTCTAGCCTGCGGCAATGTTCAGATCTCGCTTGAGGAACCCAGCGGAGCTGCTGGCTAGAGCTCCCCTGGTCCTCTCCTGCCTTCCTCCATGCTGCTGTGGGCCGGTGAGTTAGATCTTTGATCTCCCCACTGGCCCATGGAGGCTTAGAGCAGAGCTGGCGCTCGGATAGCGCCGGCTCTGCATGAGTTGACAGGGGAGATCCTGAGATCTCCCCTGCCTGTCTCAATCCATAGGCGTGCCGCAGGGATTAGGATGTGCCCAGGCACACCCTGTGCGCATGCCTATGCCCCTTCCCTTGATACTCTTTGTCTACAGATTTTATAAGAGGGATAACCATGCAGTGGCATTCAGAATTGGCATCAGCAGTGTCTAAGTTACTGGGTGAAGTCAAGTTTCATGAGTTGTACTGTTTACGTTAAATATGGGTTACATGGTCATAGACAAGATATTAGGACGAACAACATAAGTTGTCCATGAGCTTGCAAGGTCTATAAGGGGGCCTGTGACTAAATAACCCATTGACAGGTGTCTAATTATAACAGCCTGTGTCCAGTATATGGAACAGACAGATGAGAGAAGGAGAAAAATAATAGTACTAATAATGATTATTGCGTCGGAAGGGCAACAGAGAGGGGGAAGAGAGGGGAAGGGGTGTGTGAGCCTCAGAGTGGGGGCCCTGCAGTATTAAGCAGACATTTGGGTGTTTCTTGTCTGTAGTGTCAGTGCTTACTGTCGATGGGGTCGGTCTTCGCCAGGGGTTTGGCAGCAGACCGTGACATAAAGTCCAACCAGGGCATCTAAGTAAGTACACATTTATCACAGGTTCCTTGAAGGGCAGCAGTTGGGTATTCTTTAACTATTTGAATATTAGATATATAGTATAGTATAAATTTAATATTAGATGATAAGTTAAAGTAATTCAAGTTTTTATAATTACGTCTTGTGTATGATTCATTATGGGTTTATTCCATCTGAGTATTACAAAATAGGCAAAAATAGCCTAACTGTGACTATATCTGAGTTGGGAATTTTTTTCCAATGCAGCAGAGATTTTCCTAAACAAATAAAACCTCATCCTTGTTATGCTCTCCAACCAAACCAGTCGGTTTTAGTTCAGCTAATCTGGCCTTGAATTTGAAATTCACATTGAACTCAGTTTGATTTCTCACTTTAGTACATATCTCTGTAAATCTATATCATAGTTGAGCTAACTTAGTGGGTGAATGCACCTCAAAAAATACATTTGTGTGTATCCACAAAGTCACGTGGCTGAGTCCACTGAGCCTTCCATTCTTCTGCATGTTATGAAAAGATTAGCATATCTGTCGGTTAATAGAAATATTCTCTAACTTGCTATAATGCACCTTGATGGACCCACAAAGGTTGAAATGCAAAATGTAACCATAAGATTAGAATGTTCGTAGACATTCATTGCGTAAAACTAACAGAATATCGTGCAGTGCAGCATAATTGACAAGCCTTGTCAAAGTAAGATCCTACATACAATTATATGGAACCATAATGTAGCAAGAGTTTGAAAACATTTTGAGGATGAGCATAGTCAATATCCATTGTTAGAACTGGTATGCAATATAGTATATGGTGTTTTAATTATTTCTTTTAAAGGACCACTATAGTGCCAGGAAAACAAACTCGTTTTCCTGGCACTATAGTATTAATAGGTCCCCCCACCCTCATGCCCCCCCCCCCCCCCCTCCTGCCGGGATCTAGGGGGAGGAAGGGGTTAAATGCTTACCTTTCTCCAGCGCCAGGCTCCCTTGGCGCTGGGGACTCTCCTCCGTCTTCTGCTAGATGCGCATGCGCTGCAAGAGCCGCGCGCGCATTCAGTCAGTCCACAGGAAAGCATTCTCAATGCTTTCCTATGGACGCTGGCGTCTTCTCACTGTGAAAATCACAGTGAGAAGCGCAGAAGCGCCTCTAGTGGCTGTCAATAAGACAGCCACTAGAGGCTAGATTAACCCATTTGTAAACATAGCAGTTTCTCTGAAACTGCTATGTTTACAGCAGGCAGGGTTAACCCTAGATCAGGGGTAGGCAACCTTCGGCACTCCAAATGTTGTGGCCTACATCCCCCATAATGTTATTACATCCACAATGCTGTTAAAGCATCATGGGTGGTGTAGTCCAAAACATCTGGAGTGCCGAAGGTTGCCTATGCCTGCCCTAGATGGACCTGGCACCCAGACCACTTCATTGAGCTGAAGTGGTCTTGGTGCCTATAGTGGTCCTTTAACAGTTGCTTAACAACACTTGCCCTGGTACTCCATCCCAGCCCCCACTGCCCTCCACATCTCTCTAGATTCAGAATAGCGGAATTAGAACAGCTAAATGTGAGATCACCGCATGTACGAACTGGTATAAAATGATGTAATACAGTGGCGTAACTACCGTGGTCAATCTAGGGGGCCCAGCCATGTCGACCCCTGCAACCGTGGGACAGCATAACTTCAAGGCCATTGCACGGCCACATTGGCCAGGGGCAGGCCGTCTCCGAGAAAAAGGCAGGAGTGAAGCACTTCATGTGAGATCGGCCTGCTCTGCCACACTACATGGACGAGAGAAGGTACAGAGGGATATGGGGGAGAGACACATGGAGTAGCTGGGGAGGAGAATGAGACTCATGGATGGGCTGGGTGGGATGAAACACATGGAAGGCCTTGGAGGGAAGGGAGTGGGGCAAATAAGACACATGGGGGAGCCCCAGCGCAATTTTTGCACCAGGGCCAGGTGGTTTCTTGTTATGTCACTGATGTAATACATGTATATATCCAGCTTTGGTATCTGATCATTTTCTGACTTTAGACCAGTTTTGCATGAGTTTTGTCAAGGAGACCATAATCACAAACTTTGCACCAGATCATTATTGACTTAAAAGTTGTCATCACTAACTTGTACAGTTTTACTGATGATTTTGAAATCAGTACCCTTATATCATTAGGTCAACAACAAATACAATTAACCTGACTTGCCTCTGTTATCCCTTTTATATGGCAGTGGTGATGGTGACATATCATTAACTTTCTGTGTTCCAAACCGATAATGACATGTTTACATTTTACTGTGTAACGTATAGGTCCCTATTGACCAATCATGACTAAAGTGCTCTCAAGTATCCAAACAATGGGTTTGTGAGCACTTAAACATTGCTAACTATTAATTGATAGCCATTAAAGTGTTAATAGTTACCAAGCAATAGATTTCATGTAAAAACACGACAGGGATTTGGCAGTCTTAACCACTGACATCTTTGGAAAGTAGAAAAGGGATGAGTCACTGATCTACAAAGTGCAGAACATCGTCGTATAAGTATACGAACAACATTTAGACAATTAGTTACCATGTAATCGAGCACCAAAATAATTTCATGACAGAGCCACTTTCAATAAGCACACAAACAGATGATGGAACATGCCGCAGGCTGGAGATGACAATATACGCATGGTATGTTAGCTGCTTCCCATTTGGAGAGTACGAACGACCAGAAGCGTGTTCCTCCCCTTCCCAGCACACTTCAGAAGGTCTACAATTGTGTTTTGTTTACCTGGTGTGCCATCATGTGTTGCCCAGTGTGCTGGTGAGCAAGGATGTGGTGGTGGTGCTACTATGGGCTAGTGTCACGTTTACATAGATTGATGTGGAGCGCAACTGCAGATTTCTTAGGATTTAAATTGATGATTAGAAAATTGGAGAATAAAATAGGAATTGTCTATTCAATATAGGAAAATACAGGTACTGTATCTTTAAATACTTCGCTGTTGGTTTAATTGGAGTAAGCAGTTTCCTATATACATGCAATCTAGCACATTTGGTGTTCGCAGTTTTTTAGGGTAATGAAGAAAGCTATGAATGAAGTTGTAACAGCAGAGATTCGTTTTGGTTTTAGAGATGGCAGGTCAAGGAGCAGCTGGTGCCTGAATGCTTAACGGGCTTGAGAGCAGACTGTAGCAGAAATGCTTGGAGAAACTTTAGAGCAGACTATGGAAGGAATGCTCAGCAGGCTTGAGAGAAGGAAGTTCTTATCAAAGATGAAACAATTTACTTAGCTTCCAGAGGGTGAACTTCAGGTTCCGGAGGAGGTTCTTCCTGAGGCAGGATGAGAGAAGTCTAGATACTAGCCGTGGTTGAGGAGAGGAGAAGGAGGTTAGTTCGAGTTCCAGTCCGGTTCGGTACACAGGTAGGTTGCAGAGAAACTTTCAGCCGGTTTGATATCGCGGTAACGCTGTTCATTAATCCAGCGTCTTATATCTGGCACGGTCGCATTATGTAGCGTAGCGAGGCCGCGTCAGAGAGGGGGTGTGGCTAAACTCCGTCAACCCGGAAGAGACAAGGAATTACCGGTAACTGGGGCATGACAGTACCCTCCCTGTAAGGGGCACCCACCGGGTGCTATCCACGTGGCTTAGAAGGATAACGTTTGTGGAATGCGGTAATTAACCTATTGGCATGGATCATAGAGGAGTTTTCCCATGTATCTTCATCAACTCCGTAACCCTTCCATCTAATGAGGTACTGTAGAGAGCCACGATGGATCCGTGAATCCAGAATCTTTTGGACCTCGTATTCTTCTTCACCTTGTACCAAAATAGGATCAGGAGTAGTGATTACATCTCTATGGAAAGGGTCAGGAAGATGGGGTTTGAGCAAAGAAACATGGAAGACTGGATGAAGCCTTAACGTAGGTGGAAGCTTCAATTTCACAACGTTACGGTTGATAATAGACAATATTTGAAAAGGACCAAGAAAAAGGGAACTTAGTTTCTTTGAAGGACGGTTGGTGGATATGTTTTTTGAGGAGAGCCAGACAAGATCACCAATTTTATAAACGGGAGGAGGTTGTCTCTTAGTATCAAAAAACTTATTTTGGTTGGCGGATGCTAATTCAAGATTTTCATGTAAAATAGGGAGGACATGTGAGAGATTTGATTTGAAACGGTGGGATTAGATGAAGGAATTAGATGAGCAGGAAACAAAGAGGGATGAAACCCATAATTGGAGAAGAAGGGAGTCATTTTGCTGCTTGTATGAACCGAGTTGTTATATGCAAATTCGGCCATGGGCAACCATGTCATCCAATCATCCTGTAGGTGGGAACAATAGCATCGTAAATATTGCTCTAAGCATTGGTTAACTCTTTCAGTTTCTCCATTGGTTTGGGGATGATAAGCGGAAGATAGTTTACATTGAATACGAAGAGAAGCACACAATGCGTTCCAGAATTTGGAGGTAAACTGGGTTCCACGGTCCGATATGATTTCGTCTGGAAGTCCATGAAGTTTCACTATATTATCGAGGAATACTTTTGAAAGTTCAGATGATGAGGGTAATTTCTTCAAAGGGATAAAATGGGACATTTTTGTGAAGCAGTCCACTACTACTAAAATGGTGGTATGATGTTGAGAAGGGGGAAGTTCCACCAAGAAGTCCATGGAAATGGATTGCCAAGGTCTTTCCAGAATCGGTAGATTCAATAATTGACCAAAGGGGTGATGATGTTCAGATTTGGATCTTTGGCAGGTTGAGCAGGTTTTGACAAAGGATTCGATGGTGGTGTCCTGGCGAGGCCACCAATAATATCTTTTGGATAATTCCAGGGTCTTTTTTATACCAGGATGACCAGCCAGAAGAGAATCATGAATAAATTTGAGTATTTTATTTCTGAATGCGGGAGGAATGTAAATCCTGTCATTGAAATAATAGAGACCATCTTTCTGTGATAACTTAATTGATTTAGGAAGTTCAAGAGCATCCGGACTTAGACCTTTTATGTCATCTATAAGGGACGTTAAGACTCCGATGACTGTATGTGGAGGTTCCAATTCAAGGTCTTGGTGAATTCTGGAAAGGGCATCCGCCTTTTTGTTCCTAGATCCGGGTCTAAAAACAATTTGAAAATTAAACCGGGAGAAGAAAAGATTCCATCTTACTTGCCTAGCAGAGAGGGTTTTGTTGGAGTGAAGATATTCAAGATTTTTATGGTCAGTATAAACTATTATAGGAGCTTGTGTTCCTTCAAGAAGATGTCGCCAGGTTTCTAAGGCTGCTTTTATACTCAATAATTCTTTTTCTCCTATAGGGTCATTTTTTTCGGCAGGAGACATTGAACGTGAGAAAAAGGCAACTGGATGAAGAGGATCTTGAGGAGTTTTGTGTTGGGAGAGGACAGCTCCGATGGCTGTTTCTGAAGCATCTGTTTCAAGGACATAGAGACATGTGGGGTTTGGAAGTTGAAGAATAGGAGCAGTTGTAAATCGTCTTTTTAATTCATTTCAAAGCTTTTTGAGCCTTTTCATCCAATTGAAGGGATGTTTTTTTGCTGTTAAGTGAATTAAGTGAATGAGCTACGTCAGAGTAATTTTTAATAAATTTTCTGTAGAAGTTGGCAAACCCCAGAAAACGTTGTGATTCTTTTACATTAGAAGGAATGGGCCAGTTGAGGATACAATTGATTTTAGAACTATCCATGCTTATCGAATGAGGAGTAATAACGTAACCTAAAAAGGTAATTTCATTGACATTAAAAATACATTTTTCTGGTTTAGCGTATAATTTATGAGTTCTAAGTCTGGATAACACCCATCTCACGTGTTTTTTGTGTTCCTCAGGAGTATTAGAATATATAAGAATGTCATCTAAATAAATGATAACACAGACGTCTAGAAGATCCCTGAAGATGTCATTTATAAAATGTTGAAAGGTTGCAGGGGCGTTGCAGAGGCCGAAAGGCATCACAAGATACTCGTAGAGGCCATATCTTGTTCGGAAAGCAGTATTCCATTCATCATTAGCCTTGATTCTAATGAGGTTATATGCCCCACGGAGGTCAAGCTTGGTGTAGATAGTAGCTGTTTTTAACCGTTCAATCAATTCATTTATCAGGGGAAGAGGGTAACGATTTTTAACTGTTATTTTGTTTAAAGCTCTGTAATCTATGATGGGACGTATAGTCTGGTCTTTATTTCTCACAAAAAACATACTGGAGGCAGCAGGTGAGCTGGAAGGTCTAATGAACCCCTTACGGAGGTTTTCATCCAAGTATTCCTTGAGGATTTTTAATTCAGATTCAGAGAGAGGATAGATGTGCCCAAAAGGTATGGGGGCACCAGGTATGAGGTCTATGGGACAGTCGTAGGGACGATGAGGTGGAAGTGTTTCAGCTTCCTTTTTACTGAATACATCTGAGAACTCAGAATAACAGGTAGGTATTGTTGGTTCTTCAATGGTCTGAAATATTGGAATATGTTGTAAGCATGTCTCCTTACAATACGCAGAGTTAAAGGTGAGAGAGAAGGGAGACCAAGTAATTTGTGGGTTGTGGTCCCTTAACCAGTTGATTCCTAGTATGATCAGAAAAAAGAGGAGAAGAGATAATATCGAATATAAGATATTCGGTATGAGTATGATGGGTGGTTGTTCTTACAGGAATAGTTTCATTTATTATAGGGCCCGAGGCTATGAGGGAGCCGTCAATCACTCTGACAGAAACAGAAGTGCTTTTGCGAACACAAGGAATTTTATTTTTTGTTACAAAGGATGAATCGATGAACACCCCGTTTGCCCCAGAATCAATGATGGCTTCAGTCGTAATTCTTTCTTTGTCCCACTGTAATATGAGATAAATAGAGGAGAATTGAGTGGTTGATTTAGAGGGAAGTGCACGTAATATAGAAGTGGTATGAGCATGCTTACCGCCCTTTGGCCGTTTCAATAAGGGGCAATCTGGGATCAAGTGATCTTGCAAGGCACAATACATGCAGAGGTTTAGTAGACGTCTTCTAGTTTTTTCTTCTAGTGTGAGAGGACTTCTTATAGTGCCTATTTCCATAGGTTCATTTGGTAATGATGGTTTTTCAGTTGTTTTTGAAGGACCAAATTTTTTTTCCATGATGAACCCGAGAGAGCTTTTTCAGCCTTTCTTTCTCTAAGCCTTCTGTCAATGCTGATTGATAGTTGAATCAGCGCGTTTAATGTAATAGGAAGTTCAGTTCTAGAAAGTTCAACCTTTACTGCTTCGGATAACCCTTTTTCGAAACTGGTTGCGCAGGGTTATGTCATTCCATTGAGTTTCTATTGCCCATCTTTTAAACTCAGCAATGTAATCTTCGACAGGTCTATGTTTTTGCTGTAGAGTTCTGATGGTTAAATCAGCTGTAGACTGTTTGTTAGGATCTTCATAAAGAAGAGACATAGCTTCAAAAAATTCATAAAATGAGTCTAAGATGGGATCGTCATTTTCCAAGAAGGAGTGGGCCCAGGCCATAGGTTCACCTCTTAGGAAGGAGATAACCGAACAAACCTTAGATCTTTCAGTGGGATAAGATCTAGGTTTTAGAGCAATTAATAACTTGCAGGAATTAAGAAACTCCCTGTATTTGGATCTATCTCCAGAAAACTTTTCGGGATTACAGACAGCAGGGTCGCTAGCAGAGTGCATAACAGTATGAGGAGTATGGGTTTGTAAGTCTCTGACATAAGTATGAATCCGTTCATTTGTAACCTGTAGGTCTTGCATGTCTTGGGCAAGTGTATCGACTCTTTGATTCAGCATAGTAAATTTTGAATCGAAATCTGCTGGATCCATTACAGAGGCTGGATTAATCTGTCACGTTTACATAGATTGATGTGGAGCGCAACTGCAGATTTCTTAGGATTTAAATTGATGATTAGAAAATTGGAGAATAAAATAGGAATTGTCTATTCAATATAGGAAAATACAGGTACTGTATCTTTAAATACTTCGCTATTGGTTTAATTGGAGTAAGCAGTTTCCTATATACATGCAATCTAGCACATTTGGTGTTTGCAGTTTTTTAGGGTAATGAAGAAAGCTATGAATGAAGTTGTAACAGCAGAGATTCGTTTTGGTTTTAGAGATAGCAGGTCAAGGAGCAGCTGGTGCCTGAATGCTTAACGGGCTTGAGAGCAGACTGTAGCAGAAATGCTTGGAGAAACTTGAGAGCAGACTATGGAAGGAATGCTCAGCAGGCTTGAGAGAAGGAAGTTCTTATCAAAGATGAAACAATTTACTTAGCTTCCAGAGGGTGAACTTCAGGTTCCGGAGTTCTCCTCCGGGGAGGTTCTTCCTGAGGCAGGATGAGAGAAGTCCAGATACTAGCCGTGGTCGAGGAGAGGAGAAGGAGGTTAGTTTGAGTTCCAGTCCGGTTCGGTACACAGGTAGGTTGCAGAGAAACTTTCAGCCGGTTTGATATCGCGGTAACGCTGTTCATTAATCCAGCGTCTTGTAGCGTGGCGAGACCGCGTCAGAGAGGGGGTGTGGCTAAACTCCGTCAACCCGGAAGAGACAAGGAATTACCGGTAACTGGGGCATGACAGCTAGTTAGATATTAGAAACTTACTTGCCTGATCAACATTTGTAAAAGGTAGCAGTATGAAGCCTAAAACTCTTTCTTCTAGGACATTGACCAGTTACCAGCCCAGTTCTGAGGGGAGTTCCCAAACACTATGTTGCTGGGTCGGTAGTATAAAGCTCTCCTGGACTGGTGCATTCATTATCGTGAAAGGCTGGTCACTAGCTAACATTACAGAGCTTCTACTGTCAGAGGTGAAACAATGCAGTGTCAGAGTCTTAGCCTGCTATCTTACAGATGTCCCAAGTAACATTAGTGTGGTGGTCTGACAGGTGAGTGAGTGACATTCCCTTCCAGCCAGTCCTTAGTATGGCACCACCAAATACTGTATGTGACTGTAGAATCTGAGAATATAAGTTTATTTGTGTTTTAGTCTATAAGATATCTCTGATTGGCTTTGGGGCTGGGATTTGGTGGGACTTGAACCCCTGTTTCCCACTGCTCTATTGCTGCACACTTCCATTGTGGAACCTGTTACCCTGGGGAAATTCTGCAGGGATGTCTGTTTGATTCTGACCCACCTGATATTCTGATTGCTTGTTCTGACAACCTAACTTTAAGGGTTACTGCCAAAGAACACCCCAATATGTGTTCAGCAACATCTCCTGAGTACGACAGTGCCCCCAATGTACAGGTTTTATGGGTTTTTGCAAAATTACAGGGGTCAAATGTAGGGCTTTCCCCTTTTCCATGTTTGCACATTGAAATTTGCCAGATTGGTTTGCTATGTGCCTTTGAGACCGTATGGCAGCCCAGGAATGAAAATTAACCCCATCATGGCATTCCATTTGTAAAAGTAGACAACCCATGGTATTCAAAATGGGGTATGTCCAGTCTTTTTTAGTAGCCACTTAGTCACAAACCCTGGCGAAAATTAGAATTTATATTAGTTTTTGCAATTTTCACACATAAACTGCCATGTCACTGATGTTATAACAGTATAATACATTTTACTGCTCTAAAACACTCATATTTGTGTAGAGTAATGTCTCACGAGTACAACAGTACCCCTCAAGTACAGGTTTTATGGTGATTTGGAAAGTTACAGGGTCAAACATAAGATTTGCCAATTTGTGTTTTTGTAAATTGCTATTTGCCAGATTGGCAATGTTGTCTTTGAGACAGTATGGCAGCCCAGAAATGAAAATTAACCCCACCATGACATACCATTTGAAAAGGTAAACAACCCAGGGTATTCAAAATGGGGTATGGCCAGTCTTTTGTAGTAGCCACTTAGTCACAAATGCTGGCCATATTAGCATTTATATATTTTTTTGCATTTTGTTTACACAAAAACTTCACTTTTACTGGTGATTTCATAGTTGTGATAAGTTTTACTGTTTTAAACACTCATATTTGTGTTCAGCAAAGTCTCTCGAGTATAAAAATACCACCCATGTACAGGTTTTATGGTGTTTTGGAAAGTTACAGTGTCAATATAAGGCTTGCCCAATTCAGTTTGCCATATTGGTTTGCTGGGTCTGTGTTGCCTTTTGAGACCAAATGGTAGCCCAGGAATGTGAACTAACCTCATCATTGTAAATTATGACCCTCTTACAAGGATATTCTTTTAGGGAATGTGTGACAAATTAGACACAAACACAAGTGTATAATAAAATGTATTGTAAATATTATTTTAGGATACTGTTACAAATTTAAAAAGTATTTACGCAATATACATTATAACCACATTCAGTCCAAAACCAAAAGATACACAATAAAAGTGCAATACTTAAACATTTAAATGGAGATCTTCCCCTTGCGCCTTCATCTTGGGTAGTCTGGGCCAGTCTCTCTCAGTTCACCATGGCACCACTGCTTGCTGGGCTGTCCCCCTCCCAAAAAAGAGACAAAGAGAGGAGAGGCGCTGTAACGGACCGTTTCAGCAGACAAGGGGTTAAAATCGTTTAGGCGATAATCCCCTTTTCAAAGACAGGCGCAGCTACTGTAGAATCACCAAAACTCACCAATTGGATATAAGTGAATGCACCAAACTCCCGAACTGCATACAAGGGAATAAGGTAGCACTCCAAACTCCCGAACTGGAACCTCACGAATAGCTGCTAGCAGACGAACAGGAAAAGCTCCCAAGCGGCTTACACTCCTGGCAATAAGTCTCTATCAGCATACAGTGAATCCCCCCAAGAACGAGACAAGGCTCCGTGTTGAGGGTCAAGCAGTGGTCTGTTTAATGAGGGCTACCTGCCCCTGTATTTATGCAGGTCTCCCACCTGGTGGACACTCCCCTAGGGGACCAGATGGAAGACTGTAACAAAAGACAGACATGTAGCATTTCAGGACATACAGAAGTAAAACATCCCACAATGCATCCTGGCTTCCTCCCTTCTGCCCTGGAGATAATTGAGAAGTAATTCAATTATCTCCCAGGACAAAGGCAAATCGCCATTATGCACGTGGGGACACAAAGACAGTGAAACACCATAAAATACATAAAGTTACATTTTACATATAACACACAGGCATTTATCATATCCCCAGATAGCTCAGGTCTGAGTGCACATTATTAGGTGAATGGCACTCAGACCAAACGAATACAGTTTAATTGCCATGGAGCCAAAGTCTTTAATTCCACGAACAGGCTCCATGGCATGGCTATCTGGGTTAAAACATTCCCATAAAATAAACTCCTGAAGTTCCTGGTGTCCGCTGAACTGTCCCGAAGAGGGACAAGGGGGCTGGAGGCTCAGCGGTGCCTGCACGCAAACGTGTCCGCTTTTAGTGTATGAAAGCCGGGCAGAAAAGCGCTGGCTGCCCGGGGAGCTCCAGAACACCGCTATCGTGTGGCAGCTAGGTGTAACCGCGACCACCCAGTAACAATCAAGCTGCGGTTAACCGCAGCTACTGGGTGGTCAATTGCCGGCACGCGCTCGTTAAGCCGTGGTTAACCGCGGCTTCAGGGAGGTCCATTGGAGGCACACACCAGATTCTGGGTGGCCAATTAACGGCGCCGGGTGGCTTCCCATGGCTCTGGGGAGGCTGAAACAAAGGCTGTTTGTTCGGTAGATAAAATCTACCGAACTATTATATATAAAATCTACCGAACGGCTGTGCAGAAAGGGAGAAATAAATCTTTCTGCACAGTAAAATTAACCCTTTAGCTGCCGGTCCATAATCCAAAGGCAGCAGGCGGGCAACTAGGCTCCTCCAATGAAATGTGGCGAGATTGGTCTCGTCACAGGCACCCAACCTCCTTGGCTGTTATTCTTTTAAAGACTGATTCTTGGAGTCATTAACTACAAGTCCCAGAATCCCTTTTCCCTCCCAAAAGTGGTTTATCCCACCCCATTTTTCCAGAGAGTTCTGTCTTTACACAAGTCTTTCCCTTAGATCTCTTCCCTCCAGCTATACTGTAACATTGTGTAGGACGTGACCAGTTAGGGTTGGTTTTTGGGTAGATTGGGCAGGATGGCTTGGGAGAACACATACTTCCATGGTTACACCTAGATGTTCATTACTCTGATATTCTGATAACATGCATGGAAAACTGGTTGGCAGGAGAACTGCTGGAGGGATGTAAGCTTTTGTGTTAGCTGGGTGTTGTAAAATGCAACTGAAAGCTTTGATCCTTATCACACTGTTATCAAATAAATGACCCCAACTTGTGAAACCAGTCACATACACAGAAATATTGCAGTTTGGCATATCAATTTCTTACATCAAGACATACCATTTTCAAATGTAGACAGCCCAGGGTATTCCAAATGGGTTATTTCCAGTCTTTTGTAATAGCCACATAGTCGCAAACACTGGCCAAAGTTAGCATTTTATTTGTTTTTTTATAAAAAAACATTTTTTATTTATATATATATATGTATAATATATATATAAATATGTATAATATATTTGGTTTTTTTGTTGTATTTTTTTTTTTTTACTTTTTAGCAGCCTGGGGGACTCACACAGTCCCCCTGCTGGCAGCTCCATAGATTCCTATTGCAGCGATGTGATCATGGTGATCACATGGCCCTGGAGGGCCGGGGTGGCCAGAGCTGCTGCAGGGGGACTGCTGGGGTCTCTAATTGTATAGATTCATATTAAAATAAGCTTTTAATAATGATTTATGTAAGTGTGTGTGTATATAAAAGTATTTATATAAATATATATATGATTTAAGTACTTTTATTAACTTTTTAAAAACTTTTAAAAGTTTTGGAGGCATTAGGGGGACTGCCTGCAATAAAATACATACATGTGTATGTTGTGATGTCCCATGTGTACAACATTGTCTCCCCGTGTACAGGTTTTAAGGTGCTTTGTAAAGTTGCAGGGTCAAATAGGGCTTGCAAATTAAATTCTCTGGTATATCTGCATGGATCGACTGGATTGACTGCAGGGGAACTGCCTGGGTTGTCACGATCTGCAGCTAGAGTAAGCAGGCTGGCTGGACGGAGTGCCAGATGTTAGGGCGTGCTATGCCACCCTAACAGCGTTAAAGCCCTCCTTTTGTAGGATGGCATAGCTCGCCCTAAGTTCGGGAAGGCATTAATGTGTATGTACCAATTATTAAAATGGCATGTCCACTCTTATTAATGCTGAAGGCCACTGGACCCACGTGTTGCAAAAAATGACTGATTAAAACATGTTCACATCAACCTTACCTCACCTTCAGTAATAAGTAATAATGCCCGAATGCAGGGCATCTGTGGATTTAATTACAATAAATGTGCATATTATGGAGATCCCCCACGCGTTTCAAGGTCAGAATCATTCTGTCAAAACAAACCAACATTTAATTAAAGATCCTATATTAAATTGGAACACACCAAATATTTTTTTGATGGCAGGACTGTATAGATACTAAATATAGCTCCAAACGTTCATGAACAATGTCCTACTATCTCCCAAATTTCAACTATCACAGCTAAGTCCCATTATATATATATATGGTAGAGGACCCAAGAATGAGAAATAAACATACCACTTAGGAGGGTGAGAAAATCTATTTTTTGAAAAATATATATATTCTCAATATATTCTCAAGCATCAATATTGTATCTTTATGTACGCTTGTTATTTAAATATAAACATTCTTAATTTATTAAACACATTCTCCCTCAAAGCAATAGTACTTTATCCTATAATTTAATGCTTTAACATGATTATGTCATATTTTCACTAACTGTTTGTTAAGCCGTAGGAAGAAAATTGGCACGGTTGACAGATCACACTGATATTATTTTTTTTTTTTTCATTATTGAGCAATGACAAGATCTCTGTGTATAAAAATCCGCATTGGGGAAACTTGACATTCTATGACCTTGTCACAAATGATCTTTTAGTTATTTATGATGGTTTTGAAATTAGCCTACTAGCGACTTAACATAACATTAAGTGTAACAGTCAATGTCTTTTTATTAAAAAAAAAATGTCTATCAAGAAATTCTAAACATATTGGAAGAGCTTTATTAAATAAAAAAATAGAGAGGCTCAGCCACAAATATGTCAATAAATTGTATGCATTACCTATTTTGATGCTGGTACCCAAGAGGCTGGGGTGCAGGTTCTTTTTCATACATATCACACTGGATCCCATACAGTTGCACCAAAAGAAGGTGGAAGCCTCAATCTGTGTGTTGCTTAGAGAAATGTATCAATATTATTTGCAAAACACACAAAGGAAGCACAGGACAAAACAACTCTTTGCTTATGCATTTCACGCAGCTAGATCCTGTGAATAAGTTTATATATATATATATATATATATATATATATATATATATATATATATATATAAATTGGGTATTCCAGCACTCCAACTATAAGAATATTGCCTGGTGCGCAGTCAAAATATGATACATAGAAAATAGAAAAGTAATACCGGCACTCTAGGTCTTCCAGAAATTCGTTGTTTTATTGTGAGTCAATCCAGAGGGTCAACGTTTCAGCTCCTGCTTGGAGCTTTCATCAGGACATATAAAAATCATATCATAAAATGACAGGCTTATATAGGACTAGAAATCATTAAACACTCACCAAATTACAGCTGTTACTTGTTGTCTCCGATGCACGGCGTCTAATCGGCTCTATTGCGCATGCGCGCCGTTTTAGAAATCACTTCCTCGTTCCAGGTCAGCTGGGGTCCTCCACGTGACCCAGCTGCGTCACGTTGCCATGGTGACCGTAGTTAGTTCTACGATCCGGCGCAACATTGTGTTTCCGCCTGCCGGGGGGGAGAATTACTCCTTCTTTCAGTGGAGGATGCACCCTAAGACCGGACTGGGAATATGTTTTAATTGCCGAAATCGTCGTGCATGGGGACAAAAGAAATAATAAATAAAATAACAATTTAACAAAGTGTTATATTCTATAATGATTATATACACTGTACTCCTATTCAGTGAAGCACTATATCTATATATATATATATATGTGTTTTTAATTGTAATCAAAATTCTCTCTAGTAATATAATGTATGTATATGTTGTGTGCAAAAACTTATGTATAGTATATAGTAGAGTATAATATATACTCCACATTTAAAGTGATAGTGCCTAATACTCTATCATAAGGTAGAATATATACTCCACATCTATAGTGATAATATTTAATAATCTATCTCACTGTATTAAACAAAGTGATAAAGAATAATCCAAATAATATAGCAATAGTCAAAACAAAATGTCAAAATAAATCCTAATTAAAGTGTCACGTCTATACGTGAGTGAGCTGTGAGAATATTTACAATTTATGTTTCTTACTACCATGGAAACGCTATTTCTAGATAAAGTAGGTTAGTGTCCAATGATAACTTTGTACATACTATTAGCATGACAAGGTATAATTAAAAGAAACCGTATAGAGGAGAGACAAAGAAAAATAAAAGGTAATATCATCAGACATAATGATGTATATGATAACATTACTCTATATCTTAATGATCACCTATAGTAACAAGAAAGCAATATTTACAGGAACGGGCTAAAGGAACATTTTTCGTTGAGGCCTTTAGGGGATAATGTGTTAAGTTCCAATGTCCAGAATGTCTCTCGCTGTAGCAAGAGTTTACCTCTGTTCCCACCTCTAGCCATTTCTGGAACATGGTCTATGGCCAAACATCTCAATGAAGAAAGTTGATGTTGTTTTTCTAAGAAATGTCTGGCCACAGGCTTATCCGTCTTGCCATCACGATAGGCTAGACGGATGCTTGACCTGTGGCCCCTTATTCTCTCGCAAAGAGCAGTCTCTGTTTTTCCTATATAGCTTAGTCCACAGGGACATGTAAGCTTATAGATCACAAACTCAGTGCGACAATGTATTCGATGGGATATTTTATAAACCTTACCCGTATGTGGGTGGGCAAAGTTTTTGGCTGGAATAATGTGACCACAGGTCACGCATCCCAGACATCTTACACAGCCATAGTTCTTCTTTGTCACCGCTTTTGGATTGTAGCAGTGGATCGGATCTGTCTTTACCAACATTTCTCTTAGGTTTTTATTCTTCTTAAAACAAAACATGGGTTGTTGTGTCAGTTGCTTGGGTAGAGTCTGATCTTGTTTCAGCATATTCCAATTTTTTAAGATGGACTTAGTTACCTCTTGACTTGCAGTGTGTAGCTTCATCGGAAATACCATCCTTGTATTCCGTTCTTTGTCCGGTTTTTCCATTTTCTTGTTGAATTGTGTCCTCGCCCTATTCAGGGCCTGCTCCAAAGCTTTTTATAACCTCGCATTGTAAATTTCAAGTGCATAGCTTTCAGTTGTTCTTCACATTGTTCCATCTGTGAGTTGTTCCGGAATACACGTAAAGATTGGGAGAACGGTAATGAATTTTTCAATGACTTCGGATGAAAGCTTTCATAGTGCAATAAGGTATTCCGATCTGTAGTCTTCGTATACAGTTTATACTCAATTCTTTGGTTTATCACCATCAATTCGACGTCCAAAAATTGGATGCATTTATCATCAATGTGTGAGGTCACTTTGATTGGGGTGGGCAGATTGTTGATATAGTTGACTAGTGATGATGCTTCCTCTTTAGAACCACTCCACAGTATTAAGATATCGTCAATATATCTATAATACTTTACGATTTGATCACTGAAGTTTGTCAATATGTATTGCTTCTCAAAATCGTACATGTACGCATTAGCATACATGGGGGCCATAGCCGCCCCCATTGAAGTACCTGAAATTTGGAGAAACCACTTGGTTTCGAAGCGAAAGTAGTTATTGCTGAGTGTCAATGATAAGAGTTCCAAGACGAACTCAATCGGTGGTCCTTGATAATATGCTGATGTTGTGAGTAGCTTCCTCATCGCTTCAATGCCCTCTTCATGAGGTATGGCCGTGTATAAGCTGCTCACGTCCATAGTGATAAAGAGACCTTTAAACTCTGTAATTGAGTTTAAGTCGGTTAGAAGACTATTTGTGTCTTTAACCCCTTAAGGACACATGACATGTGTGACATGTCATGATTCCCTTTTATTCCAGAAGTTTGGTCCTTAAGGGGTTAAGGCATGTTGGAATGGTTGTAACTGGTTGTTTAAATAAGAAATCCAAGTATTTGGCGATGGGTTCTAGAATACCATCAATTGCAGACACAACTGGTCTCCCCGGTGGTTTGGTAAGGCTCTTATGTATTTTAGGCAGCGTATACAAAATCGGCGTTCTTGGTTGTTGTTTCTGTAGGTGTTCAAACAGATTCCTGTCAATAAATCCTGCTCTTAAACCCATAATCAATGTATCCTCAATTTTTTGGACAATGCTTTGTGTGGGATACCGATCCAAGCTTCGGTATGTGTGTTGTTGCGAAAGTTGTTGTTGAATTTCGTTAGCGTAATCCGTATAATTCATCACAACTATACCGCCGCCCTTATCCGCAGGCCGGATAACGATAGTTGGGTCTGTAGCTAGTTTCTTTACAATTCCATGTTGTTCCCTGGAGAAGTTGCTAAATTGTGGCTTATGTTGAGCCATTATGTTCTCAGTTTCTTGTTTTATTGTAGACAAAAAGGTTTTGATGGTTGATTGATTTGGCAAAGGATCAAATTGACTACTTTTTTTGAACATATATTTATTTTCTGGATTGATAAGGTCATCTGGTTGCTTCTGAGTTTTATTAAAGAAATCCTTTAATCTTAACCCCTTAAGGACTGGACTTTTTTTGCGATGTTGTACATTTGCGACCAGGCATCTTTTTGACACTTTTGTGGTGTTTGTGTTTAGCTGTAATTTTCCGCTCTCTCATTTACTGTTCCCATACAAATTATATATTGTTTTTTTCAGGACAAAAGGGGCTTTCTTTACATACCATTATTTATATAATCTCATCTAATTTAATTTAAAAAAAATGAAAAAATATGATGAAAAATTGAAAAAAATACACGTTTTTTGAATTTTATGTGAAAAATCTTTTACTCATCTACAAAAGCGAATGAAAAAAACTGCTAAATAGATTCAAAATGTTGTCCTGAGTTCAAAAATACCCAGTGTTTACATGCTTTTTTTTTGCATGTTATAGGGCTATAAGTACAAGTAGGATATTGCGGTTTCAAAACATACATTTTTAAAATGTATCAATAGTGACATTGTAACACTGTTATCTGTCATAAATTGCTAAATAACACCCCACATGTACATATTTTTTTAAAAGTAGACAACCCAGGGTATTCAATATGGGGTATGTCCAGACTTTTTTAGTAGCCACTTAGTCGCAAACACTGGCCAAAGTTAGCGTTCATATTTGTTTGTGTGTGAAAAAAGTAAAAAACTAAATTGAACGCTAATTTTGGCCAGTGTTTGTGACTAAGTGGTTACTAAAAACGACTGGACTTACCCCATTTGCAATACCTTGGGTTGTCTTCTTTTGCAAATGGTATGCCATCATGGGGGTAATTCTCATTCCTGGGCTACCATATGCTCTCAAAGGCAACGTAACCAACCTGGCCATTTTCAATGTAAAAATATTTGACCTATATATTTGACCCTGTAACTTTCAAAAACGCTATAAAACCTGTACATGGGGGGTCCTGTTCTACTCAGGAGACTTTGCTGAACACAAATATTAGTGTTTCAAAACTGGAAAATGTATCACAACAATTATATCATCAGTAAAAGTGCTGTTTGTGTGTGAAAAATGCAAAAAAAGTCACTTTCACTGACAATATCATCGCTGTGATATGTTTTACTGTTTTGAATCACTAATATTTGTGTTCAGCGAAGTCTCCCGAGTAAAACAGTACCCCCCATGTACATGTTTTAGGGTGTTGTAGAACGTTACAGGGTAAAATACAGTGATAGCAAATTAAATTCTCTGGTCTTTCGGCCTGGGTTGGCAGGCAGGTCCCTTAAATTGCAATCAATAAAATAACTTAATTATGTCAAAATATTACCTAAATACGCACGTAGAATTTAAATATATATGCATATTTATATATTTGAAGTCTACGTGTATATTTATATAATTATTTATGTAATTTTGTATATCGACATATGAATAGTTCGCATTCTTTTTATTTATTTAAATATACATAGATATATATACAATTTCATTCTAAGTGTATTTTGATATAAATATATATATATTAATATCAAAATACAGTTAGAATAAAATTTCGTATAGATATATAATTTTTTTTCAATTTTTTATTATTATTTTTAATTTTTTTAATTTAATTTAAATTATTTATTATTCGTATTTTATAATAATATATATATACAATATATATAGTTATTATATATATTATATATATACGTGTGCAAATTAATTCTAAGTGTATTTTTATATTAATATATGTACATATTAATATAAAAATACACTTAGCATGACATTATATATATGATATATAGACATATATTATATAGGTATAATATATGTCTATATATCATATATATACACATATATAATAATATATTTTTTTTTTATTAACTATAACTTTAAATTTTTTTATGATTTTACAGCAGCAGGGAGACTGCCTGTCAGCACAGACAGTCCCCCTGCAGGCAGAGTCTAGGACACCTATTGTGACCATGTGGTCGCCCTGTTGGATGATCACATGGCCCCAGGGGTCCTAAACCGCCATGGGGAGACTGTCTGGGCTGCAGGCAGTCTCCCCACACCGGGAGCACCGCCGATCGCCGCCGGGGGAACGACGGCGATCGGGTAAGTACATTTTAAATTTAGGACGGTTCAGGACCGTCGTCGATCGGCAATGGGAAAATGCCGATGACGGTCCTGAACCGTCCTGCGTCCTCAAGGGGTTAATGATCGTCCAAATTTATACAGTTCCACTTGCCATTCAAATTTGTTAGGGATTTTGGTAGGGATAAAAGAAAGTCCCTTGCTTAAGATATCAATTTCTTTATGACTTAGTATCTTGTCTGATAAGTTAAACACAGGGATTATTTCCGTATTGGTGGTTTGCCTTTGTATCCAGTGGGTCCCTCCTTTTTGTCCTCGTCTTGTGATGGGTCTTTTTCGTTTCGGTTTTTGTTTCTGGTCGAAACTCTCAGAGGTTGTGTCACTTCTTCTGACCCTTCCTTCTCTAAAAAATGAATGGATTGTGTTGGACGGATTGTTTCTCCTTCTGAGGCAGATTCTCCTGATGTTACGTCTATTGTTGATATATTCTCTTTCTGTATATATATGTAGCCAAGTGTCTCTCATGAGGTAATTTTTTTAATTTTTTTATTCATTGGTTATTTAGCACCCTGTCTTGGGTAAACTTGTCCCATATAATTTTTGCTTTCGCTAATACAGGTTTAGGTCCAAATTGGTCTTGGTGCATGGCTTCATATATCCAATCAAGTGTAATTTGATTTAGTAAGTGCGTGAGATCTGGCAGTTTCTTGGATTTCCAGTGTCGTTCAATAAGAAGATTTGCTGAGGTGAGTGTGTGGTAAGTGATTGCAAGGTCGGTTTTAGGTATTCTTTCGGGTAACATAAACAGAAGATATACTTCTGGTTTGAAGGCTATTTGGGAATGAAGTATGTCTGATAAGAGTTTTGCTACCTGGATCCAGAAAGGTCTAATAGTGGAGCACGTCCACCAGATGTGTCATCCTTTTGTTTTGCCAAATGAACTTCAGAAATAAGTTTGTCAGTGATCGTAGGTAAGTGGTAGGCAAGGATATCTGTAGTGTCCGGAGGAGGTATAAGAGCTCAGGCAATAATGACATTTTAATAGCCGCTATTCGGCCTATCCATGAAAGGAATTTCCCCTCCCATGATTTGAGTGTGTTTTCGAATTCCTTAAACAGTTTGGTATAATTGACTTGGAATAATTTAGAGGATTTGTTTGTGAGATTGATTCCTAGATACGTTATTTAGTCCGATCACCAGTCCAGAGGGAACATGTCTTTTAGTCTCTGTCTCTCCCTACCCCTCACCCCCACCATCAGTGCCTGTATTTTCATGATATTTAGTTTATAGTAGGTGTGTAGTCCGAATGTGTCAATTTGTTTCATGAGGTTGGGCAGAGAGATGGTTGTGTCAGCGTGAGCAGTATGTCATCCGCAAATATGTTTAGCTTATAGTCCCTATCCCCCAATGGTATTCCATGTATGTTTGGGTCTGCCCGAATTTATGATGTGAGCGGTTCCAGCGCTAGGACATAGAGCAGCGGGGAAAGGGGGCACCCCTGCCGGGAGCCATTGGTGATATTGATGTTGTTAGATAGAAATAACGCATATAAGACTCAAGCTGAGGGCTGACTACATAGTGCCTCCACAGCGATGAATTGCTCTGGGAAGTTAAATTTGAGGAGCACTCTCATCAGGAATGTCCAATTAAATTGTTTGAAGGCCTTCTCCGCATCCACGGATGCAAAGAGACCTCCGATCCCAAGTTTCTGAGTGCTGTGCATGAGGTCCAATACCTTGTGTGTATTGCCCGAGCCCTGTCTGCCCCCCACGAATCCTACCTTATCATGTATGAGCTCTGGTAGAATGGTTTGAAGTCAGTTAGCTTGGAGTTTTGCGAACAGTTTAGCATCTGTGTTGAGTAGGGAGATAGGGCGAAAAAGTTGGCATGTCGTGGGAGATTTACCTGGTTTAGGGAGTGTGGTGATATGGGCCTGCAAGAGTTTTGTGGGTAGTTTGCAGCTGTTGATGGTGCAATTAAAGAGGGTTGTAAGTGTAGGGGGTAATGTGTTGGCGTAAAGTTTGTAGTATGCATTTACGAAGCCATCGGGGCCTGGGACTTTTCCTGCAGGGAAAAGTCCCAGGGTAGTTGTGTCTTCAACTACCCGTTTAATGATAAGGGCTGAGAGGGTCTCTCTGTGTGTCATCGTCAGAGGTGGTAGGTGAATTTCCTGTAGGTAGTAGTCAATGTACGTAGCTGATGGTGTGGGTCTGTGTGGGTTTTTCCTTAAGGTTATTGAGCGACTCATAGTAAGTTGCAAATGTGTCGCTGATTGCCTTGGGGGCAATAGTTTGTCTCCAGTGTTTGATTGGAGGTACTCTATTTTTGAAAAGGCTTCACTATCTCTAAGCTTTTGGGCAAGGATTTTGCTTGCCCTGTTGCCTTGGGAATAGTGTTTGGCCTTCAGTTTTTGCATAGCTAGTCCTACCTTTTTGAGTGTGAACTTTGCTTTGTGTCTCTGCTATCTGTCATTTTAGCTCCAGGGTAGGGTTTGTTTGGTTTTGTTTGTTTAGGTCATGTAATAATTTGTACCAGGTGACGTATTGAGTGTGTGATGTCTGTTTAAGGCAGTGTGCCCTCCTGATCAATTCTCCACGGATGACGGGTGTATGTGCCAGCCACGTCGTGTTTGGGGATATTCCATGTGTTAATTATTCCCTAAAGTAGTGTTCGAGGGCGTTTTCTATGTGTTTGGAAAATGTTTGGTCATGCAAGAGAGTTTCATTTAATGGGCTTCTGTTGTGACTATCAAACTTACCTTTCAACTCTAAGGGGATAGGTGCGTGGTCAGACCATGTGATGATCGCTATAGTGCTTGTTAGCACCTATGTCAGGTGTTGTCCCTCCACAAGAAATTTGTAGATTCAGGTGTAAGAGTTATGAACTTGAGAGTAGTACGTAAAGTCTTTCTCATTTGGGTGGAGAACTCTCATGTGTCATATAGCTTGTGCTTAATGAATCCATTCTTCTCAAGGAATTCTTGAATATGATCCCTTATTATTAACATATTATTTGGCATACACAAATATCCTCTCATTAGATACCCTGCTTGATTAATGATAGTCTACAATGTACGATGGAAAACACAATAAAAATGTATAAAACCAAAAGAAATAAAAAATAATGCTGATAAGTGTCTCTGATAAAGTGACAATAAGGCATGAAATGTGTCAGTGATTATCTTTATATTCCTCTTGTATGTCCTGGCCATATGTCTACTTTACTTGAATAAAGGAGCTTATCCATGCTCTAGTAATTAGATTATTGTAACCCTCTCCTGATTGGTCTCCCCAAAAGCCGTATTGTCCTGCTACAGTCTGTAATGAACGCTGCCGCCAGACTGATTTTCCTCTCTAGTCAGTCCTCTCACACCTCACCCCTCTATCAGTCCTTACATTGGCTTCCTGACCTCTTGCGGGCAGCTCCTTTCCTACGTAATAGCCTGCCTACCACCATTAAACTCTCCCCTAGTCTTCAATCATTTAAGAAGTGCCTTAAAACCCATCTCTTTAGGAAAGCTTATGGCCTCCCAGAGTAACCTCTACCTGATATACCTGTCTTTTGCTCTCTCCTATAGGGCAGTGCTTTACTCTCTCCTCCAGCTCTGCTTCACTCCCACCCTATTTGATGGATATTTCCTGCCCTAACTTGTCTTATACCCCACCTTCCATAGACTGTAAGCTCTTTTGAGCAGGGTCCTCTTCAACCTATTGTTCCTGTAAGTTTTCTTGTAATTGTCCTATTTATAGTTACCTCCCCCTCTCATACCATTGTAAAGCGCTACAGAATCTGTTGGCCCTATATAATAATAATAATAATAATAATAATAATAATAATAATAATAATAAAAAATGTTTTTACTTATCCTTATTGTTGCATTGAGACATGTTTTTCCTCTTTAAGAAAGGATCCAACAGTACATTCTAATATAATAGTAATAAATGTTCCCATCATAATTGAAGTTTAACTGTATTCCATTTGCAAATGCACAAATTCCAAAACAGAGTAAATGTGAGTATTGGAGTCATACTTAGTGTAAAATCTAAACCCTTGATGTTAGTGATCTTGTGTTGTCTACTACAGCATCCTATGTTTCTACAAACCAAAATGTAGGGTTTGATCCAAGGATAAATCTGACTGACATTCGGGGGTCAAGAAGGAATTTTTTTCCTAGTTTGTTGCAAATTTGGAAGTGCTTCAAACAGGTTTTTTTTTTGCCTTTTGGATCAACAGCAAAAAACAAATGTGAGGAAGGCTGCACTTGATGGACGCAAGTCTCCTTTCAGCTATGTAAATATGTAACTGTATACTATATGTTAAATTAAGTAGTCCGATAAATCAAACTTCACACATTACAGGTAACCTGTCTCTTTTTTTAGGATTTTTAACATGTTCACTAAATCCCTGTTTTTAACAAATATGTATTAGTGATGAGTGAAAAATACAATTACATTTACAAACCCGCAACTCTTGATTTTGCAATGAGATGCCACCATCTTAGCTCCCTGTCAATCATTATTATAAACTCTGTTCTTTAAACCTGGCACTTTGTTTCCCCTGGTGTTGCCCAGTCTCAACTGTATTATGACGTTATTTAATATAAATTTTAAATAAATTGGAGCATCTCATGAACAACTTTAACACAAGTTATAGGTGATTTATTCAATGGTGTAGTTTGCAGGGCAATTATAGTTCCCCTTTAAGATCCCTATAATATTCAAATATTCAAATAATATTGGACTTTTCATTGATTTAGTTCACAATTGTATGTAATCAATAAATAAATTTAATAATAATGCTAATAATAATAATTATTAACATTGCAAGCAATTTCATTGTTCTACTTTAAAACTGTATGTCATCAATAATCGAAAATAATAATAATCATTAATATAATAAGAATTTTTACTGTTTTAGTTTAAAAAAAATATGTAATTAATAATCCAAAATAATAAAAAAAATTGTCAACAATAATAGTGCAAGCATTTCCATTGTTTTAGTTTTAAACAGTTTGCCATCAATTATCCAAAGTAAAAAAACAAACTAAACAAAGCGTAATAACGGCCGTTGATAATATCGATTCACTGTAGCAGGTTCATAAAATTCTGTTTAAAAAAAAAGTAATGATACCGTATTCTTTTTTAGGATTTACAGAAATATGCTGTCTGCATATTTCCCTTATTAATAATTAAGAAAGTCCTCTCGGTGGAGTGTGGCTCAATTTTCTGCTCTATTCTGTTTCCCAACAAATTTGAGACGCGATACCCTTGTTGTTGGTGAACATTAATATTGTACTCTTTGCAGGCTTATTCTTTTTGAAATATAAAGATTGTTAGTCTGGTAATCCAGAAGCAGGCATCGTTTTCCCAGAAGACAAACAGATTTCTTCACGTCATCGTGAGCTGTGATGAGTGGTGAGTTGATCCATGTTTGCTTTGGATGAGAAAGATTTCAGATCCAAACAATGAAACTGAGAGTATTTCACTGTAAAACATCTCAAATTCCAGCGGAACGGATACACCGAACATTTTATATAGCTAACACACCGTAAGGTTTGCGCAGGAAATAATCAATCTGATAAGAATTATCTGTAAAATCCGCAGTTCTTCATAAGTATGTAAAAGAAAAATATAATACACCATATAGTGCACATTAGATGTGATAACTATCATGTAAAACCACATAAAATGCCTCGAATATCTATATTTTGTATCAATAAATGTATTGAACCTAATAATACAAAATAATGTATAATAATTGTAATAATGTAGAGACATGTAAATCCGGGGTAACCCAAAAGGTAGATGCCCAGATGTTGTGGAACTACAGCTTCCATGATGCTTTGTCATTCTAAAGCATTCTAAAGGCACGCAGAGCATCATGGGAGTTGTAGTTTTACAACATCTGGGGATCTACCTTTTGGGCACCCCGATCTAAATAAAATATGCATCAGTGTGAAAAGATGATAATTGGCCACTGGAAATGGTGTCAGAATATAGAAGCACATAATCCGAAATAGTCTGGTGACTCTAACCACTTACGGGAAATAAAGCCCACCCATGCACACACAGGCTGGGTCAACCGGCTAAAGCCCCTCAGATTCGGTCCATCTCGGTGATCTGTCCCTCGTAGTCTCTAAAGCTGTTAATTCCATTTGGGTAGCAAGAAGAGGGTGCCGAAAGAAGAGCGGAGTACCGAAAAAGCAATTTACTAACAAATAGAGGAATACAAAACAGTATAAAAACAAATAAAACAATAAAACAAAATATAAAACGGCACAGGCTACGAGGGAATCGTGCTGTGCATGAATATGGAGTATATGCAGAGATGTCAAGTCCACCAGGCTAATTAGCATAAGTCACGCCTCCTCCTTCCTCCGTAGTCATTGTGCACTCAGTCGAATCGAGATGCGTGTCGCAACAAGTGCTTCCTCCTGTCTATTTTCTCTTTCTGTTGATGACATTCGTCTATATACCCCTGAGTTCCCTACTCTTCAATTAAGAGTGAATAGTAATTGTTTGGAGCTCTTTTTTTTTGCTTTTCTTATGGTTTTTTTTAGCGCCTTTTCACATTGGTTATTTAGTATTTTATATAACTGTTAAGGCTGACAAGACTCAAATCCCTTTAGCTCCACATTGCTTAGGTCACTCTATGGCACTGGTTTCTAACAATCTACTGTGTGCCCAGGTAGATTAACAATAGGGCGATAGGGGCATTTTACCAAGGACAACTTACCATGGGATTGGTTATACTGATAAACAACAAACAAAAAAACTATAGCTCCCTCTGCCTCCCCCCTCCCTCCCTCGCGCCCCCTCCCCCTCCCAATGTTAGTATTTACTTTCCTTATCCCAACGGCAATGTCCCTTGGTGCTGGGTCGTGGCTCTGCTTCCTCTGACGTCCCGTGACAAGAAAGCTCTAATGCGTATGTGCAGCAAATGCTGCAAGCACATTAGAACTTGATTCAATGGTTTCCTATGGGGAAAAAAATCTGACGCTGGATTTCCTCATGCGGAGCATTGGGACATCCAGAGACAGATACCGGACCAAATGTCTGTTAGAATTCAGACATCCACTGGACTCAGACTTAGTGCCTCCAGTTCTCTGGAACTGCAATGTTTTACATTAAATCACTAAGTGCAATAGGGACACTGTACCCAGACCACTTCAAAGGGTTGAAGTGGTATGGTTATCTACAGTGTCCCTTTAACTTAACGCCCTATTCCTCAATTTAAAAAAAAAGAAAAAGAAAAGAAAAGGGAGAGGGAAAAGGTACAATATAAAGACAAACCTTCATATCACTGAAGGTTTTGGGAGAAATTGGGGAATTGGGAGAAATATAAACAGGGAAACAATAAAGGGAGAGGAAAGGGAAAGGAGAAGAGGTGAGGGGGAGAGGAGGAAAGGAGAAAGGAAAAAGAGAGAAAACGAGTTAGATATGATAGAATAAGATTGTGTCTGAGAATATAGGAGGTAAAGGATAAAACATGTGCTTGTATGGTTAAAGGTATACATATATGTCCATATAGTTACATTTGTAAGACTGCAACTGTACATACCTTGGGAATTGAGAGGACGATAAGGGGAGAAATAATATTTAGTTTATTAATTATTTTTTTTGGTGGTTTGAGTATTTAACCCCTTAAGGACCAAACTTCTGGAATAAAAGGGAATCATGACGTGTCACACACGTCATGTGTCCTTAAGGGGTTAAGGATCATGGATTAATAGAGGGGTAAGCACAGGGAAAATAAGAAAATGGGCAGAATACGCTTAATGATATGCTTGTCTTTGTTTTCTCTTCATTAAAAAGAATTGTAATTGAAACTATAACACCTACGGTTGTTGGTTATGTACCCCTTTTGTTTTGTTTTCTCTTTTTGACTTGTAAAGAAAAATACTTAATAATAAATAAAGATTGTTGGAATTTTTTTTTTTTTAAATAACACTAAAAATCGCCCAATGACTCATTCTTCTATCTTGATGTAATATAATATACATTTTGCACAATGCCTCTATTCAAAAATTCTCAATGTGGATGGGACCTCAGTGCTTGGCAGAAAGCATTTAATTGAAGGCAGTTGCCTGTGATCTGACGACGCTCTGACCCTGCTACTGTTGGATCAACAAACTGGGCATCTCATGGTCCTCTGTTTGTGTTGGGTCTTGAGGTCTCCTTATACCACCATTTTATTGTCCCTCATCCCTACAATCCACGAGGGAGAGAAACAGATAACTAACAATCAATAAGCCCCTACTCCGTTTTTATTACGTCTTATTACGAGGTCTATAAGCTGTGCCCTCCCTGGTAAATTAGATTTTATGATACATAGTATTTGTTACTAAATTACCATGCAATCTGAGACCTGTCAACTAGTAACCTTCTGGAATCACAAGGTAAACAAATGGAGCTTGGATAAAACCCTTTGATCGTGTTTCAGTAGGGTGTTGAGCCGTATCAGTCATATAGGGTTAGACTCATTTTACGAAGGTTTTTTTTAGTTGTATAGTTGCCTGTAATGGAGTTCCTATATATTGTAATAAAGCGCTGGATAATATGTGGATTTACTGTCACTGTCAATTATCAGTTCTTAAAATAACCCAGAAATAATATGAAATGTAATCTCATGATAAAGGGTTAAAACATAGCTCTTAGAGAAAAGAAGATAATGCATATTCTCACTTGCTTGGAAAAATGTATTTCTTGTGTTGTAATACAACATTATTGGGTCACTGAGATGCATTGAAATCGTTTCCTATTCAATTTTGAACACTATTACCTTGTCTCCCTTAAGCTACAGTTTTCTATATTGTAACTGCAATCATTTTAAAGTTATTTCCTCTCTCCCCGGGGCTTGTGTAATAAATTAAATTGTCAGATCTAAAAATATTAGTAACAAAAAACTATATATACGAGATGATCATATTTTCAAACCCCCTGTAGTGCATGGATGGTGACATCATCTGTGCAATTATTCCTTGTAATAAACGATAATAATGCGCAGTTGGAGATTGTGTAACACAGTGGAGCAAGGAAGTTAGTTGAGAGGGTAACTACCATCATTGTTAGTCAAGCATGACATCTTTATCGGGGCAGTTTACTATGTTACACTCCTAAGTTCTATCCTGCTGACAGTTGACTCGGAACAAACTAAACTCCAGCTGGTCAGAGTTTTGTTTAAAGTGTTTTTGTAGTCTGGAGCAAACTAAAAAACTAATTTAACCTTTATTAAGTCTGAGCTTATATGTTTTTGTATGTAAGCGAGCATGTGTGTGAATATCTCCATGTAATGTTGCCCGTCAGGCATGATCACATGACCATGTCAGATCGTAGCGCCCACAGTGTAAATGCAAACAAATACCTAACCCACGGCAGATTGCTGCTTCATCCGCTATCACTGGAGCCCCGGCCAGAATAGCGATCTGAAGGCCTCTAGCAGCTATGATTGCTCTGCACTTTATAGCCCTTCAGCTTTATAAAAATTACTCTAAAGTGTTTCGTTGAGTCATTGACTCAATTCTTTATTTTTGTGGTGCATAGTAATATCAGAGGGTACATAGTAAACACTACTGCAACAGTCATGGTATGATTTACACAGAAAATAAATTGTCTATAGGGCTCAGCATGTATTTTTGAAATGTTAGATATGAGTACAATTGTGAAAACAGACTAAAGATATGCATAGAGGTTATAACCGATGGGAAAGAAAGTTGAGCTTAGCATTTGTACTGGGTGCCTGGTCAGTAAACATTATTTTAAGCAAGCTTTACAAGTAGATCATGTTACTAGTGTGTGTGTCCCGGTGGAGATTGCTTCCGTTGGCTTTAAATCAAGTTTGTTTTAATGTCGCTGGGAGTGTAGGTCTCCATTGTTACAGTTAGTCGGTAAAATTAGTTAGTTCAGCTCAGTTTACCCAGAGCTCTTCCGTGATGCACCCGGTCAGCTCGGCAGTTAGACTCCGTCACCTACTTCCTAGTGTTATTTAAACCCAAAAGTGCCCTGTCATGGTTGCCATGATGGTTATTAGAGAGTGTGTTTATTCTTTTGGTATTTTGACTTTGGTTTGTTCTTGACTATTCCCAGTTCTGATATCCTTGTTCTGTTGTCTTGTCTCCTAATTTTAGTCTCATTCTGTACCCTTGACCTCGGCTTGTTCTTGATTATTCTTTATTCATTAAGTCCAGACACTCTAAGGCCCGGTAATGTGTATCTTTCTTAGAATTTACATTGTTGTCTTATTTTGTTAAACACTGCTTGTTGGGTCATACATTATCCTGACACTCCATATTTATAGGAGTGTTAGGTGTGTGCAGTAGTATCAGTTTCTGTGCACATATGTCTGTTTGTGTCTCTGTGTGTGTCTATGTGTGTGTATTGGAACTGCAGGGATTTACCTCTAACAATCCTTCTGAAGCTGACACAACAATTAATGGACATTATTTTTATTTTTTTAATCAACTGTTATTAAAAAAAACAACAACACATAATGGTGAGGCATGTATTAGGGGCAAATATTGTCATCTCAAGGACCTTCAGTCTTGTATATAATGTCTTCTCCAAAACCCCAAGTAGACATTATTTTTCAATAATACATATACATGTTTCACCATTTTATATCCTACATATATATGTGTGTGTGTGTGTGGGTGTGTTAGTGTACATTCTTGTCCCACGCAAAAAGGACTCGTTTACAAAGGAACATTCCATTTGTAAAATAATGTGCAACGTCTTTCGAGATAAACATTGCAGAACAATAAAAAAAAAAAACTGAAAAGAGTACAATGAAGCTAACATAAAATATGAAAAAAATGTTAGCTACTTTCATTTTAATATCTCTTTTAATATAGTCTAAAAACCAAACAGAACATTAGAAATGCTTTTAGAGTGCAGCATTCTGGTTGTATGGTATAGTAGATTGTCTTGTAAAATTGGGACAATACACTTTGGACCCAATTATGAAAAAAAAAGTTTGCCCAATAAAATAAAAGAGTAGAAAAAATGTGACTACTGTAGAAATAGTACAGTACAGTAGAAACAACCTGTCTTTTATTCTTGTAAAATATATTATGAGGGATTCTACAATGCTGCTAGAACTTTGTGAGACACTAGTTCATAATTTGAATGACATTTATTCTTTTTTGTTTGTTTTGCCAGACAAAAACATCAAAATTAAAACGCAGATTCCAAACTTTGTTTACATTTTTAAATGATCTGATCTCACTTTCTACACCCTTACGTATAATACTATCACTGTTTTCTAGTAAACAAACCCAAATTAGGAAGCCTTCCCATAGCCAAAACATCCTATTCCTTTTTTTCCATTTTGCTGTCCAGTTCTAGAACCATAAAGTGATGCTACATGGTTGAAAATCACCTATAACTTGTGTTAACTTTTTGTTTTGAGTGATACATCATTTGCAGAAACGTATATTAAAAGCTTAGCAATCCAGTTCAGTCCTGGCACAGTCAGGGCACACTTGCATTGGAAGCGGAAGAACAGAAACATTACTTGTGTTTTCTCCTTTCATGGTCTCTCTTTTTAGGCTATGTCTCATTATGTAATTTGTATATTAGTGAATACTATTCTGGAATTGTGATAAAATATCACCTTTTCCTTGTTTAGAGTGGGATTTTAGTTGGCATATCAGTGTGCAACACTTTTAAACATTGAAAATACTCTGTGTTTCTATCGATCAAAGGAACTGAGTACTTTTTTAAATTGAAAGGTTACTCTAAGCACCATAACCACTTTAGTTTGCCGAAGTGGTTATGATGCAAGGACACTGTTTGTCTAGTACCAAAAGCTTTTACAGAGTTGTGCATTAGGAAGAAGCATTATTCAGGATGAGGACAATGTTTCGGCATCAAGCGTTAATCATGATTAAGGCTTAATGCCAATGCATTCTATATCATTTTGTTCACATGATCCTAAATAAAACTCTTTCCTTTTTGCACTTCTCTGTAAAGCCTTTGTTGACTGAGGATCCCTTCCAAGGTGCACCAGACGTGGTAGCAGACTCTATTGGGTTATTTGAGTGCAGCACTAAATATGGAAAAGTTTACCTGTCTGTCTAGTATTTCTGCATAAAATACTCCCAAGCCAGAATTTTTTTTTTGTAATGGTGTAACGCCACATCAAACTCCTGTTTTATTTAGGCAATTGAGTAGCTTGTTTCTGGACTGGCTGCGCAGAATTTGTCCAAATTCTGCATATGTTCCAGGAGTGTGTGCCAAACCAAGAACCAGGAGGTGCACTTGAAGTGGTAACAGACTCTATTGGGTTCCTTGAGAGCAGCACTACATTTGGAAAAGTTTACCTGTCTGTCTAGTATTTCAACATGAAATACTCCCAAGCCAGAAATATTTTTTCGTAATGGTGTAACTCCACATCCGGCTCGTGTTAATCAGGCAATTGAGTAGTTTGTTTCTGGGCTGGCAGCGCAAAATTTGTCCGAATTCTGCATATGTTCCAGGAGTGTACACCAAACCAAGGACCATGATTCACGTAAAAAGGGCTACGTGTAACCTTAGGTAATCATTTTCAATATGGAAGCTATCAGTTCACAGAGAAGTTCCACTCACCCTGTAAGTTTATTTTCACAAGAAACCCCTGATAGTACAAGGGTTAACGGAGCTCTCTAAGTAAGCTTTATCTAATACTCTGACAGTACTGAGATTACTTTTACAGATGAAGAAAAAAACATAGGTGAAGCAGTAGGGTAAAGTGCTTAATTTCATAACATTCCCTTAGTTCCCTCGACAGTAGAGTCCTGGCTCAATTTGGCTTTATTTTTTAATAGCATCAGCCTTTCATAGCTTATCCCTTGTGGTTCATGCTTACCTTACATGATCTCCTACAGAAACTGTATTTCCGTTTCAGCTTGATTGGATATTCCATATGGTATCAGTTACAGTAAACATGGCCTCGGTTTAAATGTTCCCCTTAATCCCCATAAACTTAATTTCGTAAAAGTAACTAATTAGAAATAAGCTTTGCAAATACCCAGATGTTAAAATAATAAACTTGCATATTCAAGTTTAGATTTGAATGGAATGCATTTGCCAAGGTTTTTTTTTCCTGTAAACTAATAGAGTGGGTGTAATTTCATTTAGCGAGAAAATAATAGTAATCATTTATAAAAATGCTGCAATCAAGCAGTTAAAACACAAATTTCTGGCACAGGGAATTACATCCAGCAGGTGTCCTCAATAAAAACCACTTGTGTCAGGATTTGCTGTTCGGGGACAGATTATTGAATTAAAGGTCCTCTGTCAGATAAATGGCACTCGCAAAGTAAATGCAGAGCTAACAATGCACACTGTATTAGAAGAATTGCACGTAACTGGTGTTTACTTTGTCATCTTTGCCCTTCGTTTGTAAGTTCGTTAACACATACAAAAAAAGTCATATCTATTGAAATGGTTATTTTGCATAGCATCACAAATATCAACAGCACACATTAAAACTCTTCTTTTTTTTTAGATGAATGCTTGCTCCGGCAGTCGGTATTGGTGCTTGGAGATGGAACTGATTCTTCTTAGTTTGGGCCATGAGATATCAGGCCTCCCAACATACCTAATTTTGTTGGTACTGCCCTGATTTTATTTATTTATTTATTTTGTCCTGTTCCACCATCCCGACTTTGTTCCCTGATGTCCTGCTATTGAGGTCACTTAGAACTGTCCCCAAAAAATTCATCATTAGACATGCTCATGCTACACTTAGGGCACTTAGACCTTGTAACGAAACAATGCTTCCTGCATGGTCTGCCCCAGTGGGCTAGGCTGAATTATTGGGAGCCATGCATGCATTCACACCAGGCTGACCTGCCAATCTTTCAGGTGGAGCCACCAAATTTCTGGGCATGTCTACTCCTTTTCTCCTTCCACCAGCATCCTGATGTTGGGAGGTATGTTACGTGGTCTCCAAAAATAAAAGTATACACTGTACACATGGCTTCTGTTACCTATAATAATGTATCTGTGAAATTAATAGAGAGCAGTGCTAATCTGCCCAATTGAAGCCCATGGATCAGCGCAGTCAGGGGAATGGGCCTTGACAGAGCCAAGGAGTAGGCAGGTGGAGCTATAGATTCAGGGGTGGGGTTTTAGGGTGGAGCATGTTAAAGGGTGTGGAAAGTGCGAGTATATTAAGCGGCCATTTTAGCAAGTGGCCATTTTAATTCAGAATCTGCACTTACCTGTTAATTGTTTTGGCAGGTTGTGTGGTTTCTTTTCTTCTGTTTTTCAGATGGCTTCGCTTGAAGAGATCCTGGACGGTGTGAGAGCAGCCGTGAGAGACAGGGGGATGGCATGGCTGCAGCAGCAACTGGCGGTTCCTGGGACCAGCGGTAACCCCCCAGCGGCTGTGGAGCGGCGATCGGTGCGGAGGGCGAGACCGCCCCAGCGGCTGAGCCCGGGCGTGATGCCCGCAGCACGTCGGAGACGGAGTCCTTCCAGGGAGGCGAGCGGATCATCGGTTGGGGAGGCAGGCCGGTCAGGGCCAACGCAAACGCCGCCGGGCCCGTCTGTGCGACGTGGCGCCGGTAAGGCAAGGGCGGCGAGAAGGCCTGGCATGGTGTCGCGGCCTACCACGAGGAGCGCTGCTCGCAGGACGGCGGGCGGCAAGGCGGCAAAATTAGCGACGGCCTCCGAGGAGACCGGGACCGCAGAGGATGTCGGAGGTGTGGATGGAGCCCAGACACGTCCCGGTGAGTCTGCCGCCGGTTTAAATACCGGGCGGCAAGGAAAGGCACTGGGGATTGAGAAGGACGGGCTGACACCACCTCAGAGGGCAGCAAGGGATTCCAGTGGAGGGGGACTTGATCAGGCGGGCGAGACAAGGCCCAGGCAAGGCAGCGGGGGGACAGCAGGACAGGTCACCCAGCTAGGGCAGCAGGACCAAGTCAGGGCGACAGCGGAAGGGGCTTCCGTTTGTCAGGGCCAGCGCAGCGCTTCCCCAGTGGACAGAGGAGCGGACAGTGAGGGATTGTCCCAGGGGTATGACACACACTCTGACAGCGGGGTTAGGAGTGTACGGGAGGGCCATAAATGTTGCTCCCGGGGACGGCATGAATACAGAGACAACCCTAGGCCTGCGGATTACAAGAGGCGGCGCGGGGCAGGCGCCAGGCAAAATCGGGCAGGGTGTGTCAGGGAGAGGAGCCCGTCTACTGACGGGTACAGTAGGCGGGGATCAGTCTGCAGGGCCAGGAGGAGAAGGGAACGGCGCAGCGAGTCTGGGTCCTCCAACGGGAGCACCCAAGGACGGCCGGATAGTTCTTACGGCCCAGAGGGCCTGGCTACTAGGCGGGAGAGGCGCAGGGTTGACGACAGGGAACGTAAGGAGGAAGGGCGGGTAGTTGGGCACTCGAACAGACTACCCAGGTGTTCTTCTCCCTACAGGTCGCGGAGCAGTACACCTACGGTCCCACGGCGGGATCTGGCGGAAGGGAGTCGGCGTCAAATGGACACCCCGGGGCCGCACGCGGCGGAGGGAAGGAAAACGACCCCGCGGCCTTCCGCGGCCGGAGGCTCTGGCGGTGAGTTGCCTGTTACATCACATTCTGATTCCATGTTAACTTGCCTAAAATCATTGTTAGATTCATGGGGCGGTGGGGAGGGGGCTTCACCGCACTTTTCGAGGGTATGGGTTCCGGAAGTAGGTTCCGGGACGACGGGTCAGGCTCAGGGGGCGGTGAGTGGTGTCTCCGGACGGAGTACGCCCGAAACAGGTGAGAGGACAGGCTTAGGTTCGGTAGGAGGAGGGGAGGTTTCCGATGCGGCGCGGCAGAATGTACATGTCTCTTTCGCGGGCCCCTTGGGATGTCACCTGAAGTCAGAGGTGAAGGACAGGATTTGGAAAGGTGAGTTCGTAGAGGTTTTTTCTCTCCTTCCTCTGGAGGAGTTCCTCGATCTAAAGGATGAGGATAAAAAGGATGCGAAGAAGGAGGAAGAAGAGAAGAAGCGTAGGTATCGGAAGATACCCAAGACGTTTGCGAACTGGTTGCGGGCTTTTTGCATACTGGCCAGCGTCATCGGGGAAAAGTTTCCCGATCGTTGTTCGCAGCTTTTTTGCTACTTGGACGGGATAGGGGACGCTTACCGGACGTACGGTGGGATTGCTTGGTGGAAATACGATGAGCAATTCCGCCAACGTTTAGCAGCGAACCCGAGCATGAGATGGGATCAGATGGATCTGCCCCTGTGGATGTGGCTCATGATGGCGCAGAAGGCTGCGCCCTTTCACGGGGCGGCCGGTGCAGTACCTGGAGGAGCGGCGCCGGACGGACAAAAGAAGGGTTTGTGCTGGCTTTTCAACGAGGGCCAATGTAAATGGGGCTCGTCGTGCAGATTCAAGCATGAGTGTTCCGGTTGCGGCGGTACGCATGGAGTCAATAGGTGCTTCAAGAGAGGCAAATCGTCTAGCGGGGGAGGTCCCAGTGGCGCCACGGCTCCTGCCGCTGCCACTGGGGGCAACTCCGGTGAAGGTAGGCGAGATGCTGCCGTGGCTAAAGCGCTACGCTAACCGGGCTGACGCGGAATTTTTGAGGAAAGGATTCACAGAGGGGTTTATGATACCATTCAAAGGGAAGGGGCCAGGGACTTTATGTTTGAATTTACGATCCGTTCGGGATCACCCAGGGGTGGTGCGGGAAAAATTGATGTCGGAGGTATGGCTTGGCAGGATGGCGGGACCCTATGCGGTCCCACCTTTGCCGAACTTGAGTGTCTCCGTTGGGGGTGGTCCCCAAGAAGGAACCAGGCAAATTTCGGTTGATACACCATTTGTCTTACCCAAAAGGGGCTTCTGTTAACGACGACATTGACGCGGCCCTAAGCTCCGTGTCATACGCCTCATTCGATCAAGCGGTCGAGTTGGTACGGAGAGCGGGGCCGGGAGCGTTGATGGCGAAGGTGGACGTGGAGGCGGCTTTCAGGTTGCTTCCTATTCACCCGACATGTCACCACTTATTGGGATGTTTCTTTGATGAGGGTTTTTTCGTGGATTTGTGTTTGCCCATGGGCTGCTCTATTTCTTGCTCTTACTTTGAAAAGTTCAGCACTTTCTTTGAATGGGTGGTGCGTCAGGAGTCGGCTGGGGGTGCAGTAGTGCACTATCTGGACGACTTTTTGTGCGTAGGACCGGCAGGGTCCGACCGTTGTGGGCAAGTACTGGGGGTGTTGCAATGGGTGGCACAGGTCTTTGGGATCCCGTTGGCGGCTGAGAAGACGGTGGGCCCGACGGTATGCTTGAGCTTCCTAGGGCTGGAAATAGATTCGGTGAAGGGTGAATGTAGGTTACCAGCGGATAAACTGACAGCGCTCCGCCAGCGGGTGGGGGTAGTCAGGGGTTCGAGGAAGGTGACCTTGAGGCAGTTACAGTCCCTGCTGGGGAGCTTGAACTTTGCTTGTAAAGTGATCCCGATGGGGAGGGTTTTTTGCAGGCAGTTGGCTCAAGCAACCTGCGGTGCGCGATTGCCAGGTCATTATATCAGAGTCTCCGCTGCGATGAAGGCGGATCTGGATGTTTGGTTGTGTTTCCTGCAGGAATTCAATGGTCGGGTGTATTTTAGGGATGAGGCAACATCATCGGAAGCAATCGGCTTATATACGGACGCTTCCGGGAGCGTAGGTTTCGGTGCTTACCTGGCAGGGAGGTGGTGCGCGGAAGAGTGGCCGGAGGCGTGGAAGGAAAGCGCCTTGATCAGGAACCTGGCCTTTCTAGAGCTCTTTCCTGTGGTAGTGGCGTTATCTTTATGGGGCGAAGAGCTCGCGAACAGGAAGGTGATCTTTCATTCTGATAACATGGCGGTGGTACAGGCAGTTAATAATATCTCGGCCTCTTCTCTGCCTGTGGTACGGTTGTTGAGGCGCTTGGTGCTGCTGTGCATGTCTTGGAATATTGTGCTTAGGGCGAAACATGTCCCGGGATTGTTGAATGTTATCGCTGACGCCTTATCTCGTTCGCAGTGGGAGCGTTTTCGGGCAGCGGCGCCGGGAGCTCAGGAGACAGGTCAGGCATGCCCGGCGGAGATGTGGCGGCTCGGGACGTCTTGCTTGGGTGCTTTATAAGAAGTTCCCTGGCGGCCGGAACGTGGACAGCGTACACCAAGGTATGGTATGAATGGGAGGAGATGATGGGGCAGTCTGGAGGGGCGAATTCGCCGGCAGGTAGGTTGGACACGCTATTATGGTTGTTGTGTCGGTTATTCGCGGGAGGGGCTTCTCCCGCGAAGGTCGACCGTTACATGTCAGCATTAGCATTTTGGTTTAAATTCACGGGTAAAGAGGATATTACAAAAACTTTTCTGGTGAAGCAGGTGTTGAGAGGCTTTCGTAAAGGACGTAGGACTGTAGACTCGAGACGGCCTGTGTCGTTTAACATTCTACATGGCTTGACAGAAAGGCTGCATGACGTTTGTACATCTACGTTTGAAGTGCTCTTGTTTACCGTAGCTTTTGTTTGGGCGTTTTTTGGGGCGTTCCGCATCGGCGAACTGGTCAGCTCTAATAAGTCCGGGGCGAACGGGATCCGGTGCGAGGATGTGGTGCTGGGGCAGGACAAAGTCGAGATACGCCTGAGGTGCTCCAAGACGGATGTCTTTGGGAGAGGTAAGACAATAATTTTGTTTGCGTTGCCAGGGTCGGCAGTCTGCCCAGTAGCATGTGGGCACAAATACTTAGGCGTTCGCCCTCAAGGCTCGGGGTGCTTCCTCGTTCACGAGGATGGTCTTGCGCTGTCGCGCTTCCAATTTGTCAGGGTCTTTCGCATGGGGCTGCGGCAGTTGGGTTTGCATCCCATGCAATTTGGGACTCATTCATTTCGCATCGGGGCCGCAACGGAAGCAGTGCGGCTCGGACTCGGGGATGATCGGATTAAACAGATAGGTCGGTGGGAGTCCGCCCGTTTTAGGACTTATGTACGAACAGATAAGTTGGTTTGAAGGGGGGGGTCTGGTTGGGGGGAGTGTGTGGTGTCGATGCTCTGCTAGTTAATAACTTGTGTTTCTTTCTAGGTCGGGTTGTATGGTTGGTGGGTCACTCCTACGTTTATTGGGCGCAGAAGAGGGCCGCAGTTCGGAGGAATGGAGCACAACTGGGCTTTCTTCAGGACACTGTACAGTTACAATGGTTTGGTTTTCGTGGTTTCAGCTGGCAGAGCATTAGTGGAGTGATTTTTGGTAAATTGTTGGAAGGAAATCCCCCGGACGTAATATTGATACATGGTGGGGGTAACGATTTGGGGCTTATCCCTCAGAGGGAGCTAATTCGGAGAATGAGGCGGGATTTGGATCGCCTTCGGGAGCGGGTGCCGGGAGTAGTTATAGTATGGTCTGAGATGGTTCCTAGATTTAATTGGAGACACGCCATGGGACACAGCTGCGGTGGCGAGATGTCGGGGGAAAGTTAACAAGGCCATGTCTGTTTTCGTTAGGCGGTCAGGTGGGGTCCCGGTCAGGCACTGGGAACTAGAGGGTATGTTACCTGGGTATTATCGTAAGGATGGGGTCCACCTTTCGGAGGTTGGATGTGACTTGCTTAACCTCGGTTTTCAGGAGGGGATATCCCGGGCCCTATTTCTGTGTGGTGGGGGGCGCTCGAGACATTAAGGGATCAAGTCTCGGGCTGTGGCGGGATAGGGCTAGGGTAATTGGGATGGAAGTGGATTAGCAAGTGGCTAGGCTAAGCTTAGGTTGAATTAGGCCAGAGTTGGAAGTGGTCTGTTGGTTCGAGCTCATCGGTGGCTCCGAACCTGGTGGTGTAGGGGTGTCTCGGTACACCCCTACAGTTAATAAAGTTATAATTATGGGGCCTCTTTGGTAGGCCGTGTGTTATATTTATGTGTTATTTATATTGTTATATATTGTTTATGGTATGGGGTCATTGTCTGGGTTAATGCTGTACGGATGGGGGTGGGGGTAAATTAATTTATTTGGCAATGACCCCAATTTGTTATCTTGTTTATTGAAAAATTTAAATAAAGCTGTGGACTTTTATTTTCCAACGGAAATTGGTGTCTGTGTTTATTGGTGGGTTATGGGGAAGAAAATGCCACAAGCCGAATAACGACTGTGCGCATGTCATGAAGCCCATGGATCAGCGCAGTCAGGGGAATGGGCCTTGACAGAGCCAAGGAGTAGGCAGGTGGAGCTATAGATTCAGGGGTGGGGTTTTAGGGTGGAGCATGTTAAAGGGTGTGGAAAGTGCGAGTATATTAAGCGGCCATTTTAGCAAGTGGCCATTTTAATTCAGAATCTGCACTTACCTGTTAATTGTCCCTCCCACCCTCCCTAGGTTTTAGCAGGTCCCGTTTGGTCACAGCGGCGGGATAGGGCTAGGGTAATTGGGATGGAAGTGGATTAGCAAGTGGCTAGGCTAAGCTTAGGTTGAATTAGGCCAGAGTTGGAAGTGGTCTGTTGGTTCGAGCTCATCGGTGGCTCCGAACCTGGTGGTGTAGGGGTGTCTCGGTACACCCCTACAGTTAATAACGTTATAATTATGGGGCCTCTTTGGTAGGCCGTGTGTTATATTTATGTGTTATTTATATTGTTATATATTGTTTATGGTATGGGGTCATTGTCTGGGTTAATGCTGTACGGATGGGGGTGGGGGTAAATTAATTTATTTGGCAATGACCCCAATTTGTTATCTTGTTTATTGAAAAATTTAAATAAAGCTGTGGACTTTTATTTTCCAACGGAAATTGGTGTCTGTGTTTATTGGTGGGTTATGGGGAAGAAAATGCCACAAGCCGAATAACGACTGTGCGCATGTCATGAAGCCCATGGATCAGCGCAGTCAGGGGAATGGGCCTTGACAGAGCCAAGGAGTAGGCAGGTGGAGCTATAGATTCAGGGGTGGGGTTTTAGGGTGGAGCATGTTAAAGGGTGTGGAAAGTGCGAGTATATTAAGCGGCCATTTTAGCAAGTGGCCATTTTAATTCAGAATCTGCACTTACCTGTTAATTGTCCCTCCCACCCTCCCTAGGTTTTAGCAGGTCCCGTTTGGTCACAGCGGCGGGATAGGGCTAGGGTAATTGGGATGGAAGTGGATTAGCAAGTGGCTAGGCTAAGCTTAGGTTGAATTAGGCCAGAGTTGGAAGTGGTCTGTTGGTTCGAGCTCATCGGTGGCTCCGAACCTGGTGGTGTAGGGGTGTCTCGGTACACCCCTACAGTTAATAAAGTTATAATTATGGGGCCTCTTTGGTAGGCCGTGTGTTATATTTATGTGTTATTTATATTGTTATATATTGTTTATGGTATGGGGTCATTGTCTGGGTTAATGCTGTACGGATGGGGGTGGGGGTAAATTAATTTATTTGGCAATGACCCCAATTTGTTATCTTGTTTATTGAAAAATTTAAATAAAGCTGTGGACTTTTATTTTCCAACGGAAATTGGTGTCTGCGTTTATTGGTGGGTTATGGGGAAGAAAATGCCACAAGCCGAATAACGACTGTGCGCATGTCATGGGTTTTAGAAACTTCCTTTGATGTTTCTCCCCATGTCCAGAGGATGTTGCGTTCAGGCTGGCTCTGATGGGGCTTGAACCACTGTATCCCACTTTCATCTGCTGTCTATGCCACTGTGGAACTTGCTGTGTTGGGAGGATTCTAGAAATGTTCATTTGGACTTACGTGCCTGGCTTACCAGAATTGTTACCAGAATTCACAGGTGCTGACTTTCAGCTAATAACCTGCCAAGAATCAGAGCCAATATAGACCCAATAAAGGCAGAACATTATGTATGAGTGCCTTTGCATTAGTTTCATGCTTCTTATATTCCTGCTGAAGTTATATCTCTCTGATTACCTTTATACCAGATCTTTTACTTAAGCTTTATTTGCCTGGACACTGCTTACTGCATAATCCCCTGGTTTGCTCTGTCTGCTGTTTCTAGATACATATCTGCCTCTGATTTTGGCTTTGCCTACCTGGATGCTGCTTACTAGATAATCCCCTGATTTGTTACCTTTGATGTTTCTAGGTGATAACCGACTTTAGCTTTGCTTTCCTGGATACTTTATATATATATAGTCATAGGGAAAAGAAAGGGCACCTATTTTGAATCCTTTGGTTTTACATATAATGACATAATAACACTCATCTGTTTCTTAGCAGATTATAAAATTGGTAAATATAACCTCAGGTGAACAACAACACATGGCATATTACACCGTGTCATGATTTATTTAACACAAATAAAGCCAAAATGGAGAAGACATATGTGAAAAACTAAGTGCACCCTTACTGCTCCATAGGAACAACAGAATGGCTGAAAAAGAAAAGAATTAAGTTTTTACAATGACCCAGTCAAAGTTCACACTGCAACCCGATTGCAATGCTGTGGGGGGACCTTAAGAGAGCTGTTCATAAACAAATGCTCGCAAAACCTCAAAGAACTGAACCAACGTTGTAGAATGAGCCCAAATTCCACCACAACAATGATAAAGACATACAAAAAAGATTACTTCAAGTTATTGTTGCTAAAGGTAGTTCTACAAGCTATTTCATCATAAGGTGTACTTTGTTTTTCACACATGGCTTCTCCATTTTGGCTTTATTTTTGTTAAATAAATCTGTGTAATAGGTCATGTGTTGTTGTCCATCTGAGGTTGTATTTACCTAATTTTAAGCAGAGCCGGCGCGTCCATAAGGCGGCACAAGCGGCCACATTAGGGTGCACCGGCCCGGGGGGTGCTAGATTGGAGTGACCGCCAGGAGGTCGGCGCACAGGGTGCCCTCCTGCCAGTCACTCTGTGTATGTTTCCTGTAACTGGCTGGTCTGAAAGGAAGTGCTCACTGAGAGAGCACTTCCTGTCAATCCGGCCGGGTACAGGAGACTCAAGCTCCTGTACCGCGGTCCACTCGGCCACGCTACAATAAAGTTAGAAGACACACCGGGCCACTAAGGGGAGAGGAAAACTATGGGGGGGGGGGGAACTATAGGAGGGGGGAAAGAACACTATGGGACAGGGGAGGGGGAAAAGAACACTATGGTACATGGAAAGGGGAAAAAGTGTGATGGGACAGGGAAGGGGCAAAATAATGCTATGGGGCAGAGGAGGTGGCAAAATAATGCTATGGGACAGGGGAGGGGGAAAAGAATGCTATGGGACAGGGGAGGGGGGAAAGAATGCTATGGAACAGGGCAGGGAGCAAAAGAATGCTATGAGACGGGGGGAAGTGCTATGGGACAGACAAGGGGCAAAAGAATGCTATGGGACAGGTGAGGGTGGGAAATAATGCTATGGGACAGGGGAGAGGGGAGAAAGTGCTATGGAACAGGGAAGGGGTTAAAATAATGCTATGGGACAGGGGAGGGGGGAGGAACACTAGGGGGGAGATGAACATTGGGGGGGCACTAAGGTACTGGGTTAGTGGGGGGGCACTAAAAGAGAAGGTAGAGGAATGCTAAGATGGGGGGTGGAAGGGACATTAAGAGGAATGGGGTTACTAAGAGACAGGTAACGGGGAGGGAAGACGAACACTAAGGGACAGGGGAGAGAGGGTAGAGGAACACTAAGGTATATGGAGGGGGAGAGGACCATTAAGGGACAGGGAGGGGAGAGGACCACTAATATATATGGAGGGGAGGAGAGAGGAACACTAAGGGACATGGATGGGAGAGTGGCACGGCACACAGGGGGGCCTTAGTGGGGAGAAAGACACACAGAGGGACATGAGGGGGGAGAATGACGCACATATGGACCTGTGGGTGAGAAAGTCCACAGAGGGGCTGGGGATGAAAGCGCCATACAGAAGAGTCTGTGAGTGGAAGAGACACAGAGGGGCTGGAGAATAGGTAAAAGAGACACAGAGGGGCTGGGGGGAGATAGACGGGCTGGTGGGGAAAGAGAAACACACAAAGGAGTTGGTAAGAGTAAAATACACAAAGAGTCTGGGAGAGAAGGGGACACAGAGGCTGGGAGGAGTAAGGAACACAAAGGGGGGCAGTACGAGATACACAAGGGAGGTGTAAGACACACAATGGGGAAAAATAGGGGATAAGACAAAAAGGGGGTGATTTTAAGACCTTCTAAGGAACAGATGATTGTTAATATGCCATATGTATACTTTGAATAAGAATTCATAGAGCTGTACTTTCTTTTTGTCATGACTACAGTGAGGGAAACAAGTATTTGATCCCCTGCTGATTTTGAACGTTTGTCCACTGACAAAGAAATGATCAGACTATAATTTTAATGGTAGGTGTATTTTAACAGTGAGTCAGAAAAATATAAAAAAAAATCTAGAAAAACACATGTCAAAAAGTTATAAATTGATTTGTGTTTGTTTTTGTTGTTGTTATTCTGTCTCTCACTGTTAAAATACACCTATTCAACCCCCACTGAAAATGTATTGTCAACATTTACAGACTTTCAGCTGTTTGCAATGAAAAAATCAAACAAAAGCAATTGAAATCATTCAACACAACAAATGCCTCAAGTCATTATAAGTTGCATTTTCAGTTACATTTGGGGGGAAACCACTTGAAGCATTCATTGTGTTCAGCTATTTTTATTTTTGATTGCTTTTATTTGATTTGTTGATTGCAAGCAGCTGACAGTTTGTAAATGTTAACAATAAACCTACTTTTCAATGGGGGTTGAATCATTTTGAATATAATTTTGAATATAAATATATATATATTTATATAGTATCGCATATAACTATATGTTAAAAGGCCTGAACTTGTGGAGGCCTGAATTTGTGGGAGGAGTAAGTCCCCTACTTAAACTCCCAGCCCCTACTCACCTCTGCCGTTCAGCTGATTGTTTGGTCCCCATAGCAACCAGCGCTTCCGGTTCCCGCCAGAATTTTTCTCGTGTTTCCAGCAGACAGACGTTCAGAACAAGCCCTCCGTCCGTTCGTAGCCTCCAAGCCGTTTTCCGGTCGAGGTACCCGGCTTCCGGTCTCAACACCGGCACGTACTCGTGAGTTAGGCGAAGGAAATAGCGTTCCGCTATTTTCCCGCCGTTCGGGCCTAAAAACGTGGGGGTAGGCTCCCTTTAAACTTAATCACACTATTACATGCTTGTTTAAACTAATCTACACTCGCACCGGTACTTTTTCTCATCGTTTACATATCGTTTACATATCATTTACTTATCGTTTACATATCATTTACATATCGTTTACATATTCATACGTTATTCACGACTTAGCTTATGATTCCATGTACACAATAATTTTACCGGTATACCCCTCTTTACATGCGGTCACCCAGGACCACCTTATGTCATTTATGTTAAGTACGCTCCTACACATATGCGATTAGATCTTATTTAAATAGGCTACTGTATGCATTTAGGTCTATTTTAAATAAATCTACATCAGGTTACTATTTAATACCTACTCGTCTGTTTAGTGTTATATATTTTACTCATTTTAATACCAGCCTTTTCGATTTTCTATCAATGTTAGACAGCAATATGCATTTTACTAACCTTAATACTCCCACTACTATTACAAACTATACGGCTCGCTACCCTAAATTTTCTGTAAAACGACACATATACTAATAAATACTTTGTCTAAACAGTAAATACACCCGGAACATTAAAACACATGTGCTAAAGCATTTCTCATATAATCACGCCGCCACATATTTTTGACTTTACAGAATACTTCGGTTTCTCACTTTCTGAGCTAAAGTTGATAGTTTCAAGGCCTTTTTCTTTACAGGAACAGGTACGGTATTTTATCACTCTTTGTCTTCACGGTCTAAGTAAAATTCATTTGAATATATAAAATTAAAATACAAAATTCATTACATACCTGTTGTTAACTATGTATATTTTGTTCAGTCAATCCTTAAGCTCCTGAATTTAACCTAGGCTTCCACCGGTCTACACTGGTAACCTACTACGTCCATACGAAATTTCTGTACGTCCTACCAAGGTATAGTCCTCTAATTTCTACTTACAAATCTTCATACAAGACCTCACGTAGTCTCATCATCTCCTTTCTGCTTTTTCAGAAGCTTACGCCCACGATACGTTAATCTCGTTACTTTATTTTTTCTATCCAGACATACGGTCATACGGCCTCCAGGCTCTGGATCATACACCAAATCCTGACCCGGTACTCAGCCATACCTTCAGGTACTTACGCCCTTCCCAAATACGTCCATTTTCCAACCCTAGGCCTCATTCAGCCTTCTCAAAAAATAGAAAAAATCATCCCAATCAAACTCCATAAACATTCCAGATCCCTCAACGCAGGATCACGCATGCCGCCCCTATCAAAAAGAAAACAAATCATACGCCACCACGATACGTATAAATACATCAACATCTTTCTTAAATTCCCAGGATTCTTCAACGAGGACAGCTAGACGACAAGACTCACTACACTTAATCTGCCTAAAAGGTTCCAGAAACCATTTGCGTCCAGTTAAGGTTGGTATCCACACACCACTCCAGGCCACGCATTATACCCTTAGTATACAATCGAACTGGCTACAGGGTCTAGGCCTTACGCCTTAAGCTCACCCTATTAGTCCTAATCCTATCCTGCGAGGCCATCCATCCCCGCCCCACCTCAACACGGAGGTACGGCCCCACGCCCAAATCATAGTTAGAAGCCTCGCATGCCCTACTATTGGGCTCTAGTCAGGGCCTCACCCGTCACGGCCACACGTTTTGATCTTTCTTTACTGTCACCGAGAGGCCAACACCCCGCCACCACGTCTGTGGCAATCACGTCATAAGCCAAATCATAGGTAGAGCCTCTCACCGCCACTTGGCATTAGCAGGGCCTCACCTACCAAAACATTCAACAGTTAAACTCTTCGCTTCGGCATCTAGCATTACAGTCCAGTTCTTCCATTTACCTCACCCCCCACACACCCCAAACTTCCGTACTCCCTCACTAATGTATCTTCGCATAATCATTTCCTTTTTAGAATGTCCCAAGAACCCATGCCAACCGAAGAACTGACTGAAGATATACCATTCACGCCAACCAGACCCGAGTCTCCAAGCGATTCTCTCACCCTTTCAACCCCCACGTCCTTGAGAGCATGGACTATTCCCAAAATTACGGCCGAACTTAGGCTCAGGTGAATCCCCTTCCCGGCCACAGCCAGAAAGGCTGAACTTTATAGGCTACTGACCCACCAAGCCCCCGAGCCTAGGCCAGGCACTAGCTCTCAAGGACTACCACCAAGTTACAGCACGTCCAACCAGGATACCCTGGCAGAGATCTTGGCCAATCTTCAGGCCCTCAATAACAGACTATCCAAGGTGGAGAGCGCCATCTCCTCCCCAGGTACTACTGCGGTAGTCCCAGCTCCTATCACGATAGTCCCAGCCATTATCACGATAATCCCAGCTCCTATCACGGCTGTACCCATCATACCTACATGCCCTCCCATACCCCCCCCCCTAGCACCAGGCACAACCATTACACCATTTGAGTCACCAGCACACTCCGTCCCTGACTCTATCAAGAAAGATATCTTAGACGGGAAGGACGTGTGTCTGGTGTCTCTGCTCATAGCCTCCCAGGATGTTCTTGAGAACAAGGCCTTCAACTATGGCGACATTTCTGTGGTACTCAAGACGAGGGATCCCAGGCTTAATAAAAAATTATCAATCCCACAGTTTGTGATAGCCTTCGGGATATATAGAGATGTTATTTGCACAGTGTACCCCCATAGGAGAGAGGAGTTAGACCTTTATCTGCACAAGGTGGTGGATCTAGGCATCAAGTACGGGGGCTCCTCGTTCTATGACTACCACAAGTCAGTGTCAGCGAAGGCGGCGACCCATCTAAAACAGTTCAATATCAAAATGAACTGGGGTCAGATGGACACTGAATTGTTCTGTCGCCACTTCGCTGGACTCAGGCCCCCGGCTTGTGCCATATGCAACTCGACATCCCTCATGGCGGACTTATGTCCAGTCGAAGCAGATCCCACCACCTCCACACCCACCTCTCACTCTTTCACACCTCACTCTACTTTCACCCCCTACAGCAAGTCATCAGGTGGTCTTCGGGATAAGCTAGGTAGGCCCATCTCCTTTCTAGGGAAGGCGCAGGTGTGCAATAACTTTAACGCAGGCTCCTGCAGTTTCAGCGCCTGTAGATTATTGCACATCTGCTCCATATGTTTCAGGGCACATACTAAGACCATGTGTCCAGCCAGGTTGTCACCAAACAAATGACTAACCGACATAAACATCGACAACCTGGTTTTTTATCTAAGGTCTCACCCTAGCAGGCATCTGGTAGATTATCTCACCACAGGGTTCACTAAAGGGTTTCTCACGGGTATAGTTGCCATTCCCCCAGGTACATTAGAATGCCCTAATCTACAGTCTGCACGTTTAGACCCAGTCTCCACAGACTCCCTCATTGCCTCAGAAATCACCAACGGGTTTATGATAGGCCCCTTCACCTCTTCACCATTTTCCTCCTGGCGCACTAACCCCATTGGCATCGCTACTCACAAATATTCTAATAAAAAACGTTTAATTATTGATTTATCGGCACCGCACTCCTCTTTTGTTCCTAGCATAAACGCACTCATTCCAGCAGACGAATTTTCACTTCAATACGTAACCATCGACGACGCCATACAATACATAATTTCATCTGGTAACCGACCCTGGCTTAGCAAAATGGACATTACTAACGCTTTTAAATTACTACCCATGCACCCCTCACTCTGGCACTTACACGGTATTAAATGGCGTGATCTATACTACTTCTCTACACGACTCACTTTCGGTTCTCGTAGCAGCCCCAAACTGTTCGACATTTTCGCAGAGTCGTTGTGCTGGCTGCTCCTGAACATCACCAGGTGTCACTCCGTTATCCACTACCTCGACGACTTTTTACTTATAGAGCCAGGGTCAACATCACCCACATCAATCAAAAGCACTACTGCACTATTTGCCACACTTGGAGTCCCTTTGTCCCCAGCCAAAACTATAGGCCCCACTACCAAATTGACCTTTCTGGGGATAGAACTGGACTCGATTAACCTCAAAGCTAGCCTCCCTCACGACAAACTGACACGTTTGAGAGGGGAAATAGACTTGTTCCTGCGGAATGATGTTTGCACTAGGAAGGAACTTCAGTCCCTTCTCGGATCCCTGAACTTTGCCATGCGCATCATTCCGCAGGGAAGATCTTTCATATCCAGACTTCTTTGCCTGATGCACGGAGTTCCGGACTCTGGCACAGTTTCTTTGGACCCCCACGCCAAGGCTGACCTAGCTATGTGGGGGAAGTTTTTGAAAGACTGGAATGGAATCTCCATGTTTATTCCCCCTCTCTCCACCTCTTCACCCATCATCCACACAGACGCAGCAGCCAATACCGGTTTTGCAGCCATTTTCGGGAACCACTGGTTCAGGGGCCATTGGCCCACTGAGACGGATGCCTTGCCAGGATTCAGAGAGACCTCAGCTTTATTTGAAATCTATCCCATTGTGGCGGCCGCACACACCTGGGGTCATCTCTGGTCTGGCAAGGCAGTCAAATGCTACTCTGATAACTCGGCAGCTTGCGAAATCGTGAACAAAGGGCGATCATCTTCCCTAACCATCATGCGGCTGATTCGCAAGCTGACCTGGTTGGCAGCATCCGGACAGTTTCACTTAGTTTGTTTTCACATCCCGGGGATTCACAACACGGCCGCTGACGCTCTTTCTCGTTCTCAATTTCAGGCATTTTCTCAGGCACTCCCAACGGCTCACCTACAACCATCCAGGACACCACGGTTCCACGAGCTAATCCTGGATTAAGCACACTCTTGAACCACGCTAGAGCACTCACTCACCAAGCATTATCACCAAACACGGCTATCACTTACAATAGGGCACTTAATATATTTAATAAATTCACTGCAGAGTTCGGTCTACAAGGTGACTTCTCTATTCAAACCATGGTGGCTTTTGCCTCCTTTTGCCACCTACACCTAAAACTATCCCACAACACCATTAAACTCTATCTCACGGGGGTCCAGCACCACAGCCTCACCCTTTTCCCTAACAACACGCCTTTCCTTTCTTCATATCCCATCAAAAAGGTTTTGAAAGGTATAACTAAGGTTTCACCTCCACTCTCTACCATTAGATTACCTATAGATTGGCCTATCTTCAGGTCACTTAGCAATCTCCTTGACACAGCCCCATTCGACATCGGCACTAATACGGTGATTAAATCTGCTATATATCTCGCTTTCTACGGTTTTCTCAGACCTAGAGAGTTCACCGTAATTTGCCAAGGAGATATAAAGCTAAGTCTTAAAATATCACACCTCACTAAGATAGAGGATCACTACCAACTTTCGATCCCTACAACTAAAACCAACCAATCACTACATCCTACTATAATTCCTCTCTTCCCTACTGATAATGCCTGGTGTCCGGTAAAAGTATTAGATCACCTACGGTCATCTCTGCACGATCACCCACAGGACTCTCCGCTCTTAACACTACAAGGGCACCCGTTAACCACCGCTAAATTGATGGTTCATATCAGAATTTTGTTAGCTAAGCTCGGACACAACCCGACGACATTCTCTGGGCACTCCTTCCGTATAGGAGCCGCCTCTGCAGCCTCTAGCACTAACACACCGGTCCATATCATCAAGAGACTGGGACGGTGGAAATCCTCCATATATACGGCATATATTCCACAGCCAGAGAAAGAGCTTCGCCAAGCTTTTAGGAACTTGGTTTTGTAAAAAAAAATGCAATAAAGTGTGTATTTCTCAAATTTATCTTTTGCCCTCTTTTATTTACAGGCCCACTCGTACGTTGGTTTTTCGGCACACCACAACCAACTTTGCTCACAGTTACTATTCATTACGTATTTAAATTCCGAGCACAAGTTAAAAGGCCTGAACTTGTGGAGGCCTGAATTTGTGGGAGGAGTAAGTCCCCTACTTAAACTCCCAGCCCCTACTCACCTCTGCCGTTGTTGCGGTCACCGGCCCGCCGAGCCTCACGGTCGTGCCCGACCGGCACGACCGCTCCGACTACACGAGCTTACCTGCTCGTCGGCGAGCCGGGAACCGCGCGTGTAGTTCTTCCGGGCATCACGCCCGAATCCAATATGGCGCCGACCATGTGGTCGCGTCTATGGATAGCCCCGCCCCCGAGAATTATACTAACGTGTGCGTGACGTCACGACGTCAACGCACACGTACGTTCTGGGGTCAGAGGTCGCCCTCTGACCAATCATAGCTTAGAGAGGGGTATTTAAACCCCTAATTCACCCTAGTACTTTGCCATGTCGTGGTTTCAGTTTCCTGGTTTCCTGAAAGTGCTAGTTTCGTGTTTCTGATTTCCTGGTATCCTGATCCTTGGCGTTTCCCTGGTTATTCTGATCTCTGGTTTCCCTGACTTGGCTTGTCTTATCGGTATTGAGTATTTTCTGGCTTCCTTGACCTCGGCTTTCCCTTTGACCATTCTCTGTCTCTAGCGTATTAGTCCGGCCATTCTAAGGTCCGGTTTACGCTCTGTCCTGTTATTTTTCCTTTTCTGACTTATGTATATGTTTACATAGATTCTGCGTGCTGGACCACATTACTAGTCGTGACATTACGACATGGCCATGGATCCTGCAGAACTATGCAAACATATGATCGCCTGTGAAAATAGGGTGGAGGATATGGACCACAGGTTAGACCAATTTGCTCAGGCATTTCAGACCTTGCTCCAGAGGACTGCCTATTTAGAGGTCCCTCCTGTACCACCTGTGGTTCCGCCACCTGTAGTGGTTCCCGTACCACATAAACCACCGTCCATAACTTTGTCACCGCCCCCTCGTTATGGAGGTGATTCTAAGGAATTTAGAGGTTTTTTAAACCAAATAGAATACCACTTTGAGGCCTCCCCAGGTTCATTCCCAACAGATAGATCTAAAATAGGCTATCTGATGAACCAATTAACTGGAAAAGCCTTGACTTGGGCTAACCCCTTATGGGAAAGTGGTGACGCAATAGCCCGTGATTACAGTACCTTTCTTACGGCCTTTAAGGCTACATTTGAACCTAAAGGCAGGGAGAAGAACGCTGCCAAAGCCCTTATGAGAATCAGGCAAGGCAATCGTTCTGTAGCCGATTATGCAATAGAGTTCAGGACATTAGCGTCTGAGGTTGATTGGACCAATAGCGGTCTGGTGGCTGCTTTCTCTGAAGGTTAGCTGAGAATATACAAGATGAAACTGCAGCTAGAGACCTTCCGGTTAGTCTTAATGAGTTTATTGCCTACATGATAAACATTGATAACCGGCTCAGAGAGAGAGAGAAAAACAAACAACGTAACAGACGTTCTAATTTGTCCATAGCTCCTTGTTTCTCTAACCCAGTGGTGAGTAGCCAAACGCCTCTTCCAGAACCTGAACCCATGCAATTGGGTAGTGCTAAACTCACTGAGGCAGAGAGACAACACAGACGTAACGAGGGGTTATGTATGTATTGTGGCAAGAAGGGACATCTAAGATCGTCATGCCCGGTTCGGCCGGAAAACTTGCACACCTAAGGCACGTACGGGGACCGACCTTAGGTGTGATGTATATGTCCCCTAAATTGACTAAGAACCGTTTCCTGGTCAAAGTAACCTTATCTTTCGAGAACACTACTGTTCAGTGTGAGGCTATGATTGACTCTGGGGCAGCGGAGAATTTCCTAGACAAAGAGTTCTCTGCTAAACATCTCCTGCCCTTAAGACATAAAGAGAAACCTATAGCAGTCGAGGCCATTGATGGAAGGCCTCTTACCCAGCCTTTCATCACACACGAAACTCTGCCAATCACTGTTTCAGTGGGTATTCTCCACTCTGAAGAAATTACCTTTCAAATCATATCTTCACCTACAGTTCCGATAATACTCGGTTTCCCTTGGCTCCTGAAACACAATCCACGTTTAGATTGGATTGAAGGAGAGATTGTGAGTTGGGGTGAGAGATGCAAAGGTGTTTGCTTTAAGCAAATCCCACAACCTATTGGCACCATTAATGTTCCTGTTACACCTCCCTTGACCACACAAATTCCTCAGCAGTATATGGATTTGAAAGAGGTATTTAACAAGGTCCAGTCAGAAGGGTTACCTCCTCATAGACCTTATGACTGTACTATAAACTTATTACCAGGGACTATGCCTCCCAAGGGAGGAGTCTATGCCTTGTCCCCCCAAGAAAATCTTTGTTTGGAGGAATATATTAAGGATGCTCTCAGAAAGGGTCATATCCGTAGGTCCTCCTCACCAGCCGGGGCTGGATTCTTCTTTGTCTCTAAAAAAGAAGGAGACCTACGCCCTTGTATTGATTATAGGGGTTTGAATAGGATTACCATAAAAAATGCCTACCCTATTCCCCTTATATCAGAGCTATTCGACAGATTTAAGGGAGCTCGAGTCTTTACCAAGCTCGATCTCCGAAGTGCCTACAATCTAGTCAGAATTAAGGACGGTCACGAATGGAAGACCGCATTTAACACCAGAATGGGACATTACGAATACCTGGTTATGCCGTTTGGATTATGTAACGCTCCAGCGGTATTCCAGGATTTTATCAACGATGTCCTAAGAGAGTACCTTCACATGTTCGTTCTAGTGTATTTGGACGACATTCTCATCTATTCCCCAGACCTAGAGACACATCACGAACATGTGAGAATTGTACTGAAAACCCTGTTACAGAACGGCCTTTACTGTAAACTGGAGAAATGCCAGTTTGACCAAACGGAGATACAATTCCTTGGATACGTTATATCTCCGTCTGGTTTCCAGATGGATCCTCGTAAACTGGAGGCAGTCTTACAGTGGCCATTACCCAAGGGCCTTAAAGCTACTCAACGCTTTATAGGTTTTGCGAATTACTACCGCAAATTCATAAGGGGATTTTCCTCCGTGATTTCCCCTATAACCAATTTAACAAAAAAAGGAGCAAATTGTATATCTTGGCCCAAAGAAGCAAGAGAGGCATTTGAACGATTAAAATCTTTATTTTCCTCAGCACCTGTCCTGACCCATCCTGATCCATCCAAACCATTTATCCTAGAGGTGGATGCATCAGAGACAGGAGTTGGAGCCATTCTGTCTCAAAGAGAGAGTCCTGATACGCCTTTACATCCCTGTGGATTTTACTCTCGTAAACTCACACCTGCAGAGAGGAATTACGACATAGGGAATAGGGAACTTTTGGCCATTGTACTTGCCCTTAAGGAATGGAGGCATCTCTTGGAAGGTTCCAAAGAGCCACTTTTGATCTTTACTGATCATAAGAATTTGGCTTATATTGGGGACGCTAAGAGACTGTCCTCTCGTCAGGCTAGGTGGTCATTGTTCCTCTCCCGATTCAATTTCGTAATTACATACAGACCTGGTACTAAAAACACCAAGGCAGATGCACTTTCTCGGCAGTTTGAGACAGATGAAGTTCCGGAACAGGTGATATATCCTATTGTACCTCCTGAATGCCTCATTGCCACTACAGTTTCCGAAGTGTCTTCTCCACTCTTCTGTGCCATAATAGCAGATCAAACTCAGGCACCTGTGGGAAAACCTCCGGACAAACTGTATGTGTCACCTCAGTTTCAAAAGAAGGTACTAGATTTGTTCCATGACAGCCTCACAGCGGGCCATCCTGGAGTCCATAAAACTCTCTCTGCCATCTCCAGGAGATTTTGGTGGCCTGCTCTTAGAAACGATGTCAAAGATTATGTTGGGGCATGTCAAATATGTGCTGTTTCTAAAGTTCCTCCCAGGTCACCTCCTGGACTATTACAACCACTGCCCATACCTAGTGCTCCATGGACCCACTTGGCCATGGATTTCATTGTGGATCTACCCAGTTCAAACGGGTTTAATACAGTCCTTATGGTCATTGATAGATTCACGAAGATGGCACATTTCGTCCCACTTAAAAAATTACCATCTGCTCAAGATCTAGTTCAAATATTCTTGAGAGAGATCTTTCGGTTGCACGGTGTACCCAAAAGCATAGTATCTGACAGAGGTACCCAGTTTGTTTCTAGGTTTTGGCGTTCCTTTTGCAAACAATTGGGCATCGAACTCTCCTTTTCGTCAGCATATCACCCTCAAACAAATGGAGCAGCAGAGAGGGCGAATCAGTCTTTAGAAGCCTATTTACGTTGCTTTATAAATGCCAATCAATCTAACTGGTACGAGCTCTTACCCATGGCTGAGTTCGCCAGAAACAACGCCACTCATGAATCTTCTAATCACAGTCCATTCTTTGTTAATCAGGGTTATCACCCCACTGTTTTTCCTTCTGCATTCTCAGACACAGAAATCCCCGCTTTGAACACCCGTTTAGATTCGATTCATGATACTTGGGATTCCGTCCATTCAGCTCTGCAAAAAGCCTCATTACGAGCGAAGGTCCAAGCTGACAAGAAACGGGGCGCTAATCCTGTCTATATTCCAGGTGACAGGGTGTGGCTCTCCACAAGACATATCAAGCTTAAGGTCCCGTCCATGAAATTTGCCCCTCGGTACATTGGTCCCTTTCGAGTTACCCAACGTATTAATCCAGTGACCTATACTTTGGCACTACCGGCTCATATGAGAATAGCGAATACTTTCCATGTGTCTCTGCTCAAGCCCCTTACTTGCAATCGCTACACAAGGGTATCCACTCCTCCTCCGCCCTTGGTAGTGGGTGATCAAGAGGAATACGAAGTCCGTTCTATCATGGACTCCAAATTATCCAGAGGTGTCTTGTCCTATCTCGTTGACTGGAAGGGTTATGGTCCCGAGGAACGTTGTTGGGTTCCTGCTGACCGGGTCCATGCGCCCCGTCTTATCCGGTCATTTCACAACCGCTTTCCTCTTAAGCCGGGTCCTTCCCGCTCGGTGCGCGGTCTTCGAGTGGGGGGTACTGTTGCGGTCACCGGCCCGCCGAGCCTCACGGTCGTGCCCGACCGGCACGACCGCTCCGACTACACGAGCTTACCTGCTCGTCGGCGAGCCGGGAACCGCGCGTGTAGTTCTTCCGGGCATCACGCCCGAATCCAATATGGCGCCGACCACGTGGTCGCGTCTATGGATAGCCCCGCCCCCGAGAATTATACTAACGTGTGCGTGACGTCACGACGTCAACGCACACGTACGTTCTGGGGTCAGAGGTCGCCCTCTGACCAATCATAGCTTAGAGAGGGGTATTTAAACCCCTAATTCACCCTAGTACTTTGCCATGTCGTGGTTTCAGTTTCCTGGTTTCCTGAAAGTGCTAGTTTCGTGTTTCTGATTTCCTGGTATCCTGATCCTTGGCGTTTCCCTGGTTATTCTGATCTCTGGTTTCCCTGACTTGGCTTGTCTTATCGGTATTGAGTATTTTCTGGCTTCCTTGACCTCGGCTTTCCCTTTGACCATTCTCTGTCTCTAGCGTATTAGTCCGGCCATTCTAAGGTCCGGTTTACGCTCTGTCCTGTTATTTTTCCTTTTCTGACTTATGTATATGTTTACATAGATTCTGCGTGCTGGACCACATTACTAGTCGTGACAGCCGTTCAGCTGATTGTTCCCACCCACCTACACCCTGTTATAATTACATTCTCCTTGGTGGGCCCTCTTTTATTTACAGGCCCACTCGTACGTTGGTTTTTCGGCACACCACAACCAACTTTGCTCACAGTTACTATTCATTACGTATTTAAATTCCGAGCACAAATATATATTTATATAGTATCGCACAAAGTGAGTACACACCTATCATTTTTGTAAATATTTTATTATATCTTTTCATGGGGCAACACTGAAGAAATGGCACTCTGCTACAATGTAAAGTAGTAAGTGTACAGCCTGTATAACAGTGTAAATTTGCTGTCCCCTCAAAATAACTCAACACACAGCCATTAATGTCTAAATCGTTTGCAACAAAAGTGAGTACACCCCTAAGTGGAAATGTCCAAATTGGGCCAATTAGCAAATGTCAGGGCACCTGTGGTCTCTACCTCCAAAAGAGGTAGAGACTTAGCTGTTCCACCATTCAGACGGTCTGATGACTCCCTTCCCCGCGGTCTATCCGGTCATGCAAGGCCGGCCGCGAGGGAGTGACTGCCTTTTACACCATCTAGGCAGGAAGTCATCATCAGGACACTCCCCCGGATCGACCTGTCAGTCAATTGCTGCAGGACCAATCAGGACGTCTCGGAGGTGTGGTTACTGCTCTGAACAGGGTATTTAACAGAGCTTCCTTCTTTAGCTCATTGCCCTGTCGTGGTTCTAGCTTGTTCTAGTCACTCAGTGCTTGTGTATTCTATTATCCCTTTTGGTTTTGACCCGGCTTGTTTACCTTACTCTGCTTATCTCTGTTACCCTTGATTCGGCTTGTCTCTCGCTTACCTGTCTTCTGTTACCCTCGACCTCGGCTTGTCTTTGACCATTCTATACGGTACTACTTACGTTAGTCCGGCCATTCTAAGGTCCGGTATACGTATCTGGCTACTGTTTGTACTCTGCGTGTTGGATCCCTGTCCCGATCCTGACATTACGACAGGGCCAATGGATCCTGCAAGTACAAACAGTCAGCTGGCTTCTCCTGATCCTAGGTTTGAAGCCATGGATCACAGAATGGATCAGATGGCGCTTGCGCTACAGGCTCTATTATCTCATGCCAATAACCCACCAGAGGAGATACGTAATACCCCTGTTTCTCCTGTCAGTTTAGGTCTAGAGGTAGCCACAGTGGGTGCTTCTTCTCGCATTACCCCCCCAGTACGCTATGGTGGGGCTCCTGAGAAGTGTCGTGTTTTTTTAAACCAAATTAGTATCCACTTTGAATTGCAACCCCGCTCTTATCCTACAGATAGGGCAAAGGTAGGATTTATTATCACCCTACTTATTGAGAAAGCTCTGAGATGGGCCAACCCACTATGGGAGAACGATAACCCATTAGTGTATAACTATAACGCATTTGTAGCTGCTTTTAGAAGAACATTTGATCCTCCAGGTAGAAAGGTTAATGCAGCCAGATTACTGTTGCGCCTGAGACAGGAGAACCGAACACTGGTGGATTATGCACTAGAGTTCAGGTCTCTGGCGTCAGAAGTCAAGTGGAATGAGCAGGCGTATATGGATGTATTTTTGAATGGCCTATCTGAAGTAATCCTTGATGAGGTTGCTACCAGAGAACTCCCTGAGAATTTAGAAGATTTAATTTCGTTCATCTCTCGTATAGATGAACGTTTAAGAGAGAGACAGAACACTCGAGAGAGGAACCGGAGACCTTCTTTTAGGTTAGCCCCCGCTTTTCCAAGTCCTGACTCCACGGTATCTTTGCTTCCTGAACCTATGCAGATAGGTTATACCCGCCTCTCTGAGGAGGAAAGACAGTACAGGAGAAGAGAGGGTTTGTGTATGTATTGTGGAGCCAAGGGTCATTTACTCTCGAACTGTCCTAACCGTCCGGGAAACGCTCGCACCTAAGTCTCTCTAGAGGACAAGCCTTGGGTGTTTCTATTTTGTCCTCTACTCCTAATTATAAAGATCACAGGCTTCTGCTACCAGTTTCCTTAACTTGGGAGAAGGAGGTAGTAAGGGCTATGGCATTGATAGATTCCGGTGCTGCTGAGAATTTTATCGACCAAGCCTTTGCTATTAAGAACAATTTCCCATCCCAGCTAAGGGAGACACCCTTGGCCGTTGAGGCCATAGATGGTAGACCACTACTAGACCCTGTTATCTTTTGTGAAACCATACCCATTAGTTTAAATGTTGGTATCCTACACGTGGAGAATTTATCTCTTTTGCTCATTTCATCCCCTTCCGTTCCCATAGTTCTGGGGTACCCATGGTTGAAGAAATATAACCCTATTATCGATTGGGAGTTAGGGGAGATACTCTCGTGGGGCCAGGGTTGCCAGGATAGGTGTTTATGCAAGGTTTCTCCATTAGCTAATGTTAACATACCTGAGACTCCTATTCAGTCCACAGAAAGACAGATACCAGACCTTTACCTAGACTTAAAGGCAGTATTTGACAAGAAGAATGCCGATTCTTTGCCGCCACACAGGCCATTTGATTGTAAAATTAAGCTCCTACCTGGGACTATGCCTCCGAGGGGCCATGTATATCCTTTGTCTGTTCAGGAAAACTTGGTTCTAGAGGAGTATATTCGGGAGAACTTAGAAAAGGGATTCATTAGGTGGTCTTCTTCCCCGGCCGGGGCTGGGTTCTTTTTCGTTAAGAAAAAGGATGGCACGCTGAGACCTTGTATCGATTACCGAGGCTTGAATAAAATAACTGTCAGAAATGCCTATCCTATTCCACTTATTACCGAGTTATTTGATCGTCTTAAGGGCTCCAAAATCTTCACCAAGTTAGATCTCAGAGGGGCATATAATTTGGTGAGAGTCCAGCAGGGACACGAGTGGATGACGGCGTACAATACTCGGTACGGTCACTATGAATACACAGTTATGCCGTTTGGACTTTGCAATGCTCCTGCAGTATTTCAGGATCTGATTAATGAGGTACTTAGGGAGTTTCAACATGATTGTGTCATTGTCTACCTAGACGACATACTGATACACTCTAGGGAGATTGAAACTCACCATAGACAGGTCAGAGCGGTATTACAGAAACTTCTGCAACATGGTCTATACTGTAAATTGGAAAAATGCAGCTTTGATCAGTCTCAGATAGATTTTCTTGGTTACGTGATTTCTGGGGAAGGTTTTAAGATGGACCCTGACAAACTCCAGTCTATTTTAGATTGGCCATTACCTAAGGGACTTAAGGCTATTCAGAGGTTTATTGATTTCTCCAATTATTATAGGCGCTTCATTAAGGGTTACTCGTCTATTATTGCGCCCATTACCAATATGACCAAACAGGGGGCAGAAACTAAGACGTGGTCTCCTGAAGCTCTTGCTGCTTTCAAGAGGCTCAAAGAACTTTTTGCTTCTGCTCCAATATTAGTCCATCCTGATACGACTTTGCCGTTTCTACTCGAGGTCGATGCCTCTGAGACAGGAGTAGGTGCGGTTCTGTCACAAAGATTAGCGGTAGATAAACCATTACACCCGTGTGGTTTTTTTTCCAGGAAACTTTCTGGGGCTGAGAGCAGATATGACATCGGAGACAGGGAACTGTTAGCAGTCATTAAAGCCTTAAAGGAGTGGAGACATTTGTTGGAGGGGACCCTACACCCTATTACGATTTTGACAGACCACAAAAACTTGTCATATATTGGGGAAGCTAAGCGCTTATCCTCTAGACAAGCTCGTTGGCCCTTATTCCTGACTCACTTCAATTATGTACTGACTTACAGACCTGGTTCTAAAAACTCTAAAGCCGATGCATTATCTCGCCAATATGAACCTTCTACTGTACCTGAACCAGTTCTTTCTTCTATAGTTCCGAAGTGCAATATCATTGCTAATACGAATCTCAGGATTCATTCTCCATTACTGGCCGAGATCATTAAGTTGCAACATCTCGCACCTAAACAGACCCCTGCGGGTCGTCATTTCGTTCCTCCTGCTTTTCAACTGGAACTTTTACAGTGTTTACATAATAGCAAGATGGCGGGACATCCTGGTATTCGCAAAACTTACGCCTTGATCTCTAAGGACTTCTGGTGGTCTACTTTACGGAGGGATGTTGAGGAGTTCATCGCTGCATGTGAAGTTTGTACTAAAACCAAACAACCCCATACGCTTCCATGTGGACTCCTGCAACCCTTGGAGGTTCCAGAGAAACCATGGTCCTGTTTGGCCATGGACTTTATTGTCGATCTACCTATCTCTAAAAGACAGACTGTTATCCTCACCGTGGTTGACAGGTTTACTAGGATGGCACACTTCATTCCCCTGCCTAAACTTCCGTCTTCTCCCGAATTGGCAGAGATATTCGCCAAGGAGATTTTTCGCCTACATGGGATACCCTCTCAAATTGTATCGGACAGAGGCTCCCAATTTGTTTCCCGCTTTTGGAGGTCCTTCTGCTCTCAACTTGGTATTAAATTAAACTTTTCTTCTGCCTATCATCCTCAGTCTAACGGAGCTGCTGAACGTACCAACCAGAAAATTGAACAATATTTACGATGCTTTGTTTCTGAACACCAGGATGATTGGGTCGGTTTGATTCCTTGGGCGGAGTTTGCACACAACAATCTCGTTTGCGATTCTACTCATTCAAGCCCCTTCTTCATGAATTATGGTTTTCATCCGTCTATTCTTCCTTCGGATTCTCCTTCCCAGGGGATGCCGTCGGTTGATGTTCATGTTGCCAATTTGAGGAAGTTGTGGGATCAAACTCGACAAATCCTTGTGCACAACTCTATGTTGGTCAAGAAACACGATGATAAACGTAGAAGGGCGGCTCCGGTCTTTGTTCCAGGTGATAGGGTATGGCTGAGCACGAGGAACATCCGTTTAAAAGTGCCCTCCATGAAGTTCGCTCCTCGGTATATTGGACCCTACAGGGTGCTGACCCGTATCAATCCGGTTGCGTATCGTTTAGCTCTTCCTAATACCTTACGCATTCCGAACTTGTTTCACGTTTCATTGCTGAAACCACTCATATGTAACAGATTTTCCTCCACAATAGCCCCTCCTCGCTCCGTTCAGGTGGAGGGTCAGGAGGAGTATGAGGTCAACTCTATTATTGATTCTCGAATCTCCCGGGGGAGAGTACAATATCTGGTTGATTGGAAGGGATATGGTCCTGAGGAGAGGAGTTGGGTACCTCAGGAGGATGTTCATGCTCCCCGTCTCCGCAGGGCGTATCACTCTCGCTTCCCATCTCGTCCCGGTTCATTCCGCCCGGTGGGCGTATCTGAGAGGGGGGGTACTGTCAGGGTACCTGTGGTCTCTACCTCCAAAAGAGGTAGAGACTTAGCTGTTCCACCATTCAGACGGTCTGATGACTCCCTTCCCCGCGGTCTATCCGGTCATGCAAGGCCGGCCGCGAGGGAGTGACTGCCTTTTACACCATCTAGGCAGGAAGTCAACATCAGGACACTCCCCCGGATCGACCTGTCAGTCAATTGCTGCAGGACCAATCAGGACGTCTCGGAGGTGTGGTTACTGCTCTGAACAGGGTATTTAACAGAGCTTCCTTCTTTAGCTCATTGCCCTGTCGTGGTTCTAGCTTGTTCTAGTCACTCAGTGCTTGTGTATTCTATTATCCCTTTTGGTTTTGACCCGGCTTGTTTACCTTACTCTGCTTATCTCTGTTACCCTTGATTCGGCTTGTCTCTCGCTTACCTGTCTTCTGTTACCCTCGACCTCGGCTTGTCTTTGACCATTCTATACGGTACTACTTACGTTAGTCCGGCCATTCTAAGGTCCGGTATACGTATCTGGCTACTGTTTGTACTCTGCGTGTTGGATCCCTGTCCCGATCCTGACAGCAAATTTCACTCCCCGGTGTCATGTGACTCATTAGTGTTACAAGGTGTGTTAAATTTGGTGTTATCGCCCTCACACTCTCTCATACTGGTCACTGGAGGTTCAACATGGCACGTCATGGCAAAGAACTCTCTGAGGATCTGAAAAAAAGAATTGTTGCTCCACATAAAGATCGCCTAGGCTATAAGAAGATTGCCAGGACCCTAAAACTGAGCTGCAGCATGGTGGGCAAGATCTTACAGCGATTTCACAGGACAGGTTCCACTCAGAACAGGCCTCGCATGGTCGACCAAAGAAGTTAAGTGCATGTGCTCAGCGTATGAGTGATGCCAGCATTGCTGCAGAGGTTGAAGGGGTGGGGGTCAACCTGTCAGTGCTCAGACCATACTCCGCACACTGCATCAAATTGGTCTGCATGGCTGTCGTTCCAGAAGAAAGCTGCATCAGATGATGCACAGGAAAGTCCTCAAACAGTTTGCTGAAGACAAGCAGGCTAAGGACATGGATTACTGGAACCATGTCCTGTGGTCCGATGAGACCAAAATAAACATATTTGGTTCAGATTGTGTCAAGCGTGTGTGGCGTCAACCAGGTGAGGATGACAAAGACAAGTGTGTCTTGCATACAGTCAAGCATGGTGGTGGGAGTGTCATGGTCTGGGCCTGCATGAGTGCTGCCGGCACTGGGGAGCTACAGTTCCTCGAGGGAACCATGAATGCCAACATGTACTGTGACATACTGAAGCAGAGCATGATCCCCTCCCTTCGGAGACTGGGCGGCAGGGCAGTATTCCAACATGATACTGACTCCAAACACAACTCCAAGATGACTACTGCCTTGCTAAAGAGCTGAAGGTAAAGGTGATGGACTGGCCAAGCATGTCTCCAGACCTAAACCCTATTGAGAATCTGCAGGGCATCCTCAACTGAAAGGTGGGGGAGCGTAAGGTCTCTAACATCCACCAGCTCTGTGATGTTGTCATGGAGGAGTGGGAGAGGACTCCAGTGGCAACCTGTGAAGCTCTGTTGAACTCCATGCCCATGAGGGTTAAGGCAGTGCTGGAAAATAATGGTGGCCACACAAAATATTGACACTTTGGGTCCAATTTGGACATTTCCACTTAGATGTGTACTCACTTTTGCTGCCAACTCTTTAGACATTAATGTGTGTTGAGTTATTTTGAGGGGACAGCAAATTTACACTGTTATACAGGCTGTACACTTATTACTTTACATTGTAGCAGAGTGTAATTTCTTCAGTGTTGTCACATGAAAATATATAATAAAATTGTTACAAAAATGTGAGGGGTGTTCTTACTTTTGTGAGATACTGTATATATATATATACTTTCTACATGTCTTCTGTTTTCCTTTGCCTTTTTTAATAATAAAGAGCTGTGAATATATGTATATGGTCTCCTCAATTCCAAAGGACCTGCAAATATCCAAGGCACAGAAGCTCTTAAGTGACATCCTGAAACAAACAATGATATCAGTACTGAGTACATCGCTTTGTCTGTCCTTATTTGTTTTCTTTAAAACACAGTTAATTTTACATAGTGTTCCTGTAAGTTCCAAGACACCAGCTAGTTAATCAAATGAATTTGTGTTAGTGTTATTTATGTTGTTTCAAACCATAGATGTAAAACTATTCATTATATGTTGCCTCAGCCATTTCCTTGAATTCATCAAACAAAAAAGCATGAATCACTTACTATTACACACTGACCTTTCTCATATTATCCTAACTTCTTGTCAATCAAGTTCAAATGATAACACTTTTACTGTGAACTGACACAGTCTATTAAATTAAAGTTGTACTTCCATGTATCTAAATGCCATTATCATCAATTATTTTTGCCATCTATGAAATACATTTCGGTTATTACAAGACTTGGGCATTCGCTTTCAGACGAATTCGTTTTTCAATTAATTATATAATATGTCCATTTGTCCGAATTCCGAACGAACAAATGGCAGAATGAATGGATGCACACAAAACTATATTTCTTCTTGTAGCATTGGGCCAACCGTCCGTCCGTATGGCGCAGTAGGCGCTCACATCATTGAAAGTGAAGGGAACGTGGAAGCTGATTTTCATTTGTCTAAGCAGGTAATTTTTGTGATACGAACCACAATGGTGTGTGCTGCATCAAAGCAGACCGAGGGACCGGTATGCAGCATGTACAGTGCATGTGCGGAATTACATTCAGCCAAATGTAATTTCAGAAACAAAATAATGACCGAATGTAGTCCGAAAATTAGTTTTTTCGGCCACACATATTCATCCAAGTCAAGTTATTATTACTGCTATATGTATATATTTATCTCAAAACCAGGCTCATGTTCATGGAATTTCTTTTGTGGTTAAATAATGAAAACCACAGAGTTAACGAGGGTCAGTTTGGGAGTGCCCATCTAAAAAAAAAAAAAAAATGTTTAGGTGTAAACCAGTGAGATCAAACTCTGGCCCCTAACTGTTGATGGCCTACAGAACCATTAATGGATACTTAGGATAGGGAAGGCCTTCACTTGGTGTAAAGGTCTTCATTTGGTGTGCCTAATTGATGACTGTAAGAACCCTGGAAAAAATGCTAACTGCTTTGCTTTACTGAGTGTCCACACAAATCATTCTATTAGGGAGCATCAGTGATGGTTTCCTGACAATGAGCAAAGTGAAACAAAACGTGGTACCACCTGCATCCTAGAACATTAGCAAACTTAAAGGACATTGATGACTCTTGAGTTCACATTAAAAAATGCCATTAAGACAGTTTATTCCAAACAAAGACAAGCAAGTAACATAAATGATGGTGAAAAATATCAAACAGACTTGACATGTTTCCGACAGGTGTTCTTAGCCATAAGTCACTCAAAAGGTTCATAAGAGTATATAAGTGCAGACATTTGTCTGAAACACGTCAAGTTTCTTTCCTGTTCATTATTTTACTTGTTCATTACTTGCTGAAATATACCTTGCCGGTAATGATGGTTCAAGTCAGAAAGCGAATGTTTTTTTTGTTTGTTTAGGAGATTTAGGTTTATGTAGTTTAGGGTCAATTACAAATAGATAAAAGCATAAGGTATGACATTGGAGCAAAGCGAAGGCAAATGAAAAAGCCAATAAATTAGGAAATAATAGCATCCAATAAGCTATCTAGATGAGGGCAGGTTAGGTATTGTTGTAGGAATGTCCTCCAAGATAGTAGTGCAGCACACCTGAGTGGTGTCCCTTACCCCTACTCATGATAATCCTATCCCCATTAAAGGTACATCACAGTCCCTCAGTATAGACTAAAACCTGGGGATCTACAGCAGGAATCCCCATAGTGCAAAGAAGGCAACAGCCTCTGTGCTTTCCAGGCCAGCAGAGACAGAGTAATCACCCTGGGGTAGCATAAAGCAGTTTTTGACCTTTGGAATTTCTGGAATAGCTAGGTTCAAATGTTCGCTTTGAACAGGTCAATAGGCCCTTCAATCTCCTACAGCCTCCTCTGGAGAGCAGAGGCCTTTGCCAGATGAGAAACATGACAGCATGGATATTGAGCTAAGTCTGTAGACAAAGTGTGGGGAGCCACTTTCTGCAAGCTAGTTTGGGCCAAAAGCTGTCAAATATATTGTCCAGCTTCTCCAGATTTGACAAGCTGTGCCAAGATTTCTGAGCTCGCATAGCCTGCTGCTCAAGCACTACTGCCTCGCCTGTCCAAAACCAGCAACGACCACCGAGCCTCAGCCTGACCCTCCGTGATGCAAAGCTGAGCCAAGACCAGCTGGGTGAGACCCCGGCGCAGTGCGGATAGTGTGAAAACGGAGGCAGGTACCTTAAAAACAGCATCGAACCTTCCAGCATGTTTGTGCTGTGAACCTTTCCCTGCCTGGGCCACAGTTCATTAAAGGACTCCCCATATATGCCGCTCATATCCTCGGAGGGCTCTTTACCCACATGTGCTATGGAGGCCTGCCACACGACCCCGAGATCAAGACCTTCTTGCAGTTCGACAAGGGACCTCTACCTTGAACTGTATTTAGGCTCAGGGCCTGGTGGGTATCGCTTGGTGGGGCCTCTGTACTCACTCTCATCAGGTCATTGTACATTATATGATGGGTATAGACTGAACTTACTTATATCAAGATGCAGCTTCTTCTATACAGAGATGTAGGCTACCTGCTCTTTTGTATATCTATTATCAAGCAAAATGTCAGTTGATAGAGCCTGATTTATCTTGTGTTTTCTTTGCATTCCTAGTATAATATATTAGCTCGGATCTTGTTTATTGGCTTGACATACCTGCCTAATTTGTTTTCTTTTGTTTTATGTTTTAAAAAAGGGCAGTCTCTCTTGACATTACCTTTATTAATTACGTGTCTCTCATAACTGTTCATATGGTTACAATATGTCAATCCCAAATCCTGTATTTTCACTGCGCGACAAAAATAAGAATGACAATTACAACTTACACAAAGGTCAAGGTCAAACATTGGTAATTGCTCCAAGTCAGAAATTTCAGACACTTTAATTTATTGTTAGGGTAGACTATACACCTCTCAGCTCCGTTGGTGGTTGCTTGGGACTATTAATGCCAAGAGATTTGGATCTAGAGTGGAACACAAAATGTATTTTGAAGAATAATAGCACATTTTCAAGCCTTAAGATTTCAGAATTAGCTTTAGGAAAGTAAAGGTTAGGAGATTTAGAGTTAAGTGGTTTAGTTGGGACAATTGCAAATAGGGTTTTTTGGGTTAGGAGAATTAAAGTTTAGGGGATTCGAGCAGAAGAATTAGGTTCAGGAAACTGAGGGTAAGTTCAGTTGTTCAGTGTTAGAGAATCTTCAGTTAAGAGAGTAATCGCAAAGTTCATTGCAAAGTTCAGGAGCCAAAATTAATGCTTTGGGTATATTTATTTGTTATGTGTACAGCCCCATGTCTTTTTAATACCCTGGATTTAATTAAGAAACATGTTACATCAAGAGACGATGGTCCAGTAAATTGGAATTGTAATGACAGTATATGTGTTCTAATGAGTGTTTTGTATATGATTAAAAAGGAAATTATGTTCCAACCGAAATCTGCCTTTTGGCATCTGTGCACCTCGTGTGCCATATAGAACTTTAATGCACAATTCTGAGAAACTGGCAAATATTAGTCACAAATTGTTATGCATTGTTTATAAAAAAAGCTTCCGTTTACAAATACAAATCCTACTTTGATCTGCAATTTTTATACATTTGTTCATAATTAATTACCTTGCAAATGAGAATGGAGTGCACCCATAGATCACAGCCATGTAAGTAATAAGTACTGAGCTGTAATTAAAAGCATTTTGTGTTAATTGATTATAATTATACTCTCATCACACATTGTTTTAAAGGAAAAATTGATTCAAATGAGCATTAATTCCCTCTGTCAGCTCCAGTGGGTTATTGTATGTTGGATAGAGCTGTAGTTAGGATTTAGAATAAATTCTACTTTTTTAACCAGAAAATACAAAACTAAAAAAATAATAAGCGATTGAAAACAAGTTGTCCACTAAATAATGAAAAGCTCATGTCTTATATTTGTATTTTTCTGCCACACTACACCCTAGCGCTATAAATATAGAAATTCACAGTATTTCTTGTGGAATTGACAAATCTACACTGTGGTGTAGTTCAATTTCTTCATAGAGAGCTGAAATTAATCCGAATATGTCCAAAGCGCAGGCAGACCTTCAAACAAGATATTTTGTTCTAAAATTTACTAAAATGCCATCGTCCTTTGTACTCGTGACAACTTTAGAAAATGACTCTTTTTAGACAACACTTGGTTCTTTCATTTGACTATAATTTCCCATTTAATTCTTGATAATCGTTATTCTTTTATAATTTTGTTTATGTTTATTTAATGTCATGGAAGTTAACAAATGAAAGGAGAATGGAACAAAAACAACCTTCATTACAAAATAGTTGTTACAGAGTTTAAATCCTTGTATTTATCGAGTCTGATCTTATCAGTGAAGTTTGAACCCAACTATGAAACAAGCCTTTGTGCAAATATCCCCCGCAGTTATTTTCCTCCAATGAATGTTTCATCGTATCCAACCACAGCCTCGAAGAGTTTAATAATGTGTTCTCATTGCAGGATCCATCAAGACAAATATTTAGTTATGAATGCTAGTGCATAAAAGTGGCCGTTGGCCATTAACCAGCAAAGTATTGTAAAAAATGACGGATATATTGCCTATTATATGCGTTTGTACTTCATTCTTTGAAATTCTTTTGGTTCTCTTCCTATTATATCTTCTGATGTCTTTCATGTTTTAGTCTCTTATACCTCGTAATTATGTAGTTCTCTTGCTGAACAGAGCAAAACAATGAATGTATTGAGGTCATGATGATATGAAGATGTATCTTACCGCATGCATTCTGTTTTTCAGCATGTATGCAACACATAACGAGGGAGATGATTGAAATTAATTAATCTATTAAAGCATTGATAGGACATAGGTCAAACGGGAATATGAAATATTCTATATTGTATCTCTTAGCATGGAACAATAAGGAGAGGAGCGTGCTCATCTTCCATACTTCAATAGTATAATGAACATACTGCGTAGGATGTTACATTGTGAAGAAAAAATACCTGTGCTGATAAAACAGTTGAAAATAGTTGAAAAATGGCCATTATATATAGAAAATCAACACACAAATACACTCCTTGAACACAACATATTAGTTTCTTTAGTTCAGGTGGTCCCAATTGTGTCCTTATGGCCAAACCCACACCTGCATATAAAGGTCAACACTACATACAAATACATTCTGCATTCAATCTCAAACACTACACATAAGTACACCACTACATTCCAATGGCAACATTACAAATACACTTCTACATGCACACCAATACTCTCTATAAAACATGCTTACATTCAACAAATACACCTCTACATGCACACCAATATTATCTATGAAACATGCTTACATTGAAACTCACAAACACTGCTCACAAATACAACCCTGCAAGGGTGGCAAATTGTAAATCTCCAGCTGGCGTAGCATCATGGAAGTTCAACAGATGGGAATCTACCTTTTGTCTACTCTTGTGCCAAAGAGAGCCAAAAAAAATCTTGCACCAGGGCTTGCTCTGCATTAGTTCTACCACTGAGAGGTGAGATGACTGCATAAAAGGATCATTAAATGTGTTTCTTTTGCATCCATGAAGACTGTAGAGCAGGTTGACACCTACATAGTGGGGTCCAGATGAAATGGTAAAATGTTTACCGTTCCTGCCATGGAGTGAAAACCATATGCGGAAAGTGGTCACTGCAATATTTTCAGAGGCTCTGTAAATATACAAGTAGAACGGTTCTGGTGTACCTAATGTACCACACAGGAGAGAGGGAGACGGACTAGCACTAAGCTGCTCGAAAACTGGTAATGATAGGGATTCACTAAAAACCTATATAGAGCAAGGGAAAATAACTCTCTAGAAGAGTGGGAATACCAGGAGCTGGCTCGGTGACTAATGGCTAAAATACTACTAAATAGAGAATAAAAATATAAAAATATAAATATGTGGTACTATGCCTTTAAATCTGGAATAGACAAAGTATCCCTATAAATGTGCAAAAATGTGAATAAAGGTGCTATGAGTGGAGATCTCAAATAAACGTAATATCCCTTTAAATGTGCAAAAATACAAAGAGAATGCTGCTATACCTTTAAATATCCTTTAAGAATGTGCAAACATGCAAAGCAGTGCTATATAGGGGGGTGATAAATAGAAAAAGATCATATATATATATATATATATAAATAGATACAAAAATACAAAAAGGAAAAAATAAGAGACCAAATTCTCTGCTGGATGACCAACAAATATGTATGAAACTGGTGTCTATATCCCAAACAACATGAGGGATAAATGATACCTGTTGCAAATAATATACTTAGTAAAAGATAGAAGTAACAAATAAGCTATACAGTACAAGGAACTGTTAGCTTTAGGCAATAAAAATGGAAACAATATATCGCTGGAAAACTGAAGCATAAAACTGGATCACTTCATATAAAAAATGCCAGTTTATTGAATATATTAAAATAACTTGGAAAAAGTTAAATATAATAAAAATACAGGTCACACTAGATTCAGAAGTGCATTACCAGACTGTTGGTCATCCAGCAGAGAATTTGGTCTCTTATTTTTTCCTTTTTGTATTTTTGTATCTATTTATATATATATATATATATATATATATATATATATATATATATATATATATATATATATATATATGATGTTTTTCTATTTATCACCCCCCTATATAGCACTGCTTTGCATGTTTGCACATTCTTAAAGGATATTTAAAGGTATAGCAGCATTCTCTTTGTATTTTTGCACATTTAAAGGGATATTACGTTTATTTGAGATCTCCACTCATAGCACCTTTATTCACATTTTTGCACATTTATAGGGATACTTTGTCTATTCCAGATTTAAAGGCATAGTACCACATATTTATATTTTTATATTTTTATTCTCTATTTAGTAGTATTTTAGCCATTAGTCACCGAGCCAGCTCCTGGTATTCCCACTCTTCTAGAGAGTTATTTTCCCTCTGTAAATATACAAGTCCGAGAACAAATGTATGTCAAGTCCTTCTCAAGAAATACCTCATTCCAAATTAATTCTGTACTAATACGGATTCCTGTTCTTCTGCTAAAACATCCTCCACTTTGCTGGGAAGGCTTAACACTAGATTACTCAAGAGTCAGAAGAGTTTCAGTGTGGTTGTTGGACACTAATTTTGGGTGACTCCGACTGAGCACCTCCGCCTATTGCTGGATTTCCCTATTGCTGGATTAGAATCTGTGAAGTGGTAAAAGTGGTTCCCCAAAAATCAGCCAAGGTTTGATGAAGAGCTAAAAATAAACACTTTATTGGCACAACTTGCCCATATTTATAGTAACATTCCCCACAGGGGGGTCATCAACATAAACCATGGGACCCTTCCCAAGTCCTTCTGTGTCTGGTAGATAACTCAGTTAACTAGGGGATGATTTAATTAACTTCCAGACAACAGAGTGTGGTAACCCTAAAACATAGTTTTCTCCAAAAAAATAATGATAAATATTCTTCTGGGCTAACTTTAAAATAGTAAAATATAAAAAAAAGTGCTCAGATTGGAGGTATCCACACAGAGTAATCCTTGTGTGAAGTTACCTACAATCCGACACAGAGTTCCAGGTTCCCGTCGGGTAAGTGCCAGTCAAAAGGAAAAAGTATCTTCGACTCCGTGGAAGGGGGCTCTCCCTAACTTTCAATGTTTTTCACTAGCAATCCACCACCTATACCTGTCACGATCCCGGGGAACCCAACACGCTAACACACACACAGACACACACACAGAAAGTGTGCTGTACCGGTCCTTAGAGTGGCCGGCTAAGCACACAAAGAATAGTCAGGAGACAAGCCGAGTAAGGGGAACCAGAAAACAGAATAACGAGAAACAAGCCGAGGTCAAAGGGTAGGAGAAAGTCACAAAGTCAGTATAACAAGCCAGAGGGTACGTAACCAGAAAGCACACGTTCACAATCGATACTATAAAGCAAAGACCACAACAGGGCACAGATAGACAGGAAAGGTAAGTATTTAAATCCTAGCCTGAATCCTGATTGGCTAACCACCAATCAGTATTAACAAACACACGTGGAGGATATCTATACCCCCCACTGTGTTTGTTGCACTGTAGCTTTAACGCCGGGTCACGTGAGTGACCCCGGCGCTTAGATAATAGTGCCGGCTCCCAGCGTGCAGCGTTAGACATGCTGCCGCTGGGAGGAGGAGAGGAGGACGCGAGCGGCGTGTCAGGAGGAGAGGACGCCGCTCGCTTAACGGTAAGGGGAGAGGGGACCGCGGGCGGCGACGGACCGAGGGTGAGTGCTGCGAGAGGATTGCAGCCTCCCCTCACCGCTGCCCGCGGAGCCCTGACATAACCCCCCCCTCGAAGACCGCCCAGGGGGCGGGAAGCCGAAGGCTTCAAAGGAAACCGCGCATGAAAGGAGCGGATCAAGGAGGGGGCGTCCAAGTCAGAGACAGAAACCCACGACCGCTCCTCCGGGCCATAACCCTTCCAATCAACTAGATACTGCAACCGACCTCGAGAGAAACGAGAATCAAGGAGAGCAGCCACCTCATATACGTCACTAGAGACCGCGCGGAGGGCATCGGAACGCCTGAGAGAGCCAGAGAACCGATTACAGAGCAAGGGCTTCAAAAGGGAGGTGTGAAAGGTGTTAGGTATGCGCATGGAAGGGGGCAAGGCCAGGGAGTAGGATACAGGATTCACCCTACGCAACACCTTATAGGGACCAAGGAACTTGGGCGCGAACTTCATCGAGGGAACCCTAAGGCGGAGATTCCTAGAGGACAACCAAACCCTATCACCCGGAGCATAAGAAGGAGCCGCACACCTACGACGATCAGCAAACCTCTTTTGAGTAGCAGCAGCACGACAAAGAGCAGCATGGACCTGATCCCACATCTTCCGTAAGGAGGCGAGGTGCTCGTCCAAAGCGGGCATTCCCTTGTCGGAGAATACACCGGGAAGGACAGCGGGTTGGAACCCATAAGCCACCATAAAAGGACTTGCGCCAGTAGAAGAATGAGACACAGTGTTCCTGGCAAACTCAGCCCAGGGAAGGAGACGGGACCAGTTGTCCTGGTGTGCATTCGTGAAACAGCGTAAATACAACTCCACAGACTGATTTGCTCGTTCGGCAGCTCCATTAGATTGCGGATGATAGGAGGAAGTAAACGATAAGGAGACCCCCATCTCAGCACAAAAGCCTCTCCAAAACCGAGAGACAAACTGAGGGCCCCTGTCAGATACGATATCTTGTGGTATACCATGCAAGCGGAACACTTCTTTGGCAAACACCTGAGCCAACTGAACCGCAGAAGGTAGCTTCTTAAGCGGAATGAAGTGCGCCATTTTGGAGAACCTATCCGTTACAGTCAAAATTACTGTCTGCCCATCAGATGAAGGAAGATCCACAATAAAGTCCATGGATAAGTGTGTCCACGGTTTCTTGGGTACAGATAGGGGCATAAGGAGTCCCAGGGGTTTAACATTAGGGGACTTACACTGTGTACAGACACGGCAAGCCTGCACGTAATCTACCACGTCTTTTTTGAGTGAGGGCCACCAAAACTGTTGGAGAAGACCCTTGTAAGTCTTGGTAACCCCTGGATGACCAGCCGTTTTGGCTGTGTGAAATAAAGTCAACAACTTCTTTCTGTCTTTTACTTTCACGTACAGCTTACCAGTAGGGGTCTCAGAGGGTGCTTGGGGTTGGTATGACTTGATACCATCAAGAAAAAGAGACGAGATAACCAAACGGGTAGTAGCTATTATATTAGTTGTGGGTACAATGGGCTCAGGAGTGGAGGTAATAGAATCTACAGGTTCGTACTGGCGGGAGATGGCATCAGCCTTGACATTTCGATAACCAGGCCTGTATGTGATTATGTACTGAAAACGTGAGAGAAATAAAGACCATCTAGCCTGACGAGAGGATAACCTCTTAGCATCTGCGATATAGGATAGATTTTTATGATCGGTTATAACCAAAATCTTGTGTCTAGCTCCCTCTAACAAGTACCTCCATTCTTTAAATGCCATCACTATAGCTAATAATTCCCTGTTCCCAACGTCGTAATTCTTTTCAGACTCTGACAAGCGTTTTGAAAAGTACCCACAGGGAAGGAGGGGTTCGTCATATGATTGTCTTTGTGACAACACTGCTCCTATACCTGATTCAGAGGCGTCTACTTCCAGTACAAAGGGAAGGGAAGGATCAGGATGGTGTAACACAGGGGCAGTGGCAAATGCCTTTTTTAGAGTCTCGAAGGCCACAATAGCATTAGGATTCCAAACCCTGGGGTGTAAACCCTTTTTTGTCAGTTTAGTGATAGGGGAAATAATGGATGAGAAGTTTTTAACAAACTTTCTATAATAATTGGCAAACCCTATAAATCGCTGTATTGCCTTAAGTCCTTGGGGAAGGGGCCAGGACAGTATAGCTTCCAATTTTGAAGGATCCATGCTGAATCCTTGTTCAGAAATAACATAACCCAGGAATTGTACAGAGGTTTGGTCGAATAAGCATTTCTCTAATTTACAATAAAGACCATTCTGCAACAACCTTTTAAGCACCATCCTAACATGAGTATGATGTGTCTTCAAATCTGGAGAATATACAAGTATGTCATCTAGGTAGACTACAGCACAGACATGCAGTAGATCTCTAAGGACATTGTTTATGAGGTCCTGAAAAACGGCAGGAGCATTACACAATCCAAAAGGCATGACCAGATACTCGTAATGCCCACTACGCGTATTGAACGCCGTTTTCCATTCATCATTCTCCTTAATACGAACAAGGTTATAAGCCCCCCTGAGGTCTAGTTTAGTAAAATATCTAGAACCTTTGACACGATCAAACAATTCGGTAATGAGGGGAATCGGATAGGCATTTTTAATCGTTATATTGTTTAGGGCTCTGTAGTCTATACACGGTCTCAAATCGCCCTCCTTTTTTGCCACAAAAAAGAAACCAGCACCAGCAGGAGAGGAGGACCTTCTAATAAAACCTTTACTTAAGGCCTCTCGTATGTACTCCTCCATTACCTGGTTCTCTTTTTCAGAAAGAGGGTATACCTTACCCCTAGGCGGCATAGTACCAGGTAAGAGGTTTATGGCACAATCATATTCACGGTGCGGGGGTAGTTTATCTGCCTCCCTTTTTTCAAACACCTTAGCTAGGTCTGCATACACAGGAGGAACATAAACAGAAAGTGGCTTGGCTGTGGGTACATTAAGCAAGCCAACAGGACAAACACGAGTCATACATTCCCTTTGACAAGATTTCCCCCAGGAGAGAATCTCCAAACAACCCCAATCAATCATCGGATTGTGTTTAACCAACCAGGGAAAGCCCAAAACGACAGAGGCTGTAGGGGAGTTGATTATTTGAAAGGACAATCTTTCCTTGTGCAAGGCACCCACAGACATAACCAGTTCTTTGGTCTCATGGGTCACCAGAGGTTTCTCCAGTGGTCTACCGTCTATGGCCTCCACAGCCAAGGGAGTAACCTTTCGGATCAGAGTCAAAGATGCGGTTTTAGCAAAACTCTCATCCATAAGATTGTCAGCAGCCCCTGAATCTATCAAGGCTTTGGTAATCACGGTAGTATTACCAACAAAAAGGGTAACCGTAATAAACGGTCTAGTAATGGGGACGTGAGGGGTAAACGACATAACACCCGAGGTCGACCCCTCTTTAGGCCTTGGGTGCTGCAGTTTTCCCCGCAATTCAGGGCAGGTTCTTAGAAGATGTCCCCTTTTCCCACAGTAAAGGCATAAGCCTTCCCTTCTTCGGTATGATTTTTCTACCTCAGTTAACCCAGTAACACCCAATTGCAAGGTTTCAGGGGGAGGTTGGCTAGAAGGGGGTAATGCCAGTAACGCAGTACTGGGTAAAGCAGGTAACATCTGTGTATACATACGCCTCTGACTGCGTCTCTCTCTAATACGGTTATCAATACGGATGATATAATCTATAAGATCATCCAGAAGGACAGGCAATTCCCTGGACGCTATTTCGTCCAGGATGTAAGCAGCCAAACCCTCCTGAAAGGCTGTAACGAGGGCATCATTATTCCAAACCACCTCAGCTGCTAGAGTGCGGAATTCGATAGTGTAATCCGCTACAGATCTGTTAACCTGTCGGACCCTAAGCAGAGCTTTGCCAGAAGAAGCAACCCTACCGGGTTGATCAAATGTGCGTTTGAATGCGGTCAAAAAGTCTGCAAAGGACATTGGGGAAGCATTCTCCCACATGGGATTAGCCCATGCTAAAGCTCTCCCTGACAAGTGGTTTATCAAAAAGGCAATTTTAGTTCTGTCAGTGGGATAGGAACGTGGATTCAGTACCAAATGGATGTCAATTTGATTGAGGAAACCACGACACAAAGCTGGTTCACCACTATAGCGCTGTGGCGGTGTCATATGGACTATATGAGCAGGAACGGGTACTGGAGTGGCAATGGGTTCGGACACAGCAGCAACCGCCTCCTGGACGGCAGGCTGCAGGTGTGCAGTACGAGCCAGTATGGTCTGCAAAGCTGGAGCAAACTGATCCATACGGTGGTCCAAGCCATCCATTCTAGCCTCCTGATTAACTAGGAGCTGTGGTATGTCAGCAGGTTCCATTATGGCCCTGTTGTAATGTCTCGATCCCGGGGAACCCAACACGCTAACACACACACAGACACACACACAGAAAGTGTGCTGTACCGGTCCTTAGAGTGGCCGGGCTAAGCACACAAAGAATAGTCAGGAGACAAGCCGAGTAAGGGGAACCAGAAAACAGAATAACGAGAAACAAGCCGAGGTCAAAGGGTAGGAGAAAGTCACAAAGTCAGTATAACAAGCCAGAGGGTACGTAACCAGAAAGCACACGTTCACAATCGATACTATAAAGCAAAGACCACAACAGGGCACAGATAGACAGGAAAGGTAAGTATTTAAATCCTAGCCTGAATCCTGATTGGCTAACCACCAATCAGTATTAACAAACACACGTGGAGGATATCTATACCCCCCACTGTGTTTGTTGCACTGTAGCTTTAACGCCGGGTCACGTGAGTGACCCCGGCGCTTAGATAATAGTGCCGGCTCCCAGCGTGCAGCGTTAGACATGCTGCCGCTGGGAGGAGGAGAGGAGGACGCGAGCGGCGTGTCAGGAGGAGAGGACGCCGCTCGCTTAACGGGCTCGCCCGCGGAGCCCTGACAATACCTTTCCTCCAATTAATGCTCTCCTGGGTGCCCGTGGGTACAAACGACTTTGATTCAAATTGTACTGGGTAGCTGCTGTGTTCTCTGTCCGAGTGAGAGTACAAGACAGAGGTGGCAATCACAGCGGAGACCTGCAGACAAGCCAGCTGAGCCTGCAGGTGCAGACCGCAGAAAGGACAGCTTCGATGTCCATACTCAGGCGCTGGACAAAAACAGCACTTGGCAAGCAGGTACAAGCAAGACAAGCAGATACCAACGCAACTACCATCATAATTAAGATGGCTGCTTGGCCTGCAAAATGTCCTCCTTTTTATACTGTCACACACTCTAGCCCTAAACCTCCACCCACCCTTCTTAAGACCACCTTACTATTTCCTTCTATACACTCCCCTCACTCTCACATGTTCCTGTTCTGTCTAGGCCTTGCCTGACTCCTCATGGTCTTTACCAAACTTTTTGTAATGTGTCAAGGTAGTTGAACCGAAACATTGGTTATATGCAAATGCAGGTCTCGTTAAAATAAATTAATTCTTTTGTTTACTTTAAAGCCCTACGCATGTGAGGGCATCCAGTGCCAGGCGACTTTTTTTATATTGTACTTTTCTAAATGAACCTACGTTTCTATAAAAACTGAAGTGTTTTTTTTTTTTTTTTGTGGCCCACATAAACGGAAACCTTGTTTATTTGGCCCGTGTTAGCCTTTGAGTTTGACGTGCTTGATCTAGAATAATCCAGTGTTAAAATGTAATCCATAAAAAAGGGACTTTGGTTCACTAAAAAAAATAACTCAACAGGTGATATGCGAGACAGAACCTGTTTGCTAATGTCACTATTATTGCCAATAATGTTAACAGTATCTATGTACATGTGTTTGTTTGGGATGCCTTAATGACATCTATCTTTATTTACTTATAGGGAATGCCTGTTACTAGGAGGAATACATTGAGATTACTCTTTCTTACATCCTGGGATTACATAGCATATTACCTTACAGTTGGTGCTTTTGCTGTAGGATTAACACTGATATCACATCCTCCAATTAGCCACATGCACCCTCTTGTCTACTGTTAAATTATTTGGCTAGTCACTTTAACCACTAGCACTAGGCAAACCATCATGGCCTAGTATTCGTACTTTGAATTACTAGATCACTTGCATTTCAAAGGACCTGAGATCACTTTAACTCCTGCTCCTGGAGAGTCCATTAATGTTTGGCAACGAAAGGAACATTTTGGTTGAGATGGACATGGCGTGGGCAGAGCCTAATGTTTTACTCCTGCCCAGACTATAATGCACGACCATCAACCTATTAAGATGGAAGCTTCTGGGTTAACTTCAATAAAGGGACAAAGTGGTTCCTGTGCAAAGAGACTGTCCCTGCAGTGTAAACACTACCTTTTCTAAGTAAAGGCAGTGTTTAAATTGATTACCAAGGTCACCTCTAGTAGTTGTAACTCAGACAATCAATCAGTCACTCAGACAGCCTACAGAACTTCCTGAAGCAGTCCTGCAGTGATTGCCACACATGCACACAAGAGCACAATGCTTCCATATGTGGAAAAAGAAAATTCACTGAGCTCACCAGTAATGCGGGATAAAAGCTGAGTAAATATTATTATTATTTAGGTGGGCATATATCTAAATACTACAATATTCGAATGATACATATTTATATACTTCATTTTAAAGTGGCCCTTTAAGTTCCTACATGTGCTTATAATATCTGGATAAAATGGGAATCCTATCAGTGTTCTGTACATCAGTGCTACATTTTAACTATTTAACAGGAGCCTCGTCTACTACCAATGCCAGCTCCGTAAAGAACCAAAATAAAATCAGTTAAAAGGAACTACCAACAGAGCTAAGCAAAACAAATTCCAAGTCATGTTTTATTTAATGGGTATATGTAAAATATGATCGGTTGGATATTAGCGTAAAATGATATGTGTATTCATATCATAGCTCACAGCATTCCCAATGTATCTTTTGTATATTTTATACAAGTTATTTTGTTTTTTTCTTATTTTTTAGAAGCTTTAGTAGTGCTGTCCCTAGGACATGAATCAAAAGAATGAAAAAAACAAACAGCTAACATAACAGAATTTAAAATTCCCACTTCTGCGGTGAACCAGACAACATCATTGAGTCAGTTCTGACTGCTGTTATTTGGACATTTTCCACCTTGTTCAAAGGAGAAGCTGTTTTTTTCTGGATGAATCTGAAGTCTAGAAGGAACTTATCACGATGGTACTTTTGTGTGTACAAAACAATATTATATAAGGAAAAGGAAATTAAAATTATTAATGGAGCCCTGCTGAAGTGTTCTAAGATGAGAAACTGCCCAGTGCATATGAATTTAAAGGACCACTAAAGGAACCCAGACCACTTCAGCTTAATGAAGTGGTCTGGGTGCCAGGTCCCTCTAGGGTTAACCCTGCAGCTGTAAACATAGCAGTTTCAGAGAAACTGCTATGTTTAACTATTGGTTAATCCAGCCTCTAGTGGCTGTCTCATTGACAGCCGCTAGAGGCGCTTCCGCGATTCTCACTGTGATTTTCACAGTGAGAAGACGCCAACGTCCATAGGAAAGCATTGAGAAAGCTTTCCTATGAGACTGGCTGAATGCGCACGGCTCTTGCCACGCATGCGCATTCAGCCGATTACATCAGAAGAGGGAGCAGAGCCCCAGCGCCAAGGGAGCCTGGCGCTGGAAAAAAGGTAAGGGATTAACCCCTTCCTCCCCCTTCAGCCCGGCGGGAGTGGGACACTGAGGATGGGGGCACCCTCAGGGCACTATAGTGGTCCTTTAATGGCACACTTGTGCTGTGTTTGCTGCTGACTTGTCTGTGGTGTTTCCATGAGTGGGAAAGACTGGTAAAGGACTCCCTACAGCATGGACATCGCCGCTGCCTCAGGTAAGTGACTGAAGGGGTTTTCACCCCTTCAGTAACCGGGGATTGGGGGGTGGGAGGGAGAGGGACCCTCCATTGCCAGGAAAACGGATTGTTTTCCTGGCACTGGAGATTCCCTTTAAGTTTAAAGGACAATCCAGACGTGGACCCCTTGCTCATGGTGCCTAGAGGGATATTGGCTATAACTCACTGATGATGCCTAACAAGGTTGAAACGATCGTCTGGGGTTGCTGTATCTCTCATGCAGAGGGAACTTGCTGGCATTTCGAATCTGGACTGCCCGTATGGGTGGGACCAGTCTGATATGCTTCAGATATGTTCTTTCCGTAATGGAACTAGATGAGCTAAAACCAGCCTGAGATCTGAGCAGGGACCCACTGAAGGGCAGACTAATTGAGCTGTTGTCCGTTCTCACCTCTTTTGTTACTTATTTTTTCTCCCCCAGCCTTGTGCATTTGTTTCAGTCGAATTATGATTTGTTAAAATTTGGGGTAATTATCAGTTTGTCTGGATTACTTAACTCTCTCAGCACTCTCCTCCATCGACGTCAGCTTCCGAGTTAAGCCGAATGTGCATGCATTCAAACCTGCCCATAGGAAAGCTTTCCTATGGGAATCTTTTTTGACACTGGACTCCATTAGGATGTCCAGCGTGAAATAAGTGCGATTTACTCTGTGTAAATTGCGGAAGCGGCCTCTAGTGGCTGTCAGGGAGACAGCCACTAGAGGCTGGGTTAACCCTTCAGTGTAAACATAGCAGTTTCTCTAAAACTCCTATGTTTTCAGCTGCAGTGTTAAAACTTGGGGGACCTTGTACCCAGACCACTTCATTGAGCTGAAGTCGTCTGGGTGCCTATTGTGGTCCTTTAATTCCCCCTTCCCTCTTGTTACCTTGCAGGAAGGTGGAACATGCCGACCCCTGGTGGGCAATTGTGTGTTCTTTCTACCTGCAACATCTTAAGTCAGGCAAATTGGAAAAGCAACCATTGCAAAATAGTGAGTATTGGGTGGATAACTGACAACCTGACTAAATGAGCATAAAGACAGCTGTCAGAAAGGGTGGAGATAGGCAGAGGATTTCTTCAGAAAATTTATATTGGTTTATGGTGGGGGTCACATACTGTGCAGGAATGTTTTTCTGGAGCTCCTTTCATATTGGCTTAACTATACCACTTATGTACTCCTTAAAAGCCAGTTTTCATATCCAGTCAGGCCTGTTGGTTCTTAGAACCACAGAGGCATCAAATCTGCTGATAAGTGTCAGTCACTCACCTCATTCACCGTGTCTCAGCATCTGAGGCCTAGTCGCCAGTTCTGTGGAGAAATCAACCAATCCCTGGGCTGGTACAAAGCTGCTTTCAGCATGATTGGGCCATTAGAAACCCGTTCCCCTTCTTTAAACAGGTGTAGGTCATCATGGACCCCATTGACTTGAGATGTTTGCTGTGTGCCAGCTCAGCTTATAGCAACAATAATGTATAATTGTTATTGTTACACAAAGGTATACTGATTACTTCATTAATTTGTTATATGCTATCATCTCGATAAAAATATAAATTACAAAAAAAACATAAAGATTATATTAATATATTTTTAAAAAGTATGTCAATGTTCCTTTAAATATAGAGATAGCTTGACAAGGCCATTTCATCAAGGAGGTTCTATAAAAGAACCGCATGAATAATGACTCCTTCATAGATCGGCAGTTGTATAGAGCAGAGCACTGTATTAACTGGCCACTTTGCACTAAGCATTACTGCAATTTGAGAATAAGATTCAATAGATATTTAAACAACTGACGCCAACCAAACCAATATCAGGCAAAATCAGGTCACGTATTGATTTGTTGTCAAAATTAATTACATTGCTGAGTAATTATACTGAAGATGGTGTGATGATTTTTATAATAACATTTTCATTTTCAAAATAGACTTAACACTGCTAGACATTTTTTGTGGTCTGATTTATTTTTAGTGACATTCCAGCCTATGTTTTTATTGGATTGAATATAAAAATGTATGATATTTCCAGGTTCTTTTACATATTTTTGTTTCACATATTGCAAGCCGTTGAGAAACATGTTGTTCATCAAAGATCCCAACTGTTATAGACAAAAGCATATCCATGTATCAGGATGATAACAAAAGGTGGAATTTGTTTTGAGATGTTAGCAGCGTATGAGAGAATGATCCAAAATAATGGAGATTAGAAGAATGAATGACTATGGATGATGGAGATATCGTGCGTGTGAATGATCCAAGGTAATAGATAATGGGGAAATAATGATTTAGGGTGGTTAGGCATGAGAATGAAGATGATTTAGGATAATGGTGAGCGAAAGAAGATTGATTCAGTATGATTGAATGTGATGCAGAGTAAGAATTAAATTAAAAGTTAGGGGGAATGAGAGTAATTAAAGATTTTGCTTTTTGGAGGGATACGTTTTGTCAGACTAGCATACTAGATGGTCCAATAAGCAAAAGCATAAGCACTTTGCGCATGAATGTAATGTTGCATGACAGCATACTGATTGTCACTATCAATAGTTCATATGGGAAAGCATTGAGTATGAATTCATTCACATTCATCTTGGCATAGCATACAGCCCTCAACCCCTCGCCTTTCCCTACAAATTAGTTCACTCTCATACTTTCAGAATCTCCATCCCTCTTTTTAACACTCTCCAGCTTATCCTACTGTGACGGGATGGTCTTATGAGAGTGCCACTGTCATTGAAATCCTTTTCTGTGTGGGCATGGCTAACTGCCGAGCAAGATGGACGGCTGAATCTGTGCTCTGGCATTCGGGCTCTGAATAACGGAAAATAATGAGAGCATAATGCAATGCTTACACTAAAATAAAGAAGATGTCGCAAGGCAAAAGTAAAAGGACCACATCTAAAGTCAAACGGCTTAATATTTTTGGCCAGAAAAGTCTTCCCGCGCATTTGGATGCAATGCAAGATGGAGGGTCCGGGTCGGATGACAGTAACCCGGTCTCTGAGGCTGACTACCCGGTTGCTGACAGACACCTAACAACCACATATCTGCAAGAGGCCCTGGATTCCCTATCAACAAAGCTGATAGCCTCATGGTCAGCTCATGTGGAGGCACTCCGCAAAGATATACTAGAACTGGGAGCCGGGACATCCCACAACAAAACCAAAATGGTGGAATTTGCCTTAACTCATAACGATCTCGCAGACCAGGTCCAAACGCTGAAACAGCAACTTACCACCATAGAAGATAAACTGATGGATGCTGAAGATCGTTCCAGCTGGAACAATTTAAGAATAAGGAGAGTTCCAGATTCGGTGTCGGCTGCGGACCTGCCAACATATATCCACGGCCTGCTTAAGGTGCTCGCACCGGAAGTACCCTCTGACACGCTCCGACTAGACCACGTACATGGGGTCCCAAAGCCTGCCTTCCTATCCGCAATGGTACCGAGAGACGTTATCCTGCGGGCACATTATTACCATGTCAAGGAGCGGATCCTAAAGAACAGCCGATCCACGTAGGAACTGCTGAAAGAATACTCTACAGTGAAGATTTTTACCGATATCGCAGCAGCGACGATGAGAAGACGTAGTTCATTCAAATAGATCACTGCAGCGCTTAAGGCAAAAGCAATTCGGTACAGGTAGGGATATCCCACGAAACTCCTGATTGCGTGCAACGGAGGGATTACAGCCCTACAGACAACTGAGGACGACATGACCACCCTGAAATCCTGGGGACTGCAATTGCCCACAACTTCACCAAACACAGGCAGCAGAATTCCACCGAAATGGTCGGAGGCATCCCGCTAACTACTGGGACGTTGTTCCAAGAGTCTTGCTTGAGATGCTCCATAACGGATCTGCACGTATAGCTTATACGTGTTCATAAATGTTTAATGAGTGTTTCACTTTTATTTTTGTTTACATTGCTAACTAATACGCTGCCAATCTCACATTGCGTTACCCTATATAACTGGCACTGTAACAAGCCATGTGAGGCATAATGACAACCCCTCGATATATGTACAATATTAGTCAAGATGACCACAGGGGCACATGAAACAAATAGCCTATATCCACTAGAGCGAGCCGATATCCTCCGTAAGAAACGGAAACACAGACCCACACAGCGAGTACTATAACAAAGGATTGCAGCAGTATATGAAGGCTAGGGCGCAAAAACCCCACACTATATTGAACCTTCCGAGGTTGATCAATTTCACTTGAGACCACTAGCTAGGTATAAATCCAATGTTACTGTTTCTATAAAGTTAATACACAAAAAAAAAATAATGAGGTTGCGTTCTACAAAGTTGTAGCTCTCTACCATGAATACACCTGTCAGCCCAGGTAGCCACCACACTAGGACAAATACAGTCCTACTCCCCCCACAGTGCAATGATTTCACACTGTCCCACATGGTGGGGAATGTTTTTTGTTTTTCTCTTTCCTCCACTCTGGGGCACTAGTGCCCAAAAAACACCCCGACCTCCACCCAAGTCCCTTCTCTTATCTCCCAAGATTTTACATCCCCTACTGACATGCTTGAGTTGCTAACAGGAATGTGCTCCGTGTGTTGAGTGTGGAGTCAGCTGGTCTGTTCCACAACAGATACAAAACTCATTACTGGAATCAGTCAAAGATAAGGATTAGGTAAAACTGGCACTATGTAAAGAACACCCAAAGCACCATAAGTACCACCCCATTCAAACCCCCATAATGAAAATTTACTCACACAATGCTAGGGAATGTAACACCCCTCACAAACATAGAATGATACTACAAGATGCCAAATGATCCCAGGCCGATATTATGTGCATCCAAGAAACACACTTTGTCAAAACCAAATTCCAAACTTTTGGCACAAAAAATTATCCTATACAATATCATGCAGCCCATTCGTCAAAAGCTAGGGGAGTGTCCATCCTCATCCACAAATCTCAATCATTTAAACTACTCAAGCTAATCACCGACAGTCAAGGTGGATATATTATCTGAGCATGCTCATCACTGGCAACCTATTGGAAAAATGCAGCGCATGCACTCCATAACAGTGTTGAGCATCACATATACCCCAGAATGCTTCCTGCTGCAAAACTATCCTCCAGGGCGGTTTTTATCTTAACGACCAAATTAACATAGCCGCACTCACAATATTAAGCAGGAAACCAGTGACGCTTTCTGAGACCAAACCACACCACAAGGGCAAATAACTGATTACAGCATGACCACACCACTCATTCCGGTACTACTTGAACTCGTAAATCTCTCCCCCATACCTCCCTTCTCTCCCACCCTCCTCCTCAACTTTCTTCAATGTATATACCCACAATCAAAAAATTTAACTGTTCACAACAATGTACTGAAGCCTTGTAACAGTTTGTAAGATGTGGACACCGTTTTTTTTTCAAGTGTACTTGTACACATCTTTATTACTTGAATGTCAATGTTGTCTTGATGTTATGGTATTGTATATGATTGTGAACCAAAAATTCATAATAAAAAAGAAAAAAATAAATCCTTTTCTGTTTCCATTGTTTTGAGGATGTTTAAAGTTAGGAATTTGCCTATATTTGCATGTATTTTTTGTTTTTGTTTGTTGTTGTGTCACGAGCATGGGTTTTCAAAGAAGTGAGAACTGAGAGTGAATTCAAAGTGAATTTCAAATTCAAGGTAAAAATATCTGAACTGGACAATTTCTTTAAGTTAGTTATACTTTCAGTTTGGCTATTTTGTCCTTAAATTTGAAGTTCCCTTTAAATTTACTTTGGTGAAAACCTGTCATAAGTTGAGTGTTGGGTTCTTAGAGGCTAGTCTTTATGTTCAATAAATTACCTTGGGTATTCTTGCCCCTGAACGGGTGCACTGGTGGTCTCTGTTATAGGGCGGGCATGGTGATAGAGTCTGTAGACCTATGTACTTTGAGCTTAATCAGTTGGGACTGTGAGCCAAAAGTAAAGATGGCATCTGAAGTAGACATGGCTTTTGATTGCAGTGTCGAAGAAAAAGTCAGCAGAAGAGGTGATCACTACTTAGCCAAGGTCTTACTTTACTCTGAAGAATCACAGTGGTGATAGCTTCTGGTGCCACAGGTAGAGAGCTAGACCTACCCACCCATGATTATATGCTCATCATAAACCATTAAATAATCCTTCCCTTAGCCTATCTCCCAACTACATTCTATAACTACTCTTCAAATCTACAGCTAGATGAAGCATATGTATGATATTTGTAAATCACTCGGCAGATAGACTTGTGGTGTGGATTTCCATATTTAATTGTATTTTCAAGACCTTACACATGCATACTTCCTATATACAGGTGAAAAGTAATAACATATAAAAAATCCAGGGAAGTGACAATTACCCTTTACATTTTCTGTAACTGAATTCAGAATTCAGTGTCTCTCTCTCTCTCTCTCTCTCTCTCTCTCTCTCTCTCTCTCTCTCTCTCTCTCTCACAATGACACTTAGATTAATTTTCTTTTACAATCAGTTTATCTTCATAGCCTTCTAATCTCTTTGGTTATATCTCCTTTTACCTCTAGCTGAACCTTTTCCATAGGTAGTAAACATGGACAATTCTCTTCTTGCTACTGATAGACGTAGTGGGGATTTCAATTTAAATCCTCTCTCTGTTTGTCATTAGGTGGCCACATTAGTATCTTGGATGTGTTAGGAAGGAAAAAGCAGAGACAATGTGGGAGAAATAAGGACTGTCCCGTCATTGTAAACAATTACCACCAATGGTGTGATACAATATTTCTGCACCTGCAGTTAGTATCATGCTACCACCTGCAAGTTGTACAAAGGTAACGCAAATAAAACTAAATATACCATAAGATGACGGGTCGCCGCAGGCTGCAAATAAACATCTTCTGGGAGTGAGAATATTTTGCTCAGATTAAGAATAGGAATAATAGACCCAAAATGATAAAGAGCAGGAATGAAAGATTCATGATAGACAGTAGTTGGCATGAAATATATGTAGAATGATGCAGAGTGGGAGTGAGAATTATGCAAGATAACGAAAAGTGAAAGAGCATTGTGATGGAGATTGGAAGAGTGAACAATTCAAGAAGATGATGATTTTTTTGACTTAAAGTGTTGGGATAACGGGGTATGGAAGTTAGACAGTCAGGATGGTGAAGTGTGGGAATAAAAATGACAAAAGGGTGACCGGAAGTGGAAAGGAGGAAGTGCTAGTAAGGGGGTGAGGTGCAGGAGGAGATTTTTTAGGGTGATGTTTTTTGAACTATTTGGAATGATTTCACATGGACAGGAAAGGGATTTGGAATTTTCACAAAAAGGATTGATTCAGATTGATGGAGAAATGAGAGAGATTAACTAAGGCTGACAGGAGCAGCGAGAGTGTATAATTCTAAATGACAGTGTTTGCGAGATGATTCATAGAGATGGGGGTTATGAGATAATGGTGCAAGATAATATTGAGTGTGAGAGTAGATGATTCAGAAATATGGAAAGCTGGAATAAGAACGATTCAGGTCTTTGCAGAATGAAACTGAGGATGATTTAGAACGCTGCAGAGTGGAAACAAAAATAGTTTGGAATGAATGATAGAAAAACGCTCAAGGTGGGATAACCAAAATAAAAAGGCAATTGAACAGAGAGATGCAGAGAAGAGGTAAAAGAATGATAAGGAGATGGATTATCTCAAGGACAGCTTTGGAAAATGTTGACTTTTTATAAATGATGGTAATGACAAAACTAATAGCAGTGAGAAATCTATAATAAGAACAATACACTTGAAACTTGAAAACATAAAGAAAGTAAAAGCGTAAACAGAATACACAAAGCCCTAAGAAAGTAAAAGTAACTATCGTATTCCTTCAGTGAAGTACATGTTCATCCAGGATTTCCAGACTGTAGATATAAAAAGATTTCTCTCTGGGGAAGAATAAACTCCATTACATCCTATGGCTTTTCACTGAAGTGAAGAGAAAAATGTTACTTACCATGACCTATATAATTCCGCTTCAAACGAACTGCCTGCGTCATTTAATGCTGCATGGTGGGGTCTTGTGAGACCTTCCTACTGATTACTGGTGTGAATGTATATTCATATACCATGTTATGTATTTATCTAAAGGCTAAATTAATTAACAGACTAATAAACTACCAAAATGCATGCTAGGAGAATCAGACGCTAACATAAAACATGAATTAATTGTAAAGGGTATTTAAAAACGTTACAACTTAAAGTGCGTTTTAATGATATTTCCATTGTTTAGTTATTTGGCTGATAGAGTGGTGAACTTAGCAAATATTTAATAAAATGTCGGGCATTCAAAAGGTTAAAGTAATTTTAACAAACATGTCTTTCCCTTTCAACTGTAAAGCATTTAGACACTTTCCATTTCAGTGTGCGTGTGTCATTAAAATAAATGTATATTTAATTTAAGTTTAATTAATCCTAATAAATATAGTGATTATGTTTCAGAATGAATACCTTTGAGAATAATATATAGGATACATTAAGATTTATTTAAATAAGTTTTAACATTATGTTATCCTTCCTATGTAATCTGCGGGTACATCCATGAGGATGTAGGAGAATTGTATTTACACAAGATTGGGTTTAACCCCTTAAGGACACATGACATGTGTGACATGTCATGATTCCCTTTTATTCCAGAAGTTTGGTCCTTAAGGGGTTAAAGGGACACTATAGGCACCGGGACCACTTCAGCTCATTGAAGTGGTCTGGGTGCAGTGTCCCTATTGCACTTAGTGATCTAATGTAAAACATTGCAGTTCCAGAGAACTGCAATGTTTACATTGCAGCACTAAGTCTGCCTCCAGTGGCTGCCTACCAGACTGCCACTGGAGGTGCTTCCTGGATCCTAACGGATTTTTGGTCCGATAACCGACGCTGGATGTTCTCACGGTCAGCTATTCCCCGATAGGAAAGCATTGATTCAATAATTTACTATGCGGAGGCCTAATGTGCATTAGTGTCCACACTTTGAGGGATGTCTGAGGCGGAGCAGTGATCAGGTAAATAAATGGCGGGAGGGTACGCTATGCAGGGGGGAGGCAAAGGGAGCTTTAGTGCCAGGTATACAGCTTTGTATTCCTGGCACTATAGCATTCCTTTAAGAATTGTTAATAATAGATCTGAGTGTATGAAGTTAAGGAATGGGTACATACCAATACAATTTGGGCTAGATAGGCGAAGGGTTAATACGGAGTGTGGAGAGGAAGTTAATGACGAAGAAAGATGTATGGGGATTGTGATGATAGAAAACAGGTGAAGAATATTTACGAAAAGAGGAGGCATCTGCAGTAAGCATATACAAAATATTGCATATGACATATCGTACTATCCAACCACAATAGAAGAAGAAAAAGAGGTTGCATAAAAATCGAAAGAAGGTATGTATTTTCAGATATTCCCAAGGTACACCTTGTTGGCTGCCAAATTGACTACCTTGTGTTTTGGAGTAGTCTGGCAGAGAGAAGGCTAAGCTGGCTCCATAACCAGTCATTACACTTATGACTGATAGACCTGGTAAAATCCATGACCCAAAATTTGAAACACTAGAAAAATCAGCACTTGTTGTCTCAGCCAAGAGATCTCTTCAAAATGCTCGGAATTAATTATTATTGTTATATATATATATATATATTTGTCAGATTTTCCTTTTGGCTTTCTGCAAATTTGTGAAAGTTGTTCTTATTAGAGAAGAATAATTTGTTAGGGAGAATACTACAAATCAGGTAGTAATTTACACATTAAACATTTCAAAGATTTTTTTTTTACACAAACATTTTAACGTGCAGTAAATTTTCAAAATATTAATGAAGAAAAAAAAAATGTTCTTTTTAACCCCCATTGGTGACATATCTCATTTTCACTTTCTGGGGTTTAGTCAAAGATCATAATGTTCATCATCATCATGAAGCATCATCATGCTTATGTGAGACATTGGGGGAGGTTTATCAAAATGTTGCGTTCTAAAAACTGGTGCAAAGTACCAAAATACAAATGTCACAATCACCGTGGAAATCAGTCGAACCAGCAGACAAATTTCACAGTGACTCCTTTTGCCTTTTACATCCTCCCCTTTTATACTCTTGCCTTAAGAAAAAAACACTTTCATAAATGCCACTTTAAAGCTCCAATCATGATGTGTGTATTATAAAATATTTAATAAACATGATTTAAGATTAAAATAATTTTCTACATTACATCAATTATGTAACATTGCTTCTAAAGCAGTCAGAAGTCAATTAGCCAGCCATGACTCAGATGCATAATTGCTAGCTACTTATACCAGATATTGTAATTGTGCAAAGCAAAATAGAGACATTTAAACAGACCACTTTGGTAGTTACAATTTTTTATTTTTTTTTAAATGACATCTCCATAGATTTACACAAAAGGGATTCCCTAAATGTTTTACTTTTTTTTTTTTTTATTTAAATTGCTTTTGTTTAATCTTGCATTAAATATCTGTTTGTGTTAACACCAAAGTAAACAGCTTAAAATGGAAAGTTATGTTTGTTACTATGAAAACCAGCTTGACATTGTTCTTAGAGAAAGTGTTGGCCCACCCAGAGCTGTATCCGTGAGAGAGAGTTTATACAAACGGATTTAGTTCATTTAAAAAACAAGACCCGAACAGTGTAATAGTTTGTTTCTTGGCCATTGGTTTAACTGTCATAAGTTCTGGATTTTAAACACTTCCAGGTCCAAAGGCTTGTGAGATTTATGTTACGTAGTTTGCCGGAATGATTTAACAAAAAAGGAATTATATTGCATGGTTCCCATAGAAATATTACTTATTCTGTATCATTGGCATTAACTGTATTGAATAGTATAGTACTTTGTAAGCTGTTATAAATATGTTAATTAATGCATGGAATATTTATATAATTATACAGAAGACATCCTCTTTTCTTTTATTAATACTACAGTATAACTTCACAAAATATGTTGTTTTTAATTGTGTTTTGAAGGAAATATGATAAACTTGGCTGGTTTGAAACTTAACTGTCTATATTTTTTTTATATGCTCTGGAGCTTAATGATACCTCTCCAAATGTATTGGCTACAGAGGCGGCTCTCTAATTAGGCGGTTTAGGCGGCCGCCTAAGGCCTCGCGCTGGCTGGGGCCTCGCGGCCGCCTAAACCGCCTGTTGGCAGAGTGTGTCAGGTCCTCGGTCAGTGACCGAGGACCTGACACCAGGAGGGGGCCCGGCGGCTTGCCCGGTATGCCGCCGGGTGCGAGGCCCCTCCTGGCTGCCGGCCAGCCACCGCAGACACTGGTCTGCAGCTCCGCAGTGTGCAGAGCTGCAGACCATGTGACTCGCGAGAATTGGCCAATCAGAGCGTTGCCGCGGGTTACCACGGCAACGCTCTGAAATCTCGCGAGATTACACGGTCTGCAGCGCTGCGGAGCTGCAGACCGGAAGTAATGGCCACCGGACCACCAGGGAGCCCACTGGACCACCAGGGAAAGGTAGGCTCTCCCTCCCCATCACCCCCCACCACCATCACCACCCCCAGCCGTACCCCCCACAGCCTCACCACCAACCATCACCCTCAGCCTCACTCACCATCACCCCCCACCACCCTCAGCCTCACCCCCTCACCATCACCCCCCACCACCCTCAGCCTCACCCCCACCACCCTCAGCCTCACCACCCTCAGCATCACCCCCCACTACTCTCAGCATCACCCCCCACCACCCTCAGCCTCACCCCCCCACCATCACCACCCTCAGCCTCACTCACCATCACCCCCACCACCCTCCGCCTCACCCCCCCACCCTCAGCCTCAGCCCCCCACCCTCACCATCACCCCCACCACCCTCAGCCTCACCCCCCCCTCACCATCACCACCCTCGGCCTCACTCACCATCACCCCCACCACCCTCAGCCTCACCCCACCTACCCTCACCATCACCCCCCACCACCCTCAGCCTCACCCCCACCACCATCACCACCCCCAGCCTCACCCTCACCCCCCACAGCCTCACCACCCCCATCACCAACCATCACCCCTCACCACCCTCAGCATCCCCACCCCCACCACCCTCACCATCACCCCCCACCACCCTCAGCCTCACCCCCCACCCTCACCATCACCCCCCACCACCCTCAGCCTCACCCCCCCTACCCTCACCATCACCCCCACCACCCTCAGCCTCACCCCCCCACCCTCAGCCTCACCCCCCCACCCTCAGCCTCACCACCCCCACCCCCCTCAGCCTCACCACCCTCAGCCTCACCCCCCACCACCCTCAGCCTCACCCCCCACCACCCTCAGCCTCACCACCCCACCACCCTCAGCCTCACCACCCCCCACCACCCTCAGCCTCACCACCCCCCTCAGCCTCACCACCCTCAGCCTCACCCCCCACCACCCTCAGCCTCACCACCCTCAGCCTCACCACCCCCCACCACCCTCAGCCTCACCACCCCCCTCAGCCTCACCACCCCCCTCAGCATCACCCCCCACCACCCTCAACATCACCCCCCCGCCACCCTCAGCATCACCCCCTGCCACCCTCAACATCACCCCCCCGCCACCCTCAGCATCACCCCCCCACCACCCTCAGCATCACCCCCTCACCACCCTCAGCATCACCCCCCACCACCCTCAGCATAACCCTCCGTCACCACCCTCAGCCTCACCCCACTCACCATCACCCCCTCCTTCTCACATCACCCCCTCTCACATTACCCCCTCTCACTCTCACATTACCCCCTCTAACTCTCACATTACCCCCTCTCACTCTCACATTACCCCCTCTCACTCTCACATTACCCCCTCTCACTCTCACTTTACCCCCCTCACTCTCACTTTACCCCCCTCACTCTCACATTACCCCCTCTCACATTACCATCACCCCCCTCCCTCTCACATTACCATCACCCCCCGCTCCCTCTCACCATCGCACCCCCGCTCCCTCTCACCCCCTCTCCCTCTCACCATCGCACCCCCTCTCCCTCTCACCATCGCACCCCCTCTCCCTCTCACCATCGCACCCCTTCTCCCTCTCACCATCGCACCCCTTCTCCCTCTCACCATCACCCCCCTCTCACCATCACCCCCCTCTCACCATCACCCCCCCCCTTATACACACACAACACACTTCAAGCAGCTACCCCATACACATAGGGTCTCAGACAAAAACGCAAACATGCTCACAGAGACATACATTCAGACACACAAGGATACTATCTGTCAGACACACTCTCAGGTACATACACAGGTAGACAGCACATCAATGTGTATATGTGACACTTTTTTGTTAGTGGGGCCTCATGTTTGCGTTTCGCCTAAGGCCTCATAAAGTCTAGAGCCGCCTCTGATTGGCTAGACAGCAATTACGGCAAATTGTGAAACGGATTGCAAAATTTTGACAAAAAGTGCTGATTTGGAAAAAAAATTACCAACTCAAATACAGCCACAGCTTGGGAATTTTAACCTGAGTTTCGCAATTCAATTTTAAGTTTGCTGAAATTTGGTTTTCATCTTTCACATCATTCAGTGGGTGGTTGAGAGGTCGGGAATATAGAAATGATCTCTCAGAAATCTGGGAAGGGACCAAAAATAGGTCCATGCATTCAAAAAAAATAATAAACCCATTGTCTGTTTTTTTAGCTGTTAGAAATTAAAGTAGATGGCTTCCTGCTACCTTCATCTTTACAGGAGGGAGACACTCATAGATTCATTAACCCAGTCAAACATATGCACACACAGGCACAGACTTACACACACATAAAGACACACATATACAGGCAAACGGTCATACACACATCCACATACAAAACCAACCAAGGCCTGACATGAAAACACAGTTGGCCTAGCACGCAGCAGCACACAGACCATTGACCCCATAGCAACCTAGCCTAATTTAAATTTTTCCCATTTCTCCAGTATGTCATATGGCCAGTCTAATCACTCATTCAAAAACTTGAATGGGGAAAGAGTAAGGTAAATTAATTGGTTCTGATGGTCAGGTAGGGGTAGTTTAATGGGGATTATATTCTAGGGCTGTGGCTGAAATTCGCAGCTATCACCATTAATGCCAATCCCAATCCTCGAACTGTGTCTCTCTCTCCATAGCACTTAGCCCCAGCATATCATTAATGGTAGAGGGAGATAATTAGAGATGCGTTACCAGGAAGTTTTATTTTACAGGGTTAGTTTATTGCCCTCCCCTTTCACTATATTTAGGGTGAGCGGGGTAGGTAGTGTATTTCTATTGAGGGAAAGTGACTAGGGGCTTGGGGACCCCTAGTCATTTTTTTATTTGTGGTCCCCACCTGCCAGTCATGTGTGGGGACCTGGGGGGACATTAGGTCCCCCCATGATTTACTTGATTAGGGTCCCCACCTGCTGCTCACGGGTGGGGCCCAGGGGGGACATTAGGCCCCCCCTTTAATTAATTATGGTCCCCACCTGCTGCTCATGGGTGGGGATCTAGGGGGGACAATAAGTCCCCCCCCATTATTTATTTAATCAGGTTTCCCACCCGCCGCTCATGGGTGGGGACCAGGGGGGACATTAGGTCCCCCCCATTATTTATTTATTTAGGGTCCCGCCGCTCATGTGTGGGGACCAGGGTGGACATTAGGTTCCCGGCTCCCTCCTGGCTTTTTTTCTTTTTTTTGCGCATGTGCAGTGCTGTGTTCATCCTAATGGACAAAACAAATTATTTTTTTAACAAATTTCTTTCGAAAACGAATGGTTTGCGGATGAAATTCGGGATTGACAAATGACATTTTTATTTAGAACGAAATCATTCGTGCAAAACGAAATTTTCACTGGTGCACATGTCTAGGGGAAAACAAGGGGAAACAATATTCCTAAATCAGACTAGAAATTTGGTAATGCAGATATCTGCTTAATGTTGATGTTTAATTGATCACCTAAGCTATGATGGTGAGGGTCACTGTATAGTTGCAAGTGTAGATGGACAATTCTTAGCTGTGGATATTGCTAAAAAACACAGGTAACAGGGGATAGTACATAGGTAGGCATCCCAAAGGCCCCGCTTTGGCAAGAGAGTCACAATTTCAGGGACCTGCCATCCCACTTTAGTTCCCTGGTGTCTCACATGTCTACATATTCTTGACTCTTCATTACAAATGGCCTACCCTCCACTTTGTATGGTAGAGGAATATATGGGTACGGTTCAAATTCTTATTAGGTTTCTTGTTTGTCATTCTTTTCTTTTTTGATGTTTTTGATAGAACACATGCATCTTACATTATGCAACAATATATAATGTGTTTTACATAATTATCTCTCAATTACTGAGTTTCACCTTTTGGGTCTACAGCTTCCCTTTAAATCGATGTTTTGGCTTCACAACTCTGCTGGTAAAAGTATGATGCATATTACAGAATATGTAATTATATACACTTAGTCAGTAGTCATAGTATTTCTATAATGGATCACAATCAATTTAAATGACCTCAGTTATTAACCCCTTAAAGGAACACTATAGTCACCTAAATTACTTTAGCTAAATAAAGCCGTTTTAGTGTATAGATCATTCCCCTGCAATTTCACTGCTCAATTCACTGTCATTTAGGAGTTAAATCACTTTGTTTCTGTTTATGCAGCCCTAGCCACACCTCCCCTGGCTATGATTGACAGAGCCTGCATGAAAAAAAAAAAACTGGTTTCACTTTCAAACAGATGTAATTTACCGTAAATAATTGTATCTCAATCTCTAAAATGAACTTTAATCACATACAGGAGGCTCTTGCAGGGTCTAGTAAGCTATTAACATAGCAGGGGATAAGAAAATCTTAATTAAACAGAACTTGCAATAAAGAAAGTCTAAATAGGGTTCTCTTTACAGGAAGTGTTTATGGAAGGCTGTGCAAAACACATGCAGGGAGGTGTGACTAGGGTTCATAAACAAAGGGATTTAACTCCTAAATGGCAGAGGATTGAGCAGTGAGGATGCAGGGGCATGTTCTATACACCACAACTGCTTCATTAAGCTAAAGTTGTTCAGGTGACTATAGTGTCCCTTTCAGGACACAAGGCATGTGTGACATGTCATGATTCCCTTTTATTCCAGAAGTTTGGTCCTTAATGGGTTAAATAAGGTTGTTTTCAGAAGCTTTATAAGGGTAGCCATTTTTATGTGATTCACCAGTTATACCACTTTTCATTTTGCAAAAAGCAAACTGCCTTTAATAAAGTCCTACAAAAAAAAAAAAATCAAGGAAATTGAAAATTTGGTAGTTCAAAAGCTTCTAACTATATTAATAACATAGATGATCTACAAACTATCGCAATTACCTTTTTTAAGTAAGAAGTCACCTTTTTCTGTTTTGATTTCGTTGAGTTTCCCAAGCAAAGTTTCCTCTGATATCAGCAGGAAATCAGCAAATGACTCGGAAAACATCTAATATATATATACATCAATCAAAGCTGAAGAGTAGTTTAATGCATTTGATCTTTTGATAGGATGATGACGGCTTGAATCACTTTGCTTTTCGAAATTGCTGATGGGCGAATAATCTTCATGATGGGACTCTAGAGAATCTTTGTTGGGAGAACAATATAGGAGTTTGTGTTTGTGTGTGTATGTGTGCGTACTATTGTTACGACACTAGATATCCTTTATTCAACAGTAATTTGATTTGCTGAATCCCATTATATGTTTAGATAGAGAATATCACTGAAAAATAAAAACAGATTACTATCATAATTGGTCATGACACATTTCTTTGTTGCTCCACTCCCCAGCGTTTACATATTCTGTTTATTTATAGTTAATATGTATATTGGATGCAGATCTTTTCAAATATTGTATGAAATATAAATTGTAATTCAAATATTGTAATTGTATATAAAATTCAAATTTTACAAATATCTATGTCAAGTTGAACGTATTACTTTTAAAATTCTACAATTACAGTGTCCTTATGATGGTATGTGGCAGATACATTGTTACATATATATTTTTTGCATATTTTTGCTACTGTTTCTATCACAGTATGCTCAGAACTGTTTCAGAAAGGTTACCACCGTATTACAGTTATGGACCAATAGGGGGAGATCAGAAGATTTTTCTTTGGCGACAGTGCCGAGTCAAAGTGATTTGCTTTCAATTCTCCCTGCAGTCTGACCTTCTAAAGTTTATCAGAACACTTCCTGCTGGTTATGGCTTTTAGTGGCACTCTGATTCATTCAGACGTTGATCCGAAAGCACTGAAAGCATTCTGCGCCTTCGAAGAGACAGAGTGTGCTCTGCATTTACCAATCACAAGAAACTACCCACCACTCATGATCAATCTGTAGTAAAAAAGTAGGGGGACAAAAAGGAATGCCATCAGTGAACAGAGTAGAGGGAAGGAGAGGAAAGGTAGTGGAGTGGAGCTGAGCCAAGGGTTCTAGGAGTGAAATAGCACTGGATAGACCAAGTGCTAGAGGTGAAGATGAGACTAAAAGAGGAGATAAAGGAGAGATAAAAATCTCCAGTGTGGAAAAGGAGGGCACAAATATCTAGTGTGGAAAATATTTGGATAGTGGAGAAGGTAGGGTAAAGAAGAAATACTAGAGTAAGGAATGAACTGGGGTGCAAAAATATGAATAATCACAGGGAAGATGTGGAAGAGGCAAGGAGAGAAAGGAAAATAAAATAAACTAAAGGGCAGAGTTGAGACTGCAAAAAAAAAGAAAGTAGCTACCAGGAGCAGATAAATAAAAAGATGACTTGGTTAAAGGAAGTTAGAAGAAACATAAGGCTGCTGAGAGAGAAAAATGTGGTAAGAAAGCTTGAAATCATGAAAAGAATGCTAAAGTCCATGAAAGGATGGAAAAACGTGTAGAGAATGGACGACAGAAAAAGTTAGATTTAAAAAGACATGACATAGAAAACAGGCGAAGACGGTCAAGATTACTAGTTGATCCAGCACGCAGAACTGTATCACACCTAGGACTAAAGGTAACGTCTTACCCTGCCTTAGAATGGCTGGACTTAACATACAAAAGAATAGTCAGAATACTTGTCGAGGTCGGGGGGCACAGAATGAGACACAACAATGAGGAAAACCAAAAGTCAGGGATACCAGAATACAGGGAAATCAAAACAAAGCTAGAGTCAATAACCAGAAATAAATGCTCAGGAACACACTTTCGGATAACCTACTAAGGGAAACCATGACAGGGCAACGAGTGAAAGGAGGAATGAGTTTAAATAACCCTCTTACAGATCTGATTGGCAGTAACCGGCCTTTGACCCCAAAACGTCGACTCCGTCATTACCATTGGCGGATGTGGAGCTATAATATGGTGTGGATCCTCAGCGGCCTGTGTCTACAGATATGCTGCAGCAGTCAGGTATGCCAGCGCCGGACCGTAGAACGGCACCTCCATCACTGCTAGGAAGGCAATTACTATTGCCAACACCACAAGGTGAGGTTGAATACATGACAAAGACAGAGCTAGGAAGTATAAGATAAATTAAAAATAAGATTAGTAGGGGTAACCAATCAATGTACAGCATGCAATCAAAGTATAGGGTGCAAAGGATATGGAAAACCACCCTCTCTAGTGGTACATAAGAAATCATGTAATTAAAAAATACCAGCACAACCAAAATCAATAAAAAAAATCTTATTTTATTTCAATACAAAAAAAAATACAAATACATCTATGTATACCATTAATAAATGGCACATATACCTGAATGAATCTGCCCGATATGCAAATATTGAATCAATGTACATAATTAATTAATTAGTATACACAACAAGAATGTAAGTAATGAGAGAAGTATAATTGATGTACAATATTACCTGACAAGTGGACAGAGCTAGACAACAAACGTTTCAACTATGGAGCTCTATGAAGATCCCCTTCTAAAGCTGCTGCATTCCATTTTGCACTGGCCAGAGGCTCCAATGACAGGATGTATAACAGTGGGACATGGGATACTCTGGTGTCATTACCGATCTTGAATGAGCTGGAAAAGTAACCTTAGAGAAACACTGCAGCGGGTGGAGATGAGTATAGTAGGGAATTGTCAAAAAAGCAGTAGTCTAATAGAGAATATTTGCGATGTACATGAATTATATGTATTCAGTAGTTCTGAGCTGCAGGGTCTAAAACCCTCCAAGCATTGAAGCATTGTTTAACCCACATTCATGCATCAGAGCCTGAATTGTTTTGCTCTATCTTTAAGCTGTTTTCCTCCTCTTGGACACTAAACAGTTTGAAATGTCCAAAGATGTATCCAGCAGCACATTAAAGTCCTCACATATCCTTCTTTTACAGGATAATTTCGCTCCTTAAGGGACCAATAAGTCCTTGCCCATCGGCAACACCATCCCAATATGCAGTGAATATTAGGTAATGATACCAAGAACCTATCAGATAACATCACATTTGGGACTCTAACTTTGCCCAACTTAGAACATCAGAAACAAAGCAGTCATCATCCACAGTAGCATAAAAGGATATCATTCACGGCCACTTTAGGGAGCTATCTGCCTTCAGAGGAGGGTGACTCCCTTGCTGAGTAGACAACCGGCATCCATTCTCTGGTTAGTTTTGAAGCTCCTTGACTGGTAGCTTTGTCTTTCTTGCCAACTGTTGGACACGGCAACTTCTCAAGCACTAAATAACTTCCTTCTCTCAGCTGGTGTCTGGGCTATTTTGGTGACACATTTTCAAGTGATAACTTAGCCCGAAAACCCCATCTATGTACAATGTTGTTAGCTCTTAATACTCGAATAATACGCTGAAATTCCTTGCATCATGCCATAGTGTACAAAGACAGGTCTAAGTACAATTGTATGGGGAAATATGTCTCAGGCAGTCTCTTTGGTACCCTTGTGACCACCATAATGCGTGTTTTGCGATGGAAGAAGTGCACATGAGCGATTGCATCTTGGGAGCCAATGAAGATACCTTTGGGTATCAGATGAATATCAGATGAATATGGTCAATGATAACTTCAGAGCTAGGCAGATCTGGAACCAAGTGAGCTGTATGGTTATTTGCTAGCAGATTGTGACATCCTATAATATCATCCACCTTAGATTCTAGCACTTATGGGAAATCACCAAGCTCAAAAAGTGATTTTGTGATTTCAGAGGTAATCCTGGTGAAATCGACATGCAAGTCTTTCCTGAGGTCCTGCATAATGCTTCTCATTTTATGTAAGGATACCTGGGAGTTTAGGAGAACTGTTGCCGTAACTGTGGAATCGTCCATGATGTCCAGGCCATGCAGTGTCATTGAGGGAGGCAGGTTATCTCTGCTTGTTTTCGGGCCTCCTAAAGTATGTAAGTGTCTAGTGTAGTCTGATATAATTTCCCTTTATTCCCCACCTATTTTAGGGGTAATTATCAATTTGATTTCAATAGGTACTTATAAATGATAAATACATACAATTGGTGGAACACTTTGGGCGGATCTGTTGGAGAAATATATCACATAGAGTAATATAGTAAGAGAAAACAAACTAATTTAAAATCGAGAGTAAATACTCACAAACATGGAGCCAAATATAATCATAAGGCTCTCATGAGTAGCGCAGGAGGACTCTTTTAGGACGTCCTCAATCCTGCTTCTTGATGTATTTGGTGCAGGTGATAGATGAAAAACTACGTCTTTATGAAAGGACAATTCTTTATTGTAAAAACAAGCACCTATATATAAGTGCTGATAGTGGTTAAAATAATGTATATGGGATATCTCTGTGTGGGTACTGTCTGAAATCAGATCAGACCCAATCATATAGGTCCCAAAAGGAAAACAAATTAAAAGTCCAATATGTTGTGTAAAAGTCCAAATGGTACCTTTGGTAGCTTCTGTACCAGTGCCGATACGCGTTTCGCCCCTATGGGGGCTTCCTCAGTCGGTGTAATGTTCTGGGTCCTCTTCACTTTATATATCTTCTTGCTGGCGTCTATTTCCGGGTTTTTTCTTTTAGCTCATAGCTTCCGGGTTCCGGCGTTGTGCGCACGTGGAACGCAACGTGCGTTCCAACTTGTACGTCGTGCGCTCCATTTCCGGGTCGCACAGGGTGACGTCATAAATTGTTACGACCCTTGCGTCCCTGGAACGCACAACGTCACAAATGTGCGTTCCAGTATATCATCTCTACTCAGATGGTGTCAAAGGATAACATACATATAGCAGTATCAAATTTCAAACGAAAAAATAGCAGCAATGACTTTAACTCTTAGAACTGTATTATATAGTATTCACTTTTGAATGGGAAAAAGCAGTCCATAGCACATACTGTTACAACTAACTGTTCCTAATAATGACTACATCTATATTAAAAACCATATCCAGTTAATATACCTAAATAATTGATATATATACACAATAACATATGTTATAAATCTCATACTCTCATATGTAAAAACATATATATAAAAATGAATAAACTATGGGTTGAAAATAAGAACAATCTAAAAAAAATTTAATCTAAAAAAAGTGACACAATTCAAAATCCAAATTAAGACCATGTGGTATTAAAGAGTTAAAATTAAAAATGAACTTCATTTCCTCCTTCCCTAGTTTGTTAATATAGTCCCCACCTCTCCAATCCCTTTTCACTAATTTGAGGGGACAGAAAAAGAGGTTTTCTGGGTTTTGGTTATGATGTACCTTGAAGTGATTAGAGACGCTGTGGGTTTCTAGTCCCTTTTTGATATTCCTAATGTGTTCTGAAACCCTCACGTTGACGCATCTAATGGTCCTTCCTATGTATATTAAATTACATGGGCACTTCAGGAGGTATATAACCCCTTTTGAATAGCAAGTTAGTTGATCCTTAATGGAGAAGGTGGTATTTGTAGATTCTTTAACTTCTGTTACGTGCCTTTTTCCGCTCTTCGTAATTCTGCAGGCTAGGCAAGACCCACATCCAAAAAAACCTTTTGTTTGATTCATAAAGTGCTTTAGTGCACGGGGTTCCTTACTACTGTGGACTATGGTTTTCTTCAAATTTGTGGCCCCCCTATAGATGATCTGAGGTTTTGTAGGTAGCACTTTCTTAAGTATTGGATCGTCTTGTAAGACGTGCCAATACTTTCTAATGGTTCTATTGACTCTTTTGCTGTTGCCATTAAAATTGCATATAAACCGAGCACTCTGTGATGTTTTTTCATAATTTTTCTTTGGTTTGTAGGTCAAAAGTTGTTCCCTTGGGATTTTTCTCACCTCCTCTATCGCTGTGGTTAGAAGTGAGTCATCGTATCCCTTCTCCATAAATTGGCTCTTTATCTTTCCTGCTTGATTTAAAAAGTCTTTGTCGTTGGTACAATTCCGTTTAATTCTTAGGAATTGGCCTTTTGGTGCATTGGTTAGCCATGGTTTATGGTAACAACTATTTTGATCAATGTATCCATTGGCATCAACAGGTTTAAAAAAGTTTTTGGTCTTAATTAAATTATCTTCTATAAAAATATGAAGGTCTAAAAAGTTGATACTTGTTGAACTGTGGATCGTAGTGAGGATAATTCCCCATTCGTTATTGTTAAGAAAGAATACAAATTGTTCTAAAACTTCAGTGGAGCCGTTCCAGATCAGGAGGATATCGTCTATATATCGGCGATAGGACACCAAATTCGCCACCCATGAATGCTTCGAAAAGATACATTCTTCCTCCCAGTAAGCCATAAAGAGGTTTGCGTAACTGGGTGCGAATTTGGTGCCCATCGTCGTACCTCAGATCTGTAAATAAAAAGTGTCTCTAAACCAAAAATAGTTATGGGTCAGGATTAGTAGAATCCCTTCTAAAATGTATTCTATTTGTTCGTCTTTAAAATTGGATTTTGTTAAAAAGTGCTTGACTGCTTTAAGACCTATCTCATGAGGGATAATACTATATAAAGATGTGACGTCACTGGTGACCAGATGGTATTGGTCTTTCCATTGAATCGTGTTTAAGAGCTGAAGGACGTGAATCGTATCTTTTAGATGTGCTGTAGTATTGCTCACTAGGGGTTGTAACAGGGTATCGATGTATTCTGAAATTCTAGATGAAATAGAATCAATTCCAGATATTATTGGACGGCCTGGAGGGTGCAGGGGGTTCTTATGGACTTTCGGAAGATAGTAGAAAACTGGGGTTTTGGGGTGCGGGACAGAGAGGTATTTGCCTTCTTTCTCAGTTAAAATTCCCTTATCGAGCCCCTTCTGTACGAAATTTGCAAATTGTTCTTTAATTTCATTAATTGGATTCGAGGTTAATTTTTGATAAGTTGTAGTGTCGAATAGAATTCTCTCCGATTCTTGTATATACAAAGTCTCGGAGAGAACTACCAGCCCCCCCCCCCCCCCCCCCCTTATCCGCTGGTTTTATAATTAGTTCTTTATTGTCTTGGATGTTCTTTAGAATCTTTTTTTCTTTTACAGTCATATTTTGTTGGTATCTATTTAGTTTCTTAATTTTATTGATATCCTTCATAACCATGGTCTCGAATGTTCTCATCTCATCCGAGACCATGTGTTTGGGGTAGAATTTTGATTTATCTTTTAATTCTGTATGAATATATTCAGTATCTTCACTCTCTACTACGTTTTCTTCCTTCCCGAAAAAGAACTTTTTCAAACTTAGTTGTCTCATAAACTTATTTAAATCAACAAAAAAAATCAAATTTATTTAAGTCACAACTAGGGGCAAATTTTAACCCTTTTTTAAGGACTTTTATTTCTTCCTCATTAAATACATATTCTGAGAGGTTGAAGATGCCATCCATATTTACTTCTTCCCTCTTTTTCCCTTGTTCTCTATTTCTTCTTCCTCTATTTCGTATCCTGTTGATCTTTGGCGTTTGCCCGGAGATTCCCATGATTGTGGTTTCTCTCGCCATTTCAGGTTCTCTATTGTTGGGTCCTTCCGAAAAAAAGAAATAGAGGTAGAAGGGGTTTCTTGTTGTTCTCTGTATCTCCTATTCTCTTCTTCCATTGTTGGAGGTTTCATTGTTCTCTGTTTCGGAAGAGATATTGCTCTTTTCCGATCCCTTTTGTCATCTCTTATGGGACTATTTCTTATATTTCTTTTTGGACTCTCTCTTGAATTTCTCCCCACATTCTCTCTCCTTGGATCAGCCTTTTTTGGACTTCTGACTGCCGTCGTTGGATTATGGTGGTTTGATGCATCTCTGTGGTCCCTTCTGGTGGAGTTCTTTTCTTGGTCTCTCCTGTATATCAATCTTTGTTCTCGTGGTTCTCGTGGTTCTCTCATCTTGTAAGGGAGTCCTACTCTTTCTTCCTGGTTGTGGGTTTTTACCACATCGCTGTAGCTCCTAGTGGTCTGGTATGATCTTAATGTGCCCGTTAAGGCTTGTTTCTCTCTTGGTGCGTCTTTTTTCTCACGTCTATAATGCGGATTTTCCACCCTCTGATGTTTATCATAATGATTTATCCCGAGATATTCTCTTGTTTGTCTTTGTTCTATTCTATCATTATACATTTTATTCTGTCTCCTTCCTTGTGTTTTTTTGGGAAATCTTATATTTCCGGTCTTGTAATCATTTGTATCTCTCATGTATTTTCTTTTTTTAATGTCTATCGTGTTCTTTTCTGCTCTATCTACTTTAGATTTGATTTCTTCTATTAATTTATTATATGTTTCTGGATTAGTTGTTTCACTTAACTTCTGTTTCCATGTAGTAATTTCTGTGTCTAGTTGTGTTAAGTTTTCTTCTCTTCTAGACACGATATATCCAATCATGCTAAAAGAGAAACCTTCTAACAGTTTGTTCCAACCATTCATGAAACATTGATCCTCCTTATCAAAGGTTGGATCTTTCTCAAACCTTAGCCCTCGTGGGGTTATTTGTTCTCTAACATATTTCTTGAGGGTCGCTATTTCCCACTGAATTTTCATTTCTCGAATTAATGCTTTTTCAAGATTGATTTTGCATTTATCTGTATTTACATAATTATCATCTGGTCTGATTTCGTCAGTAGTAGCAAACATATGGTCTATATCTTTCACAGTATAATTTCGATTTTCCAAGAATGCCATATTGCCGTGCCACCCGTGTACTACCCACAATGTGTACAGTAAGGGGATATATACAATAAATGAGAAAAATATACAATACACAATATGCGGGAAAGAAAGTGTTAGCAACCAGTGCTATAAACCACCTGGGTGGGAACCCCTTATACCACTCTAAATATCAAAATACAAATACATACAATTGGTGGAACACTTTAGGCGGATCTGTTGGAGAAATATATCACATAGAGTAATATAGTAAGAGAAAACAAACTAATTTAAAATCGAGAGTAAATACTCACAAACATGGAGCCAAATATAATCATAAGGCTCTCATGAGTAGCGCAGGAGGACTCTTTTAGGACGTCCTCAATCCTGCTTCTTGATGTATTTGGTGCAGGTGATAGATGAAAAACGACCTCTTTATGAAAGGACAATTCTTTATTGTAAAAACAAGCACCTATATATAAGTGCTGAGTGACGTCACATCTTTATATAGTATTATCCCTCATGAGATAGGTCTTAAAGCAGTCAAGCACTTTTTAACAAAATCCAATTTTAAAGACGAACAAATAGAATAAATTTTAGAAGGGATTCTACTAATCCTGACCCACAACCTTTGATAAGGAGGATCAATGTTTCATGAATGGTTGGAACAAACTGTTAGAAGGTTTCTCTTTTAGCATGATTGGATATATCGTGTCTAGAAGAGAAGAAAACTTAACACAACTAGACACAGAAATTACTACATGGAAACAGAAGTTAAGTGAAACAACTAATCCAGAAACATATAATAAATTAATAGAAGAAATCAAATCTAAAGTAGATAGAGCAGAAAAGAACACGATAGACATTAAAAAAAGAAAATACATGAGAGATACAAATGATTACAAGACCGGAAATATAAGATTTCCCAAAAAAAGACAAGGAAGGAGACAGAATAAAACGTATAATGATAGAATAGAACAAAGACAAACAAGAGAATATCTCGGGATAAATCATTATGATAAACATCAGAGGGAGGAAAATCTGCATTATAGATGTGAGAAAAAAGACGCACCAAGAGAGAAACAAGCCTTAACGGGCACATTAAGACCATACCAGACCACTAGGAGCTACAGCGATGTGGTAAAAACCCACAACCAGGAAGAAAGAGTAGGACTCCCTTACAAGATGAGAGAACCACGAGAACCACAAGAACAAAGATTGATATACAGGAGAGACCAAGAAAAGAACTCCACCAGAAGGGACCACAGAGATGCATCAAACCACCATAATCCAACGACGGCAGTCAGGAGTCCAAAAAAGGCTGATCCAAGGAGAGAGAATGTGGGGAGAAATTCAAGAGAGAGTCCAAAAAGAAATATAAGAAATAGTCCCATAAGAGATGACAAAAGGGATCGGAAAAGAGCAATATCTCTTCCGAAACAGAGAACGATGAAACCTCCAACAATGGAAGAAGAGAATAGGAGATACAGAGAACAACAAGAAACCCCTTCTACCTCTACTTCTTTTTTTCGGAAGGACCCAACAATAGAGAACCTGAAATGGCGAGAGAAACCACAATCATGGGAATCTCCGGGCAAACGCCAAAGATCAACAGGATACGAAACAGAGGAAGAAGAAATAGAGAACAAGGGAAAAAGAGGGAAGAAGTAAATATGGATGGCATCTTCAACCTCTCAGAATATGTATTTAATGAGGAAGAAATAAAAGTCCTGAAAAAAGGGTTAAAATTTGCCCCTAGTTGTGACTTAAATACATTTGATTTTTTGTTGTTGATTTAAATAAGTTTATGAGACAACTAAGTTTGAAAAAGTTCTTTTTCGGGAAGGAAGAAAACGTAGTAGAGAGTGAAGATACTGAATATATTCATACAGAATTAAAAGATAAATCAAAATTCTACCCCAAACACATGGTCTCGGATGAGATGAGAACATTCGAGACCATGGTTATGAAGGATATCAATAAAATTAAGAAACTAAATAGATACCAACAAAATATGACTGTAAAAGAAAAAAAGATTCTAAAGAACATCCAAGACAATAAAGAACTAATTATAAAACCAGCGGATAAGGGGGGGGGGGGGGGGGGGGGCTGGTAGTTCTCTCCGAGACTTTGTATATACAAGAATCGGAGAGAATTCTATTCGACACTACAACTTATCAAAAATTAACCTCGAATCCAATTAATGAAATTAAAGAACAATTTGCAAATTTCGTACAGAAGGGGCTCGATAAGGGAATTTTAACTGAGAAAGAAGGCAAATACCTCTCTGTCCCGCACCCCAAAACCCCAGTTTTCTACTATCTTCCGAAAGTCCATAAGAACCCCCTGCACCCTCCAGGCCGTCCAATAATATCTGGAATTGATTCTATTTCATCTAGAATTTCAGAATACATCGATACCCTGTTACAACCCCTAGTGAGCAATACTACAGCACATCTAAAAGATACGATTCACGTCCTTCAGCTCTTAAACACGATTCAATGGAAAGACCAATACCATCTGGTCACCAGTGACGTCACATCTTTATATAGTATTATCCCTCATGAGATAGGTCTTAAAGCAGTCAAGCACTTTTTAACAAAATCCAATTTTAAAGACGAACAAATAGAATACATTTTAGAAGGGATTCTACTAATCCTGACCCATAACTATTTTTGATTTAGAGACACTTTTTATTTACAGATCCGAGGTACGGCGATGGGCACCAAATTCGCACCCAGTTACGCAAACCTCTTTATGGCTTACTGGGAGGAAGAATGTATCTTTTCGAAGCATTCATGGGTGGCGAATTTGGTGTCCTATCGCCGATATATAGACGATATCCTCCTGATCTGGAACGGCTCCACTGAAGTTTTAGAACAATTTTTATTCTTTCTTAACAATAACGAATGGGGAATTATCCTCACTACGATCCACAGTTCAACAAGTATCAACTTTTTAGACCTTCATATTTTTATAGAAGATAATTTAATTAAGACCAAAAACTTTTTTAAACCTGTTGATGCCAATGGATACATTGATCAAAATAGTTGTTACCATAAACCATGGCTAACCAATGCACCAAAAGGCCAATTCCTAAGAATTAAACGGAATTGTACCAACGACAAAGACTTTTTAAATCAAGCAGGAAAGATAAAGAGCCAATTTATGGAGAAGGGATACGATGACTCACTTCTAACCACAGCGATAGAGGAGGTGAGAAAAATCCCAAGGGAACAACTTTTGACCTACAAACCAAAGAAAAATTATGAAAAAACATCACAGAGTGCTCGGTTTATATGCAATTTTAATGGCAACAGCAAAAGAGTCAATAGAACCATTAGAAAGTATTGGCACGTCTTACAAGACGATCCAATACTTAAGAAAGTGCTACCTACAAAACCTCAGATCATCTATAGGGGGGCCACAAATTTGAAGAAAACCATAGTCCACAGTAGTAAGGAACCCCATGCACTAAAGCACTTTATGAATCAAACAAAAGGTTTTTTTGGATGTGGGTCTTGCCTAGCCTGCAGAATTACGAAGAGCGGAAAAAGGCACATAACAGAAGTTAAAGAATCTACAAATACCACCTTCTCTATTAAGGATCAACTAACTTGCTATTCAAAAGGGGTTATATACCTCCTGAAGTGCCCATGTAATTTAATATACATAGGAAGGACCATTAGATGCGTCAACGTGAGGGTTTCAGAACAATTTAGGAATATCAAAAAGGGACTAGAAACCCACAGCGTCTCTAATCACTTCAAGGTACATCATAACCAAAACCCAGAAAACCTCTTTTTCTGTCCCCTCAAATTAGTGAAAAAAGATTGGAGAGTTGGGGACTATAGTAACAAACTAGGGAAGGAGGAAATGAAGTTAATTTTTAATTTTAACTCTTTAATACCACATGGTCTTAATTTGGATTTTGAATTGTGTCACTTTTTTTAGATTAAAATTTTTTTAGATTGTTCTTATTTTCAACCCATAGTTTATTCATTTTTATATATATGTTTTTACATATGAGAGTATGAGATTTATAACATATGTTATTGTGTATATATATCAATTATTTAGGTATATTAACTGGATATGGTTTTTAATATAGATGTAGTCATTATTAGGAACAGTTAGTTGTAACAGTATGTGCTATGGACTGCTTTTTCCCATTCAAAAGTGAATACTATATAATACAGTTCTAAGAGTTAAAGTCATTGCTGCTATTTTTTCGTTTGAAATTTGATACTGCTATATGTATGTTATCCTTTGACACCATCTGAGTAGAGATGATATACTGGAACGCACATTTGTGACGTCGTGCGTTCCAGGGACGCAAGGGTCGTAACAATTTATGACGTCGCCCTGTGCGACCCGGAAATGGAGCGCACGACGTACAAGTTGGAACGCACGTTGCGTTCCACGTGCGCACAACGCCGGAACCCGGAAGCTATGAGCTAAAAGAAAAAACCCGGAAATAGACGCCAGCAAGAAGATATATAAAGTGAAGAGGACCCAGAACATTACACCGACTGAGGAAGCCCCCATAGGGGCGAAACGCGTATCGGCACTGGTACAGAAGCTACCAAAGGTACCATTTGGACTTTTACACAACATATTGGACTTTTAATTTGTGGGGCCTATATGATTGGGTCTGATCTGATTTCAGACAGTACCCACACAGAGATATCCCATATACATTATTTTAACCACTATCAGCACTTATATATAGGTGCTTGTTTTTACAATAAAGAATTGTCCTTTCATAAAGAGGTCGTTTTTCATCTATCACCTGCACCAAATACATCAAGAAGCAGGATTGAGGACGTCCTAAAAGAGTCCTCCTGCGCTACTCATGAGAGCCTTATGATTATATTTGGCTCCATGTTTGTGAGTATTTACTCTCGATTTTAAATTAGTTTGTTTTCTCTTACTATATTACTCTATGTGATATATTTCTCCAACAGATCCGCCCAAAGTGTTCCACCAATTGTATGTATTTGTATTTTGATATTTAGAGTGCTATAAGGGGTTCCCACCCAGGTGGTTTATAGCACTGGTTGCTAACACTTTCTTTCCCGCATATTGTGTATTGTATCTTTTTCTCACTTATAAATGATAGTTTGAAATTATATTACTTCCATACTACTTTTCACATAGGTGCACCAACATTAGGTATCAATTCAATATAAATGCAAACATGAAAAATCCCAATAAATTGTTTGTCTCTGTCATGGGCAGTTTTCAATGTCATTGATGCAATTAAAACATGAAGCAAGGACATTCACAGCGGCATTTTCATTTGACCCAAGAACATTAACAATATTGCATAATCAGTTAGAGAGATTAACTACAGAGCAATTATAATATAAAAATGGATATTCCCAGAAGGAATAATTGCAGTTTTGTAGTTAAACATACAGCATGAAGGGAAGCGGAGTCACAGGGGTCACTTGTTTTAAAGTACGGATGAATTTACCCAAAAAAGGAAAAACTAATTATATATTTCAGACAAGATGAAAATTCGTACCCACCTCCGCCTTGTGTTCTGATTAACCGATTCTGCTCATAAGTAAAGAGCTATATTTTCGTCAGAAAGGGTTAACTGTCCTCATTGCATATTGGATGTTCAATTCCAATTTATAAATATTGTTTATACTCCCAAGCTTAGGTACACTGTTCACTTAATGAAATTTTTTTGTCGGTAGGAAATGAGTCGCAAGAAACAGAATATTTTCCAATTTGAAGTTCATCTGGAATAAATTCTAACATAAATCACATGGCGTAGCCACAACCCCATACAGGCTTCCATAAATCAAGAGAAGTGCTCTGAGAACCTTTTGTCGAAATAATGTTGCTGAAAATAAAAATGTGAATTTTGCTGCCAACAAGCGGACATTATTCTGCTCTTCAAATAAATAGTTTTGTCCACAGAACACATCAGTCTACAGGCAAAGTGATGGGTTTTGACAAATAATGCCAGTTACCCTTTTTAAGCTGTGAATTTTGCATGACCAGCAGCAAACACAAACCAAAATACAATAATAAACGTATTTACTGGGCATATCAGAGGACTGACAGAAGATGACACCGAATTTGGGGAAAAAAAGCTAACTGCTTGATCAAATTCACTGTAGCAGAACTTTAACACTAACGGAACAATGGAGTCGAAAGCTTAAACAACGATTTCTGTGTGAGCTTGTTGTCACAAACAGCAAAGTAGATCACAGTGGAATTAATTCCAAAATGAGCTCGATGATTGTTGGTCATTGTTGGTCACACTGGTCATTTGGAAAACTGGAAAAATGAGGCACTGATAAATGAAAAGTGAAATGGAGACCTGAAACTGGGGACTAGGAATCTTTAATATACTATTTAGGGTTGGAAGCACATTTTGACATGAACTACAGTTCCATAAATCCATTGTGATAGCCAGCTGGGTGAGATTTAATTCTATTTAGTGTGGGGTATCTAATGTGATGGGTGGTAGAGAATATACAATGTATAACTGAGAAGGAAAGATGTGAAATTTGTGGCAGTAGGCATGATATGAATTCTCATGATGAGGGACAATAAATTATGGCATGGGAAATTGTCAGGCAGGGTGCTATGGCATAGTTGCTGAATGAGGAGTGAAATTAATGGCTAAGGATATGAAATCTACCAAAAATCTACCCTCCCCCCCCCCCCACACACACACACAAAGTCATCTGGGGGGGGGGAGGGGCGGCTGGCAGGGATGGGGAGGAGCATTTAAAAACTGCTTCAACACAAACCCATCAGGCACCATCAGAATTTGATTGATAAAGGCCAAATTAATCTGAAATCTAGAATCGGTAAACGTCAGCGCTTTGGTCATCAGTAAAATGATGGAATAAGATCTAATAAATGATTTAGTCATTTTAAAACATCACAGTAATCCTAGTCACCCCAAGTCAATAAACATACCATACGTTTCTTGTGGTTAATTTAATAGACTCCTCTTATGATTTGGGGGAACATACACAATCCACCCGATAAATTCCAAAAGGAACACACATGTTGAACAGGTTAATTCTCAGCATCCAAGGATTTATCCACTAACCAGGGAATAGTAAAAATGTGGCAGTTGGGCACAGTCTCTGGTTCACCAAGTAAATGGGTAGATTCTCAGGATATTATTTATGGGGTGTAACGGATACCTCCGCTGATGGATGCTCCTAGCGCTTCTCAAGGACCATCAGCACCGCAACAGGTGCCATAACCACCGCAGACTCCACGAACCGCTGTTGCTTAGTTGGGGTCTTGCCGTCTCCTTCCCACCCTGGTCCAACCTCTGGATCCAGGACAGTGTGGGAAGCACCTCTCCTCCAGGAGAGTATAGCTGGGGGAAGAACCTCTCCTACAGGAGAGTATAGCTGTATAGCTGAAGAGAGCTCTTACAAGATCTAGCAGTTATATAGCAGTTATAGCTGTTCCCTACAACACGAGACAAGGCTGTGAGTTGAGGGTAAGAAGGTCTGGTTTATTGAGCACAATGGCATTCCTTTTATACACATTTTCAGGCCAGTGGCACACCCCCAAGAACAAAAGGGACGCAAATCAATAGGAACAATAATTATCACAGTAACACTCCCACATACAGTCAGCAAGCCCTCCCCTCTGCCTGTGATATAATTAAGCTAGCTAATGGAATAACTTAATTATCCACAGGCAGAAAATGTAAATGTTTACCCAAAGTTCAGAAACACCCAAAACTCAAACATATCCCCATGAATCATACATCCCTGGATAGCCCTGATCTGGGTGAACAACATATCCAAAAAATCACCCAGATCAGAGCAGGGGTTTTAAAGATTTATGGAAATCTCTTTTGACCGACCGCAAGCATGGCTTGCATGCCCAAAATAGTTCCAGAGAATTAGGCTGTGTGGCCGGTCTATTTTCAATGTTAAAAGTGCACTATAGTACAAGGAAGGGTGGAGTCAGACAATAGCAAGGGCTGATGGGAGATTGAGGAAGGACAAAGCAGCCAGTTTAAACTGGTCTGGCTGTATCCTTGGGACAACGCCCTGCTGGGGAAACAATAGGACAGGAAAAAGGGGGAGGGGAAGAGGAACATTTTCCCATGGAAGTCAATTTTTAGCATGTCTTTTTGCAGGGCCCATAGTCCTTGGGCAAAAGGCTGGCCATTGGTCCTCTCCAAAAAACAGTGGCAAAATAGCTTTCGTCACATGGGGAAAGGAACAGACTTTTAAATTGAATGAGCAGAATCCTGGAGAGTATGAGAAGATTATTGAAAGTCAATTATGATAAGCTTTAGAATGAATGCCCAGATAGTTGGGATAACAAAGTGAATAAGCCAATTCTTGTGATTAATGAGCACGTTTTCAGAAATTCTGAGTCAACAGGCATAAAACTCCAGGTGAGTAGTTATAAAGTAGAAACCTGAGATCCAATCACTGAAACCTGAACAGAAAGTAATCAACAAGTTCAGGTATGATGATGAGCTTGCTAAATTTAGATTTTTGTTACATAGAAACATAGAATGTGACGGCAGTTAAGAACCATTCGGCCAATCTAGTCTGGAGGAAATGTGACAATGACGAGTCTGAATTCCAGTCAAAGAATTTTCAGTGGTTCTCTTAATAATTAATGTAACAAATGGCAAATGAGGTCAAAATGAGATTTAACATTAAGCAAAGAATGAGATTTGTTGTTCTTTTTAGCACAGTCGGTGTGTGAGTTATATTGTGTCATTGTTTTGAAGCATTAAGGTAATGTGTAAAAAAAATAGATGTCTTCAAGTCAGGTTGGGCATTATTAATCAAAAAAAATCTGGAGTCAAAAATCTGGGTTTGTTATGTTGACGTTTTATGGATAAACATCTATGGCAGATTAGACATTTGTGGACTTCAATTTTTTTTTTAATGAGTTCATGTAAATAGGTAAGTTTGTTGGTATGCTGCCTTGTCTTCCATATGTAAATACAAACAACAACAAAAGTAAGCCTTTGCAGTCTCATGGGAAGAATACATTATCTTGAGTACTGTTTATTAAGGCAAACAGAAATAATATTAGTCAATTTATATATCAGATCTGAAGGAATACATTTTTTCCCATTTCTAATTGAATCTCCTGAAATGGAATTTGGCAATTTAACATGTCACCCATTGTGTGGGTCATCATGGAGAGCTGACACAGAATAAGATTAAAGTCTTTTAAGGTTACACTGAACACGTCAAGCTGTGTGAGAATGGCTTCAGGAACATAACTTGATTGTCTTTCATTGTTGAATATGAATTTAGTAAGGACGTAACCTCTTGGTGTCCTAGAAATGTGAGGGTAAACGCTACTGACATGTCTAGAGGGCCATCCTTAGACGTTTGCCCAGAGTTTTATTAGTATCATGCCCATTTGGCGCCCGCGCACATGCACTTGCTTTTGCCGAGATCTCAAACATTTCAGGATAAATATTTGCCCCTCCGTGAGACCAGAACTGAGTTACAGGGTCCGGCTGTCAAAATTAGTGATAGGGTGGGACTATTTGGGACTTTGCAAAAATCAATGACATCCCTAAGACATCTCTGGTGTTGTAGTTCAGGAACATCTGAAAGGGCTATCTTGTAGATGCTTTCTGTACATTGTATATATTCAATCACATAATAATTCAGAAAATCTTTCCTTTCTGATCCTTACTTTTCAATGCCGAATATAAAATACATTTCTATATTGGTAGCTCCTTTTAATTTCAGCTCTTAATTAGCTGTAATTACACATGCTACATATTATCAGTTACAGCACAGAGAATATGCACACAACACAAGTCAAATACCAGCTACTCTACAACACCAACCATTCTGCTGGATGGTAGGCTAATCTTCTCCTCAGGGCGGATACACCTAGAGCAAACACAAATTCATGAACATAATGAACTATATTTATCTACAATTATTACTGTTTAACATCTTTAAACAGAAAGCATATTGTCTACTGAAAGCAGGACACAGAATGGAATCCATTTATTATAGTATATTGAACAAAACTGTGCCTTTTTTTTTTTTTTTTTAGTTAACACTATTTTCATAGATTTGTTACTTATTATTTAATGGGCAGATCACGTTTTCAAATCCCATATTACACACTGTACAAGACAACATAGTTGTATTCCCAGGTTTACACAACACTGCAGACTTATTTACTACAGTGAGAATTCAAAGTCAATTTCAAATATTAGGTGAAAATAATCAAACCCGAAGCATAGCTGACAGAGTATTTTTCCTATTCAACTATTTAGGCCTTAGATTTTAATTCACTTTGAATTCTCTCTTTAGTGAATAACTTTAGTGGAAGTAAATTATTAATATGGTAAGCAAGGTGCTGGGGTACCTGAAACACTGGGGGAGATTTATGAAAGTATCTTTGCAATTTTTCTGTCTAACTTTTGGCAAATTATTAAATCTGTCAGATTTCTAAATCTGTTGTTTCTTTGCGACCTAATCATTTTTGAATATGTGCACTTTTTTTTTTTGTCTCTTTTTCAGACAAAAAAGTAGTGGATGTTACCGTCAATATAACTTTAGCGTATTTCAGAAATGTAATTTTTTTTTAAAAAAACTGGCAGAACTTACTATAAAGAAAACCGTCAATTTTTAGATCACTTTTACAATCCTCCTTAATTTATCACCAAAGGGAAAGGGGCACAACAAGGAATGAGAGGTTCTACATACACAGATGCTGCAGATTAATGTATATGTGATATAAAGCTCAGACTGTGTGCACTATCCTAAAAATGCAGCATTTTACCAACCAGAATTACATTATTGAATTTCAAAATTGTCTGACTCCCTTTGAAAGAAAAAAAAAAACCCTAAACACAGGCATTTTAACAAGGCATACAATAGTAATGAAGGCAGCACAAATGAAAACAGTGATTTCACCTGGAATGTTTTCAAACAGCTGTGCGATCAAAGAGCAATAATTCTATGACAATCAATACCACTGGGAGCTGAAAAAGAACACTGAAACTCATCCATCTATGTCCCAAGCAAAATAATTTGTAGTGATGCAGGGAAGGCAAAATCGAAGCCTGGGTAATGTTATACAAACTTCTTACTGAAAAACGCAGGAAATAGTAATTTGCTTCTTTCTGATTTATAATCTTCTGTGTCTCTTTTGTTGTGTGCAGGAAAAAACAGATTTTTAAGGCACCAACAAATTGTATACTACTAAAACTCTTAAGAAAAATAAAACATTTATTTATTTATTCTAATTTTATTTTTGTTGATTAAATGTTCTCTGTAACTTGGAAAAGTGTAATAAAATTTTAAACACAAAAAAAGAAATGTAAAAGAAAAGGAAAACAAAGTGTGATAAACTCAAATTAAACTGATGGATTTAAATGATATTGTGGCTGCACTTTGAGCAAAACAAATATCCATCACAAATTGTAGATATAAAGATTAAAAATCTAAGTACAAGGTGACAAGTTTTTTTTAGCTGTCTTGAAAGAACGTGGAAAGGAATACAAAATGAAAAATATGGGGGGCGGAGCTAACGGCACAACGAGGCAGTCGCCATTTGCAAAAGCTCTGCACGGCCAGCGCAAAAAACGGGGAAAAAAAGGCACACCCGCAGCCCATCGACTAAAACTACCGACAAGCACAGCTTCCAGACACCCTGCTGAACACGCAGATGCCTTTTTTACAACCGTCGGGCACGAAACGCCGCGTTAAAGGTCAGAGGGCCTATCGCACACGCGACCAGTGCCTCACCAGGGAGCTGACAGCGTGGCTCGGACAGAGCCCACAACTCATAGAGGCAGACTCCCACACAACGGAAGATATGGGACGGAGGTCCAACAAACCTGCAGCGAGTACCTCCACGCCTAACCGGGACATTGGCAACATGCTGCAGCACCCTCCAACCTACAACTAATGTGGCAGACAGACCTGAAGGGGCTGGCAGCAGAGGTACAGGCAGTATCGGCCCGGACACAGGCCACGGCACAAGAGGTGAAAGACCTGAGCCAAGCCCTAAACTTACTAAAAGACACAGTTGCCCAGATGCAGACAATACAGGATAATGTCTCCAGGCAAGTAAACATCTTAGACGACAGGGGTAGAAGAAAGAACGTCAAGATCAGGGGGGTCTCAGAAACGGTGCCATTGGAGGAACTACCCCATTTCATAAGGCGCCTAGTGGCCTCACTCATTCCCAACAGGCTGGCAAAACACTTTACGTTTGATGGCGTATATCACATAGCAAAACCCCTAAGGGCACCCAAGTCAGCCCCATGCAATATAATCCTACGATGCCAAACCTTGACAGACAAAATAGCCCTAATAACGGCCATGAAAGGGAAAGCGCCCTATGACTTTGAAACGCATCAAATTACATTCTTCCAGGACTTAAGCAGAGACACATTATCTTGGTGCAAGAGCATGCAGGCAGCGGGTCTAGTTTACAGATGGGCGACCCCCAGAACGCTGTGGGTGACCAAAGGCGAACAACACTATAAAATCACCAACGTGGAAGAAGGACCGGCCTTGCTGACCACACTGGGACTCTCTAACAATGCCATAGGGGTGGACACCCCGCACCCAGGACTTGTGACATGAAACCTGGACTGACTAAACAAAAGACCTCCAGTTCTTGTTACATTGTTATATTAATTTTTAATGCTTCATGTTCTGCTCACTACACCAAGTTATGTATATCCTGTCTTTTTCTGTTTAGGCTCTCATCTCTTGCACAGACAGGTCATGCACTACCCAGTGCAACTGCACACTGCCCATGCCCTCTCCCCCCCCCCCAATGCCTCAGGGTCAAGAGGCATAGCAACCGATGGAACGCATGTTCACTATGGACCAACCTTTTTAATTCACATAGACCTTCTCCACAGTCTTAAGAGCCCAGCCCTAACACGGCACAGACACTCATACTCTGACACATACGCAATTCACAAGTAGATGGCTCTCAAACTCCTGGTCCTTACTCATGTATCCAACTTTATACAAATCGCACAGCCAAAAGGAACCAGCACTATATCACCACCAGTGCAACCCTCTGAATCCACACTGGCTATGGCACCTACAGCCACCACTGGCACGGGCGATCACATCGTTACGACTGCCTAGTCCTATATACGAAAAATGTGCACTGCTAATCTTAGCTTCAAAGGCAGGAGGCTTAGCTCACTGATTTATTTTCTGCACTTGCTGATAAAGCTTATCCATACCAAGTCTATATCATTACATAGGCACTGAAAGTCAAGTTTTTAAAGGGACTCGTTAACTCCCTATAGCCTAGGGTTGTTACGCGCGACTCACCTATGCATTATACGGAGACTAGCCATACATATTTGACGTACTGTATTACCACTACACATGAATAATCAACCTAGTAAAACTCTTAGCTGAACTTGCTCGGTGAGAATTAGTCGAACCCATAATAGCAACAGTCTAGCACTTTACTCTCCGGTGTGTATAAATTCAGCATATAACTAACGGTCCTTATCTTACAGTTCGTATACGAAATCCGCTAATGCATAACCTATACGTTATAGAACAGTTTATCACCGTTTGTTTCTCGTGATAAAACATTTTAAAACTGTGTTAGCCAACCACATGCCATAATAAGTTGATGTTAATGACAAGCCTGCAGATGCTGTTGGGGCGCTGCAAGACTAAATGTATGTTCTTTAATATGCACAAGAAAAATGAAAAATATATAAAATATGATTTTTTTATATACATATAGTTAGCAGTTCCAGAGGAGAGCTCAACTACTTGACTCAGGACTTGAGGTTGTGTTGTTCTTTTGCATATGTCCATTTTATTTTTGTGTAGTTCTTTCACCTACATTTTATTCATTTAGGCTGCTCGGATTAACCTGACCGCAATGCAAAAGATCACTCTTAAGATAATTAATCAGATCTACAATTACTGGAGTGGCTCTAGTCTACTGCTGGAACATAGCTTAGAATGATTTGGAAAACAGAGTAGGTTGTAAAAAGCCTTCTCTAAATAATATGTCATTAAACTATTCAGAAGACTTGAAATAAAATAATATTTAATACTGCAAAACTTAAAATATGATTAAAATTGCCCTTCCCTCTTGTGTTGGAGGAGTTGTTCGATATGTTGCTCATCGCTGTATGAATCAAAATCAATAAGTACCAGATTTATTTATTTATTTATTTATTATTGCCATTTATATAGCGCCAACAGATTCCGTAGCGCTTTACAATATTATGAGAGGGGGATTTAACTATAAATAGGACAGTTACAAATAAACTTACAGGAACAATAGGTTGAAGAGGACCCTGCTCAAACGAGCTTACATTCTATAGGAGGTGGGGTGTAAAACACATTAGGACAGGAATTTACAATCAAATAAGGTGGGCTGCCCTTTTGGAGAGGGCAAGAGACAGGTATGTGAGGTAAGGGTTAGTCTTGGAGGCCATAAGCTTTCCTAAAGAGATGGGTTTTAAGGCACTTCTTAAAAGATGCAAGACTAGGGGAGAGTCTGATGGCGGTAGGCAGGCTATTCCATAGGAAGGGAGCCGCCCGCGAGAAGTCCTGCAAGCGCGAGTTGGCCGTACGAGTGCGGACAACGGACAGGAGGTGGTCACGGGCAGAACGGAGAGACCGAGAAGGGACATACCTATGGATCTGTGAGGAGATATAAGAGGGGCTAGAGTTGTTCAGTGCTTTATAGGTGTGAGTTAGTACCTTGAATTGACTCCTATAGCATACAGGAAGCCAATGTAAGGACTGGCAGAGGGGTGAGGTGTGAGAGAAACGACTAGAGAGGAAAATCAATCTAGCAGCAGCATTCATTACGGACTGTAAGGGTGCAGTACGGCTATTGGGGAGACCAATCAGGAGAGGGTTACAATAATCCATGCGGGAAATTACTAGAGCATGGACAAGCTCCTTGGTAGTATCTGGTGCAAGAAAGGGGCGGATGCGGGCTATGTTTTTAAGATGGAATCTACAGGATTTGGCAACATGCTGGATGTGAGGCTCAAAGGTGAGACCAGAGTCAAGTATGACGCCAAGACAGCGCGCTTGCAAGGATGGACTGATGTTGGTACCACAAACTTGGAGGGAGAGCGAAAGAGGAGGATCAGTATTAGGAGGAGGAAAGACAAGGAGCTCAGTTTTTGAGAGATTGAGTTTCAGAAAGCGGGAGGACATCCAGTCAGAGATGGAAGAAAGGCAAGCAGTGACACGTTGCAGGACGGCAGGGGAGAGGTCCGGGGAGGAGAGATATAGCTGGGTGTCATCAGCGTACAGGTGGTAGTGAAATCCAAAAGAGGTAATAAGTTTGCCAAGAGAGGCAGTATAAAGAGAAAATAGAAGGGGACCAAGGACGGAGCCTTGGGGAACTCCAACTGAGACAGGGCAAGGGGAGGAGGTATCATTAGAAAAGGAGACACTGAATGAGCGTTGGGAGAGATAAGAGGAAAACCATGAGAGGACAGAGTCACAGAGACCAAGCGATTGAAGAGTTTGAAGAAGGAGAGCATGATCAACGGTGTCAAAGGCCGCTGAGAGGTCAAGAAGAATTAGTATGGAGTAGTGGCCTTTGGATTTAGCTGCGATTAGGTCGTTAGTAACTTTGATAAGGGCAGTCTCTGTAGAGTGGAGAGGGCGGAAGCCAGATTGAAGAGGGTCAAGGAGAGAGTTGGAATTGAGGAAATGAGACACACGGGTGAAGACAAGTCTTTCCAGAAGCTTTGAGGAAAAAGGGAGCAGGGATATGGGACGGTAGTTAGAGGGGGTGGATGGGTCGAGGGATGGTTTTTTTAGTATAGGTACTACAGTGGCATGTTTAAGGTCAGCAGGGACGATGCCAGAGGAGAGCGAGCAGTTGAAGATGTGTGTTAGAGAAGGCACGAGACAAGTGGAGAGAGATCTAATAAGGTGAGATGGGACAGGATCGAGCGGGCAAGTGGTGGGGCGAGAGGAGCAAAGAAGAGCAGCCACCTCTTGGTCAGTAGCTGGGGAGAATGTCTGAAGGGTAGGAAAGGCATGATCTATGTGTGATTGAGAAACAGAAAGGCAAGGAGGGGAGAATTCTTTCCTTAGCTGTTCAGTCTTGTCAGTGAAGTAACATGCGAAGTTATCAGCAGTAAGGTTAGTTTTGGGGGTGGCCACAGCAGGGCGAAGAAGAGAATTAAAGGTGTGAAAGAGACGCCTGGGGTTGCGGGAACATGAACTAATGAGAGTGGAAAAATAGGACTGTTTGGCAAGGGCAAGGGCTGCACTGTATGAACACAATATGAATCTATAATGGAGAAAGTCTGATTGTGTACGAGACTTCCTCCAGGAGCGTTCAGCACAACGGGAGCATCTTTGCAGGTAGCGCGTTGATTTAGTATGCCATGGTTGGGGGCGGGTCCTCCTCGAGGTGCTTGTTTGGAGTGGCGCTGCAGTGTTCAAGGCAGATGTAAGAGTAGAGTTATATATGGAGATGGCCTGTGAAGGACAGGAGAGGGAAGGGATGGACAGCAGTTGTGAATCAATGTCAGCTGACAACTGTTGGAGATCAAGAGAATTAAGGTCCCTCCTGAGTTGAGGGGGGTTAGGCTGAGGTTTTTGGGTGAGGGGGTATGTGAGAGCAAATGATAAGAGGTGGTGATCAGAGAGTGGATATGGAGTGTTGCAGATATTAGATACTGTACATGCATAAGTGAAGATTAGGTCAAGGGTATTGCCAGCTACATGGGTGGGAGAATCTGCCCACTGCGATAGCCCGAGGGAGGAAGTCATGGAAAGTAGTTTGGTGGCTGCAGAGGTCAAAGGTGGGTTTATAGGAATATTGAAGTCCCCGAGAATTAGGGATGGAATGTTAGAAGAGAGGAAATAGGGTAGCCAGGCAGCAAAGTGGTCAAGGAAGAGAAGAGGGGAACCAGGGGGGCGGTAAATAACAGCAATGTTAGCAGAGAAGGGTTTGAAAAGGCGAATTGAGTGTATTTCAAATGATGGGAAAGAGAGAGAAGGGGGGGTGGGAAGAGGTTTAAAAGAGCAGTGAGGGGAGAGGAGAAACCCAACACCACCACCTTTACATTCAGAGTTTCTTGGGTTGTGGGTAAGTTGGAGACCACCGAAGGACAAAGATGCAGGGGTGGCAGTGTCAGAGGGGGAGAGCCAGGTTTCTGTTATGGCTAGTAAATCTATAGAACGAGAGATGAAGAAGTCATGGACAGCAGTGGATTTAGTTATATTGCAAACAGAGCGTGCGTTCCAGAGGGCAGTATTGAAGGAGGATTTAGAGGAACATGAGATGGGTATGAGATTAGTGTGGATCCTTGGGTTAGTATGTGCTGAGTTTGTTGCGAGGGGGCCGGGGTTAGGAGAGACATCACCAGCAGCTAGGAGCAGAAGGATAGAAAGGAAGTGAAGGTGGGAGTAGGATTTGAAAGTTTTGTAGGAGGGTATGTATGTAGAGGATTTGGGAGGAGTTGGTGGAGATAGGCTGGAAAGGTATGTGTAGAGTGCATGAGCTGAATAGAGAGGGGAGGGGAGTAAGGTGGAAGTAATAATTATGGTGTTGCTAGGGACAGGTGAGTGAAAGGATAGGGATATTTTAGTGATGAGAGAAGTTAGTGTTAAAGTGAAAAATAGAAGGGAGAACATTAGAAAAAATGTGTATTATATAGATATGTAGATCATATATACAAACACACAAATATCAATGAGTGATTAAACCAATGTAAGGATGCAGTGTGTTAAATAAATTCAGGTGAGGAGAGGTTTAGTGATTTGATTGGTGTGTTAAGGAAACCAGCTGATGTGCACTATTTATAAGTAAGTTGTCGACCATGGGGTGGGATGGTGTGGGGAGGGGTGGGTGGGCAATCTTCCAGAGATGATACCTCTGCTCTGAAGATTCAGCAGGACTTGGTTGCTTGGGAGTGCTGGGTGTTAATGCTGTTTTAAGGGGCCCAGTCTGAAATATAAGGTCTGAGGTTAGAAAAAAAAAGAAATAAAACACACTATTATGGGTGGGGAGACATGGGGTGTGGCGAAACCGACCTCGCCACGTGTCCTTGGAGGGGGCTGATTGCCCGCCTCTTGCCTTTGGACTATGGACCAGACTTTATGGGAATGTGATACCCCAGATAGCCATACCATGGAGCCTATTCATATAATGAAAGACTATGGGAAAGACTTTAGCTCCATGGCAATTGTACTGTGTGAGTAGGATCTGCGCGCTATTCTGTAGTTTTGTGCGTGCAGATCCCAGCTATCTGGGGATAAGTGAAATGTCTGTGTGCTATGTGTAAATGTGACTTTATGTATTTTAAAGTGTTTTATGTTGTTTTGCAACCATGTGGTTAATGGAGTCTGGCTTTAGTCCTGGGTAATTGGATTACTTCTCCAATTAACTCCAGGGCAGAAGGGAGGAAACCAGGGTGCATTGTGGGGATGTTTTTCTGCCAGCCAGAAAGGAACAAAAGATACTTTTAGTATCTTTTGAACCCCTGTTCGGATTCATGCCATTTTTTAATATGTTGTTCCCCTGAATGGATTGATTGTGGATATGTATTTTTATGTGAATGTGATGTATGGTTTTAAAGTTATGAAAGTTGTGTAAAAGTATATTTTACACTGTATGCATAATGGGATTATGTGTCACACTAAGGGGAGGGGATGTGTGGGAGGTAACATCTATGTCATTGGTTCTTTTATGCCTCCCCCTGGGTGTGGCCTGTATGTGTGAGTTGGAAATAAAAGCCAGGCTGGATGAGCCAGTCCAGTGTTCCTGTTTTACCCTCAACTTGAGTCCTGTGTCTTATTGGGGGAATCTGCTACAAGGGATTGCTATGCTAGGCATATTCCCTTGCTATAATCACTGAGCTCTTGTAAGAGCTTGTTCCTGCTTCGTTCTGAAGGGAGATAGCTGCAGCCTGCGGTGCTTATGGTGTCTGGTGGAGTGCTTGGAGTCCTCTGGAAGCGCTAGGAGCATCTTTCAACGGAGGTACCCAGTCGGGGTGCCAGGCGATCCGTTACATGGGGCTATTGAGGTAATTAATTAGAGATGAAAAACTAAAAGGAGATAACATTTGGGATAAAAAGATAGGAAGGATCAGATAGGTGAAAGTCATAAACCATGAACATAAATTTACAAGATTATCAGTGAGTAGTAACACTACTCACAGATATGGGGAACTCGCATGTTATCCAGGATCGGAGAGTTCCCTATTCCTGCTCTCATAGACATTAAAAGAGGACATTCCCAGTCATTGATGGATGCCCCATCAAAGGGAGCCAGACTGGCATTAAAGTGGTGATCTAACATCGAAAGCAGTAATTTTTATCCCATGAGTTGGCACCAATAACTGGGTTCCCGTTGGTTGGAACGATGAGATCATAATCCTCAGGCCCTATGCAACTACTTATAATAAACTGTTTATTTTGGTATCACTGGTTTTCCCAGTCCAATTCATATCTTTTCATATGGAAAAGATTCTAATTAAATATTCTTTTACTTGTTTTTTCTTTAATTAAAGAATCTATCACTTAGCTAATGGCATTGACATAATCTGGGGCCCTGTAATAAAAGGCTAAGAGCCACTGATTGAAAGTATTGGGATTTACAATTTTGGAGGTAGTGACACAGAGCAAGCAGTGTGCCTCTCAAAACCTAGAGGTAAGGACCGACATGAAAGAATATTAAAGAGGGAGCTGTCACTTCTCTGGAAGGTAAACCATTCAATAAAACATTGAAAATCACCTATAACGTGGGCTAATGTTTTTTTCATGAGATGCTCTCTTTTACTGTTACATTTATACTAAAGATTGATCAAATTCCATCATTATTCAGTTTATTCCAAAAAAGCCAGGACATTGCGAGTGTTTCATTTGTTATCTTTTGCTTTCTCAATCCTGACTGTCAGGTGCGAAGGATACAGCTTCTAACAATGTTTGACAGAAACCTAAGATGGAGGCTTCCAGCTGCAGAATATGAATTTCAACCTTTAATTCATTTTTTTATAAATCGCAAGTACATTTAAATATACTGGTTAGTGACAAATTCACTTTAAGTGTGTTACCCCATTTGTAGCCACATTCATTAAAAGCCATGGTATTTGGCAAGAGCTGGGTTTGTAAACTGCTATAGGAAGCCATTTAATGTACCAATAGTTATCGGCTAAACCTGGCAACCACGGAGGCCAAAAAAAATTGGTTTTATATGGAGACAGTAGAGGTGTAGAAATGCAATACATATTGCAATCCCATATTAATTAATTAATAAGATGCTGCACTTATTATTTACAATACAATGTACTGTAGTTACTGAGCTCAACCCCTTATTAATTCATTGTTTGCAGCTTTTGTTGGCTTTTAAATTTATGAGGGTTACTGCTGGTTTTTTTTTTTTTTTTTTTTAAACTTTATATATAGTGCTACAAAAATGATACATACTGCAACCCCATAGGTACACTTGCCTCCCATTGTACATAGCAGTGTGCGCTTTGTAGATTGCAAACAAATGAAAGCCATGAAGATTATGAGAAGTATGTTGTGTAATAGACATTAAAAAAAAAAAGTACGATAAACGAAAAAGGACTTCACACTCACACAAAATGCACTTGAATGAATATCATACATGTAGTGTGATATAAAGATATACAAAGTATACTAATTCCTCTACTGAAGTAAACTCAATATGGCAACATTTTAAAAACAGAAATAACAAAATGATAATGGTGCATTATAAATGGTTGAATTATGACAACTCACACAAACCTGAGCCTCTCATCAGCTCAGTTAAGGCATACTTGGAGAAAGATCCTTGTTTGTATCTGAAACGTGCTTATATGAGGTGATGACTGCCCAGCAATAAGTTAGTGTTTCCTATGTTACCCTCGGCTTTCTACTGTTTATATAAACTATATGTTACCAAGTAAAGGTTTGTTTATCTTATTTATTAAACAATAAAAGCACTCATAAAACCATATTCTGAATTTTCTTGACCTACACCGACTTTCAGTTTATGTTCGTTCTCAACTCTCATCCACCCCTACCTTCTCTTGTCTCTCTCCTTGCATAACACAACCCGGTTCTAGATGGCATCACCGGTGGTCATTGTTCCATCTCTTGCAAAACACTACCCTCATCTACTATTCTAGAAGGCATCACCGGTGGTCATTGTTCCATCTCTGAATGAAGGTCCTCCCACTTTCTGAAACTCAGGCTCCCTAAATCTGAGCTACTTATTTTTCTTTCTCATTATACAAATCCTCCTCTTTTGCTCTCCCTGCAAGTTGATGGTAAACTCATCAGCTCATCCTAGCATGCTCGCTGGCTTGGTGTTATCTTTGATTCTGGCTTCACCTTTACACCTCACTGTCAGTCTGTTGCCAAATTCTGACAAATCCACCTAAAACAATATTGCACGCATCCACCCCTTTCTTTGCAAGATGCTGTTAAGGAGCTTGTCAATGCAAAGTAATTTCTCACATTGATTGCTACTATTCTCTCCTAATTATACTACTAATTATACTACCGCCTTATTACAGTCCGTGGCGAATGCTGCCAACAGGCTGGTCTTTCTCTTTTGTCTCTCCTCTCACACGTTACCCCTTTGTCAATCCTTACATTGGCTTCCTGTATCCTACAAGAATCAATTCAAAATACTGACCCTTACCTATAAAGCTCTAAACAACTCTAGTCGCTGTTACATTTATCCACTAATTTGTAGGTACGCCCCTTCTCCCTCTCTCCATTCTGCCAGTGACCTTCTCCTGTCCATTGCTAGTACCCGCACAGCTAATTCCCTCTTGCAAAACCTCTCACGGGTGGCTCAATTGCTTTGTAACAGCCTGCCTACATCCATTAAACTCTCTTCTAGTCATCAATCATTTTAGAAGTCCCTCAGAAACCATCTCTATAGAATAGTTTATGGCGTCCCAGAGTAACTTCTATTTAGCAAACCTGTCTCTTGCTCTCTCTTCGAGGGGCCACACTCCATTCTCACCTTCCAGTTCTGCTACTTCCCAAACTTTTCACTTAGCTGTTATCCCCTCAATGCCCATTCTATTGTGTTTTTAAACCCCATCTACTCTAGATTGTAAGCTCGTTTAAGCATGGTTCTCTGCAACCTATTGCTTTTGTGTAATATTTTGTTATTGTTAAATGTTCCCTTAACATTAATAATTTTGTAAAGTGTTGTGGAATTAGTTGGTGCTAAATCAATATCACTATTACTAATAATAATTAGAGATGTCCCGAATAGTTCGCTGGCGAATAGTTCCTGGCGAACATAGCTTGTTCGCGTTCACCACGGCCAGCAAACATATGCGATGTTCGGTCCGCCCCCTATTCGTCATCATTGAGTAAACTTTGACCCTGTACCTCACAGTCAGCAGACACATTCCAGCCAATCAGCAGCAGATCCTCCCTCCCAGACCCTCCCACCTCTTGGACAGCATCCATTTTAGATTCATTCAGAAGCTGCATTATTTATTTATTTATTTATTTTTATTATTTTTTTTGTTTTAGACAGAAGTGTGTTATATTTGAGCATGCTAGGCTGAACGTGCGTATATCATGGCTAGTTGCACTGAGGGTAAGAGTATATAGCAGTACATTGTTGTGAAAGATGGCTGTCATGTTTAGGGTGTAGCTTGCACGTTATCAACTGTGTATTTATATCAGCAGCTCCACCACTAGTTATAAATCAAGTGTGAGTCGCCCCATGAGATGAGACTAGTGAATAACATAATGCATGAACGGTTAAGGTAAAGGCATGTAAGGAACTACGACAATAAACTCTTTAGGAGGTGAAATAATGACATGTTTAAATGCTTGCTACTTTACGATTAGTTAATGTGCAGAGAGCAGTTCATGTGATCAAAGGCATGGTGTGGAGGATCGGCTATAGTGGGACATGCTTGGCAGGCTGCTGTTTACTGCTTGTGCTCATCCGATCCCTTCTGGGTGCCAGGTGCAGACCCTGGGAGTCCCTGATACCTGGAACAACAAAGGCAAGTCTCTGGCTGAGTGCCGGGTTCGCGGCTTGAGGTGGTGAAAGCTTGTTTTGTCGGGTGGTTGGATCTGTCCCGGTGGTGCTTCATGTCCAGTGCGGGATTGTGGTGGATTAAGGTGGAGGCGAGTGCTTGACGTGGGGCAGGCTCTGCATTTCTGTTTGTGCCTCCGGTCCCGTCTTCGACTCCTTTTGCGTTGGTGGATTTTAATGGGGACTGCTTCGCTTAGCTGTGGTGGAGCTTGTTGGGGCTGTGGTGGAGCTTGTTGGGGCTTCCTGCTTGTTATTTGCTTCCAAAATTGATTAAAGAGTCTGTCCAGCTTAGACTAAATATCCTGCCATGCTTTGCTGGTACCAGGAGGACACGCGGCTGCCGCCATATTGGGAAAGTCGCAGATGAGTATGTCAGCCTGGGCGGCTGTGCTCTGTGCATCCATTAGCTCCAGACAGCCTCTCAGGGGTGGACCGGGATAACCCCCACCGGTCAGAGGGGGGGGGCTAACGGAGCTCCTGCCGGGAAGTAGCTGCTCCTGGGCATCCCAAGATCGGGAGATCGGCCGCCTCTCCCGCCCGGTGAGCACCAGGCCACACTTGCCACGCGGAGGTAAGTAAGACTCTGTCGAGTTACTGACCGCTATTAAGCATGTCGGGTCGGTCAGGTAGGAGCAACATTGCTGGGTCATCCCCTTCTGGGGTGAAATTCGCTTGTTGATAGCTGCTTAAAGTGAGATATTGAGGGAGCTCACACGAAGTGCGTCTTTCCTCCATGACAGCTAGGCCCCGCCCCCCGGAAGCTGCAATCTTAGTGAGAGGAGGGACAGTGTAGCTGCTGCTGATTTAATGGGGAAATCGATAGCTAGGCTAGTGTATTCAGTGTCCACTACAGTCCTGAAGGACTCATCTGATCTCTGCTGTAAGGACAGCACCCCAAAAAGCCCTTTTTAGGGCTAGAACATCAGTCTGCTTTTTGTTTTTCCTGTGTGATCTAATTGCAGTTGCCTGCCTGCCAGCGTGTGTGTCAGGCTCACAGCGTATACTGTGCCCACTTGCCCAGTGCCACCACTCATATCTGGTGTCACAATAGCTTGCATTTAAAAAAAAACTAAACTTTTTTGACTGTAATATAATAGCAGTCAGTTTCCTTCACACGTGTGCGTTTCAGGGCCTGCCAGGGCACAGTGTCACACCAGTGCAACTCATATCTGGTGTAACAGTAGTGTACATTTTAATAAAAAATACAATTTTGACTGTAATAGATTGAATAGCAGTTAGTTGTCTGCAAGTGAGATTACATCACAACTAAACACAGCAGGCGTCCCAGGGGGCTTGTTGTCACCTTTCGGGGACCCTTGGTATTGTACGTGGCTGGGTGGCGGAAGAGACCTTCAATGACATCAGTGAGGACAAGGAACGGGACATGGCTAGCTTGGTATCTGCTTTAAGATTTATCATCTCTGTATTCAGTTCTAAATGATAGAGTAATCCTTCTAAATGACAGAATAATGATGAGATTACATGTTTCGGGCAGTACATTTTCAAGGTTCTTCCAAATTATCAACCACCGTGTCCCTTGTACTGAGTTTACCTCTCTAACTCTTCTGCCGCACTATTTAAAGGCGAGATATAAACTACATAGGAAAGTCCAGTGGGTGCAGCTAGATATAAGATCTGGGCTATGGGCAGTAACTGCAGTAAGCACTTACTTCCCCAGTAAGTGAGTCTCTAGTGAATTCACAACTCTTAAAAAAATCTTAAAGCAGATTATATTTACAAACTATGCACAAAATGTTGAATTAATGAATCTTAGGCAGAATGATTCCATTGAAATCAACCTGATACAAATCTATTTTTCCAATATGTTATACTATTTTTTTGATCTTTTTTTTTCTATTTTTTGCTAGCTTTTACTTGAAAAAATAAAATACAGTATATTATAGAAGTTTCATGTCACAAGTTGCATAGACGTTCAATAACTTTATATTATTGTCCTATGAATAATGCAAATTATCCATTTCCTACGTAATCAGTATGATATCTAGTATACGGTTTACAACGCACAATCATAAACAAAATTGTTTTTACCCCATTAAAATTTAAAATGCAAAAAATTAATAAAATAAACCGTAGAAAGAATTAACTATATAATCTTTACTGTGAAATGCATTGTTTTTTTAATGTAACTTTTTTTTACCGATAGATCAACTCTTTTTAATCAAAATCTGACTTGTAATTATTTTCTGCGCTTCGGTACAGCGTTGAGTTGAGATATTGCCAGTCGACCAGATTATTAGAAATAAAAAAAATAAAAATATTTCAGTGCAATTCTGTTAAACCCACAACATAATCCACCTAGCCATCTTATCTAATGGGATTAAACAGCATTGGCAGAAATGAAAGGCTTGCTTTAAAAATGCATTAGTGGGGCTCCTGTCTGCTTGTGCGTTCATTCATAATTGACTGGTATATATCTCCAAAGAAGATATTAATTTTTGAAAGGGTGAACTTGTTCTGTGTGGTATTTTAAGACAAATGCTGAGTTCACATTGAGTGTTTTATCTGTGCTCAGTAAAAAAGATACATTTTTTTTTTTATTTTTTTTGCAGACAAGAAAAATCCTTTGGATAATTTTAATCTGTGGCATAACTAAGAGACATATGAAGCAGGGTAATTTTAGCCGGTAGACAGCCTGGGGAAAATAATCTCCTATTGCGTAATAAGGCTTAATTCCATTTCCAAGTCAGGAAAAAAAAAAATCATAAAAGGACTATACTGTTTAAACATGAGCAGATGAGTGAGCTATCTTTATCTACATTATGACAATCACAATCCCATCTACATTATAACTATAGGCACAGGGAGGTTCTGTTTATTATCAATCCAATTATGTCATGTTTATTGATCCATTAAAGCTAATGATATTTAAGGAAACCTTAATTCCATCCACTGTACTGAACAGAAAAGCAGTGTTTTTTTATTCTATCTCAAGCTAATATTGGAAAACAGAACACATTCCATTCTGCCATATGAGGAAACTCTGATCAGATTGCTCCATCTAGAGGAATATTCAAGGGTTACACCTCCTGTCATTTTGCATTGTATTTAAATTTAAAAAAAGGATTAACTGGTACAGATGTGTCATAGTTTATTGTACAGTTAGAAAAAGAATAAACACATAATCTGGCTCTGTGTATGCCTGTTTCTTACTGTTAACCCCTTAAGGACTCAACTTCTGGAATAAAAGGGAATCATGACGGAATATTTCCGTTATGTGTCCTTAAGGGGTTAAATACACCTTGTCATGATGGCAAATGGGAGATGTGGTCTGCGACATCTGGAATGCCAAATGTTGCCTATACCTTGAATATACTAGACTTTAGATAGCTCACTATAAGGTTGGCTTGTAGACGGGGAAATACATGTAATTCATCTGATTCATAGATGTAAAAAAATGGAAGCAGTGGGAAACCTGGCCAAAAATGACGGGGACTTGGACAAATACACCCACAACAATTTAAGTTTTAAAAGTTAAACATCATTTGCTGATCTTTCCTCCTAGCTCCCTGTACTTTGGGATGTGATGTTAAATGCATCAATGTGTGGGGACCTGATGAAGGGATCCCATGCTCCTCATCCTTTATTGGAGGGTGATTGGTTAATGATATGCCACTTTTTCTTATGCCCTAATGTTGATGGAGACACTTGGCCAGGTTCCTTAAAGGGACACTATAGTCACCTGAACAACTACAGCTTAATGTATTTGTTCAGGTGAGATCTATAGCTCCCTGCAGCCTTTCTCATGTAAACACTGTATTTTCAGAGAAAATACAGTGTTTACAATGATTGATAGGAATACCTCCAGTGGCCGTCACTCAGACGGCCACTAGAGGCACTTCCTATCATGCAGGGCCCTAAAAAGGCCCTGTACACGTCAGATGTTTTAAAATACATCTGACGTGTGCTGGAGAGAGAAGGCACTGTGTGCGCGCCTTCTCTCTCCAGCCTGTCAGCAGAGGAGGGGGTCGGGCAAAGACTACGAGCTGAGCTGTCAGTCAGCTCAGCTCGTGGCCGCTCACACCGCACGCATGCGCGGTAGTGCGCTGAGGACTTCAGAGGGCGGCATAAATGCCGCCCTCTGAAGTCTGTGCACATGTGTGGCGAAGCCGTGCCTGCGCACAAGGGAGCAATGACACTTCCAAATGGAAGCGTCTGATTGCTCCCTGCTCGCACCCGCCTATTTCGTCATTTTGACGAAATAGGGGGCGCGGCTTCACGAGGCTCCTGGCGCTGGAACCAGGTGAGTAAACAGGGGCTCCCTGGAGAGTCCCTTTAATTTGACTTACAGGGTTATTTACTAATGTCTGAATGGCCCCGTATCGAGTGGGGAAAAAACATCTGTCCGCGTATGTGGGCATTCAGACTGCAAAATCCAGACATTGTTCATGCTATTTCGGATTTTGTGGATTTTGTTTACATGACCCCGAATGGGCTTAAATTAAATCCAGAGTTCAGCCCAGACGAATGGAAGGCTGAAATATGGACATGAATTCTTCAAATACAGGGCCGGATGAAAATTGATATTACAGTTGGAATTCATCCATTTTTACATTTTACATCATGTCATGTTGAGAAGGCTTCTTTTTGGTCATGTCTGCTGTTCTACATATGGGTCTGCCCTTCAAGACCTCATGGCCTACCCCTTAGGTGACTTTTAATGCTGGAACTTATATAATCAGCCATTTTTTCCTTAATTTACATTTCAATCCATTACAACTCACTATTAAGTGTATAAACCCCGAAAGTAGGATTTGTCAGACATTTAAAGTGGATTTCACATTTTTGGCTAAAAGAGTCAACGCAGAAAAAAACTTTCCAGGTCAACTTTATTTTTAGTTAGGCTATTATGGCTAAAAATGTTCAATTTGCGTTGCATTCCCAGCATTTAACAGTGAAGTGGGACATTTCTACTGATTAATTTTGGATGTGCTTGTAAGACTTGAAGATTCATTTCATTGTGAAACTGAAGTGTATCTGAATTTGGGCTGATCAAGTGTTTGGTCAAATTCCTGATCTACAAGCCAAAATGTACCCGAATCACGAACCAACTGAAATGGGCAATGGCCAAGTGTGTTCATTATCCTGAATTCTGCCTGAGATGCCAAAAAAAAGAGATGGTTCATGGGAAAAAAAGAAGATTGATTAGTAAATATTTATTTTCATGGGTCAAGTGACAAGTTACTAACAGACTGAAATAATGAGGCAGCAGTAATATATATATATATATATATATATATATATATATATATATATATATATATATATATATTACTGCTGCCTCATTATATATATATGCCAAAATACCAGAGTATTTCAAAGACCTGAAGAAGAGAGGAAAACTCTCGAAACCTTGCCTTTGAAATATTATGTTAGTCCAATAAAAAAGGTATCATTGCATACTGCAATACTCTGGTATTTTGGCATGTTCTCTACTGGATAGATATCTCTACGGATAATCCAATCTACACTAATATATAAGCTTGAGAGCAGCTCCCTTTTGCAGTTAATATGCACCAGTCCCAGAGCTTTTTTTTCGGCATAGCAAGATTAATCATAAGGGGACCTTAGGCAGCCGCCAAGGGCCCGCCCAGGGTTAAGACAGGGCCCTAGAACCATGAATGCAGTTGGCTGCATTAACCACCCATGTATGTAGAATGAAGGGGTCAGGGAGGGTGGAGGGGGGGGGGGGGACGACCAACTTGCCTATAGTCCTGTGGGATCTTAATCCTTTTATGTTTTTAGACCTTGTCAATAAGGTATAGCTGTCAAGTAGATTGTGGATTATATGCCAAACACAGGGTTATCAAATGTGACAAAATATCACAAAGAAGATGGCCGTATGGATTGACTAATCATTGAAACAGACTGGTAATCAGCCTCATTTCTGCCAAGTATCTGGTAATAAAAATACTGAAAATCTTCCATCTGTCATGTTCTGTCTTCAGAGAAACATTAGTCTTCATTGGTCATTATTCCTGATAACTCAGGATGTCGGACAGCAGATCACTGCATCACCAAAGATAATGCATAACATCGTATTATTGGACTAATAAATTGGAAGCTAATGATTCATAATGTTAATGCTACTAATAAACACACTGTGTATTGGAATCAATATTTTACTGCAGGGGTACAAGGCTCCCATGATACTTTGCCAACCTTAAGGCTGTCAGAGTAAAATGTCTAATTTGTAGTTTTAGAACAGCTGGGGATCGGATTAGTAACCATAATTGTTTTACAGTGTTCATCATTGTAGCACATGACCATATCTCTTATATAATTATAGAAAATTAAGCGCAAACTCCCGCTACTCCTGGGCGACAGCAATGACTATAGTTCACATCAGCCCCAAAAAGTACAATAAAACTGAAGGAAAGAGTTGCTTGTGCACTATCATAAATCCCCATGCACATTGAAATACCTGGAGGTTTAGTACCACTCCAATAACCATTAAAGTGTAAGCTCACCTGCCACATCAAGGCAAAATCACTTAGGTGAGTCCTATGCTAACAATTCACTTTCCTGCTTTCGACTAAACGGTAAAATTTCTAATGAGACAGAGATGGGTATTTTTCTAAACCTTTAGATACTTATTAACCCTAAATAGGAAACACATGGGATTGGTGCCAGCACTGTAGGATAGCTGTGTATATTTTACATAATGCACTCAGTAAAAGGTACGTTTTTAGTTCACTAGAGAGAATAGATTACATGGTTTTAGTGCACAGAGTATTTTTAGAATGTCTGAAAGGTGAGGGTTAGTGCTGACTACCAGATGGTGTTTGTAAAGGATCAATCATTTGAGATATCTCACTTGGTTAATTTACCAACCATCTATGATGCCACTTCAAACCTCATTGGAATTAATTCAGCCTCCTAATTAAATGAGTACTATTGACTTTGGTAAAAAATAATATATAGAAGGCGTAACACTAATTCCTTCATAAATCCCACTTGACCATTAAGGTCAAAACAGCCATGTTAGAATGTTAGTTGTATTGGATCATTTTTCAAATGTTACCATTTTGACCTAACATTTTCAGTTCTCTACAATTCCCACATCAGCCCTGTTTATATTGATTGTAACTTTTTGCATAGCAAGAGCATAGACTAAATTTTATAACAAGACACGGAGGCTCATATTGCATATCCCTTTCTTTACTGTTGACAAATAGCAGCAAAGGAAACATACAGAATGAAAAAAGAATGAACATGTGATAACCTAGGCCCCTCCCCCTCAGGTCCCAGTATAACAGGCAGCACTTCCCTTCCATTTCCCTCTTTCTTTGCTGCTCTGACACAAAGATAAGTACATGCCTTATTTTCTCTTATATACTATTCATTGATAATTTAATGGATTTTATTTAATTTGTATTTATTTAGTCTTTTATTTCTAAGGTTAGTAATTGTGTCGTTATACACTAGCCTCAGGGCCCAGACCTCCCCTGCTTATGTAACCTTGTCTGTTTCTTCTGCTCGAGCGCCTCTCTGCGCACTTCTTCTTGTTTCATTATTCCTCCGCGTAGCTTGCGGGTGCCGCGAATCCCACGAGATTCCCGGCGGCCATTTTCTGTCATTCTGTCCCGACCTCTCAGTGTGTCGCTGGTCTGGGCCCTGGTGAGAGCGTTTTTTCCTTTGCTTAGTTTGTTTGGGTGACTAACCCATACGTCCTTGATCATGCCTAAACCCAGACTATCTACTGGGTCCGCTCACTCTGGGGAGTCGGATTCCCCAGTAATCAGAACTGAGGTCCCTGTCACCTCAGATATTTCGCCTTCTATGGCGGATGGGACTACCCAACCCGGTGGACCACAGTTTCTGGCGCTACAGCGCTCAGTGACAGACGCCATTATGGCTGCTATGGGGTCTATGTCCTCCACCCTCTCCCACACCATTTCACAAGCCCTCTTGCCCCGTCCTTCAGACGAGCAACTCTCGGGCACCTCGACACCCCAGGGAGAGGTATCTAAAGGGGACTTCAAAAAGGCTGCCCGTAAATCTAAACACTCCTCTGCCTCCAGAAACACCATGACTGGCGTACCTTCGGTCGCCCCAGAAAGCGTGTCCCATCCACGCAAAAGAGCCTTTCCGCGCCAGGCAGAACGGGCGCGGCTTTGGAAATGTGCTAGAGCACAGATTGAGAGCGGCACCGACTCAGAAATCGGGTCAAATGAGGAGGCTATGAACGAGTCAGATTCCGACTCTGATGCGGATTCCGCCGATGGCGCTCTCGACCTCCTTTCCTCTGCTCAGGCAGAGATGCCCGGAGGCGAGACGGGGACCAGGAACCCTGCGGCTGCGGGGCCATCCCTCGTGGATCCTTCGGGGGTCCCACTCTTCGACCCGGATGACCTTCATCATCCAAGGTCGGCGGAGTGGCTCCCAGCCGACCACGTTGCCACATATCTGGAAAATTGGGTCAGAAAACCCTTAAGCAAGGCGGCCCGCAACAAATTGAGGGCGGAGTGTCCTAGGCCTCTGGTGCCCAACAAGGTGTGTGACACCCCAGAGGTTGATCCGAAAATGACCCAGTTCCTCACTAAACTGGGCTGGAACCCCCGTAAAGGACTAGAGTCCGCTTTGAAGTCCTGCCAGGACAAACACCTGGACATATTCGGGCCGTTGGCCAAATTATTTGACTTGGCGGAAGACGCCAGAGCGGAGAACCGCATGGTCGACCCTGAAGACCTTAGAGGTTGGGTCCAGAGAGCAATTTGTATTGCTGGGAGCGTAAATACCTCCCTGTCTATTGAAAGGCGTAAAGCCATATTGTTCAAAATTGAGCCAAAACTAGCCAACCTCGCCCTTACGGAGGCGGGCAAAGACGCCCAAGGACTCCTCTTCGGAGACTCCTTCATCAAAGACTTGGGGCGTTTTGTGGGGGCATTCACGGCTCTAGACAAGGCCCAGGCCTCCATGAGGCGAGTATTCCAGGGGCGGGTCTCTACCAGGGCCGGCAGAAGCAGGAGCCGTCTGTCCGGCCGCAACTATCCCCAATCCCGTGGCACGGGAAGAGGCTCCTTTCAACAGTATCACCAATACCAGGAGACCTCCCGCCCCATGTTTTTTCCATCCCGTGGACGTCAATGGCGATCCAGAGGCCTTCGGAGTAACCCAAACTCCAGACGACCATACGGTGAGTTGCCTTCTACCACACATTTCTTCTCCGGGTTACATAGGGGGCAGACTCCAACATTTTTTCCCAGCCTGGTCACAAATCACTTCAGATCCCTGGGTACTGGCCACTATTCAGGGCTTCCATATAGAACTCACCTGCCGCCCTACACACATTCCCCCTCCTCGACCGATCCGCTTTTCCATCCAGGATCGCGGTCGGATCGACGAAGAACTTTCATCCCTCCAGTTCAAAGGGGCTATCGAACTAGCACCCCCCAGCCCTGCGGGCGTAATAAGCAATATCTTCCTAGTGGAAAAGAAAGGCGGCCAATCGAGGCCAGTCATAAATTTGCGCCCCCTCAATGCCGTAGTCAGGTACCGCCATTTCAAGATGGAGGGTATTCACCTGCTAAGGGATCTCCTCCTCCACGGAGACTGGCTAGCGAAACTAGACCTAAAAGACGCGTACCTGACAGTGCCAATAGCGGAGGCCTCTCGGGACCTCCTACGCTTTTACTGGCGACACGAAATTTGGCGATTCACCTGTCTGCCCTTTGGCCTATCCTCAGCCCCGTGGTGTTTCACAAAACTTCTGCGGCCCGTTATGGCCTGGCTACGCAGTCGAGGAGTTCGGCTAATCGTCTACCTAGACGATATTCTACTCATGGCTCAGGAGCGCTCCACCCTCCTCTCACACCTACGACTAGCCATAAACCTCCTGTCACGCTTAGGTTTCATAATCAACTGGGAGAAGTCATGCCTGACCCCCGCCACCCGCTTGGAATTCCTAGGTTTCCAAGTGGATTCGGGGGCAGCGACGCTGAGTCTCCCGATATCCAAGATTCGTTCCATCCGCAAAGAATTGCGCAGGGCCCTTATCCGACCCCAGCTCACCTTACGCCAATTGGCACGCCTCATAGGCCTACTGGCCTCTTAAATCCAGGCCGTGTTCCCAGGCCCACTCCACTACCGAGCGCTACAGCGCCTAAAAATCGCTCACCTAAGAGCCGGGGCATCCTACGCAGACCTAGTCTCCCTGGACAACGAGACGAAAGACGAGTTGCGATGGTGGATTCTCAACCTGTCTGCGTGGAATGGCAAAGCCATCTTCGGCTTAACGCCGGAATTCACGATCGACTCGGATGCGAGTCTACACGGTTGGGGAGCCCACTGCGAGGGCATCTCAACTGGGGGCCGGTGGTCGGAGTCCGAAGCCCGACTACATATCAATGCCCTGGAGCTCCTGGCAGGCTCCTTCGCCATCCGCAGCTTCGCCAAGGACCGTGCCCTATCATGTATTCGGCTCCGCATGGACAATGTTTCGGCGGTGAGATATGTCAACCACCTGGGTGGTACACAGTCGGCGGTCCTGGCCAGGTTGGCGAAAGATTTTTGGGAATTCTGCCTGGAACGGAACCTGATGGTCTACGCAGAGTACTTACCTGGCCTGCACAACGTCCAAGCGGACTGGGGTTCACGTTATCTTTCAGACACCAGCGACTGGAGATTAGCCAGGAAGGTGTTCTCCAACATATCATCTCTTTGGGGACCATTTACCATAGACCTTTTCGCCTCCCGGCTCAATACTCAACTCCCACGCTTCTTCAGCTGGAGGCCGGACCCAATGGCGGAGGCGGTGGATGCCTTCCTACAAGAGTGGAAGGGAGGCCTCCTCTATGCCTTTCCCCCATTTTCCATGATCCCTCGCTCACTCCTGCAGACCCGCAAACACCGGGCGGAGCTAGTCATGGTCACCCCATTCTGGGAGACGCAGTCTTGGTTTCCCCAAATGCTCGAGATGACGTTGGACTATCCTCGACTCCTGCCGGGTCGCCACGACCTGCTACAAGACCCGACGGGTCGCTATCATCCCCTCCGGCTGGAGGGCTCTCTCCCACTTCTGGCGTGGCGAATCTCCGGGGACCCTGGGAAATCCAAGGAGTTTCGGACGCAACTAGACTCTTATTGGCTGCAGCATGGGCTCCCGGCACTAGACGGGCATATGGGTCAGCTTGGCGAGCTTGGGCTAGCTGGTGCATGGCTCGGAACGAGGATCCCGTTTCGGCCCCTGTAACAACGATCCTGCAGTTCCTGACGTCTCTCTTCGAAGCCGGTAAGGCTTACAGGACCATTAACCTTTACCGCTCCGCTATCTCGGCGATTCACCAAGGCTTCGAGGGCCGCCCCGCGGGACAACACCCTCTAGTGTGCCGACTCGTCAAGGGCTCTAGATTTTCAAGGCCACCCAGGCCCCGCTACTCCACGACCTGGGATGTTTCAGTTGTATTGGCTTTCCTCTCATCCTGGCCCGCTAACGCAGGACTCTCCCTCAAACAGCTGTCGGCCAAATTGGTGTGCCTGCTCTGTCTCATCTCATGCAAGAGAGTCTCGGATGTCAGTGCACTGGATGTCGATGCCAAGTCATACACCCCGGACGGGGTAACTTTTAACATCAGCAGACGCACTAAGACTTCCATCAAGGCGGTATCCTACCCTAGTTTCCCTGCCTCTCCTTCGCTATGCCCAGTGACCTGCCTTCGTGAATACGAATCTCGCACCGAACCACACCGATCTACTGCCTCCCGTCAGTTGTTCTTATCTTTCCGCCCCCCTTTTCACCCAGTTTCCAGCACTACCTTATCACGCTGGGTGAAATGGCTGCTGGCCCAAGCGGGCATTGACACTACAGTGTTCGGCGCCCACTCAGTACGAGGGGCTTCAGCCTCTTCTATGATGTCTGCGGGCGCCCGCCTAGAAGACATTATGAGAACAGCTGACTGGTCTAGGGAATCTACCTTCCGAGAATTCTACTTTCGGCCGGCCCCACACACATTCGCTGTAATAATGGATCAGCTTTAAACTTGCAATATGAGCCTCCGTGTCTTGTTATAAAATTGCATGATTTTGCTATTACATGACGAAAAGTCATGATTTTATTAAAGACACGGAGGCGAGTATTGCCCCACCCTTTTTTGTTACTCTCACGCTGGTAAGTATATATCTCCCCACCCATATTACTCATACCACGATACACCACATGTTATAGTTTGGGACGGTAAGTGGGGCCGTCCTTATACTTGTTGTTTTCAATATTACTGGATATGTTAACAGTGATTGTTTTGTGGGATTGTATATACAAGGGTCTTTGTTCCCACTGGTGTAACCTTGTACTAGTTACAAGTATCGACTTTAACCTATTGGCTCCTGTCCTTTATGTCTCCACAGCTTAATCTGGCAAGACGTCTAACAAGGGTCCGGTTTATTGGTCTCCTCCCGCTGTCCTCCATCGGTCCTATGGATTCTACGGCCACACTTCCCAGTTTGTGATGTTATTCCTCCTCGGTTTTTTTCTGTTATTACCTTGGGACTTTATTCTCGCATTACTCTAGTTATGGACATTGTTCTTTGGTCGCATCTGCAGAAAGAGGGAAATGGAAGGGAAGTGCTGCCTGTTATACTGGGACCTGAGGGGGAGGGGCCTAGGTTATCACATGTTCATTCTTTTTTCATTCTGTATGTTTCCTTTGCTGCTATTTGTCAACAGTAAAGAAAGGGATATGCAATACTCGCCTCCGTGTCTTTAATAAAATCATGACTTTTCGTCATGTAATAGCAAAATCATGCAATTATATATTATTTATCTGTGATGTCTTTCTCTACACATTTGGAAATTAAAGTTGTTTTTTTAAAGGAACATTTATTAAGACACAAATATATTTTCCTTTTGATAACTGGTCCCTTTAACCCCTTAAGGACACATGATGTGTGACATGTCATGATTCCCTTTTATTCCAGAAGTTTGGTCCTTAAGGGGTTAAATAAATTAAAAACATAAAAATCATTATTAGACAGACTCCTCACTGCAGCTTGATCCTCCTCTGGCGAGGTCACCAAGACTGATGACTTTTGTCCAATGAGATGCTTCTCATAGAGGAGCATTGAGGGTGCAAGGGCTGTAATCCAGAAATTCATTCCTTCTCTGAGAAGCTCTGGATCCAATGTTTCTTAGGCCAGACATCAAATAGATTCAATTATTGAATATAATTTTGTTCGAAGCACCTCATACCTGTCTGTCTGATATCCCCTAGTGGTTGCAGGCATTACAAAATGTGAACAGTGCTGATTCTCAGAAATTATACTGTTTTCATTTGCGTGGCTGCAAGGGCAAGATCTATGCCCCAGAACCACCTCATTAAGATTGAATAATGTTGGTGCTTACACTGTCCCTTTAAGTAGACCCATGAAGCGTGACCTTTTTCCATTGGTTAAAAATTAAAAAACAATGCAGCCAACTCGCCAAGATGGTACCATTTTTACTATTCCAAGAACTAAACAATAAAAATGAAACTGAATGAATAAAATATTCAGAATTCCTCTAAACACACTACGACCTCAAAAAGAATAAAATAAAATAAAAATAAAAAGAAGACATTATTAGTTCTGTAGTGAACCAGTTGTAGCATTGTTTACTTGTCTTAATTAAATATTCAAGCCTCGAATTATGGGTATTATGCACAAATTACTGCTGCTTTTGGGAAACAAGAGTAATTTCCTCTGCGTTACTGTAGATTAAGAACTGTTAAAATTAATTTATGGAAATATGGCTGTCATAGCTTTTCCCATTAATGTGACAAAATAACCATTATATTTCAGCTCACATACACAAAGCTTGTTTGTAGAGGTCCTACAAGTACTGTTCTGCGCCAAACAAAAGGTTACCAAGAAAAACATATGATGTACATGACGTGCCCTAATGTAACAGGGTTTCAGGCCATATTTTCCATATTTTCAGCCCCTTTAATATAGGATTTAGAGCTCTAGATATCTCTTGCAGGTTTCTTCATCTTGGGGGCATGCAAATCTTGCTGTGTGCTGGCTAGCATCAATTGGAGTGTTTGTGGCCTAAGGGTACACATTCTGATGCACTATAATTATATCAGGGCTCACAATCTCCACTCGACACTAGTAATTGGCAAGTGAACATTAGTCCTGGAGAGTAGAAAATCTAGTTCAGGACCCCCCCAGCCTTTTAAAGCCTGGTTAGTTGCGTAGGACTTGAAATGTTAAGCCCGGGATTTGTATATCGGAAGATACCCGGAGTTCTGATATTAAAATGGGCATGTTTATTAAATATACCGGTGGCAAACACAAGATAATTATTATTGGTCATTTTTTTTGTAAATCGGATTTTATTATGTTTTCTAAAAATTGCTGATCATACAACAGTGAAGTAAGACGGATGTAATTGATTAGTTTATTAAATATTACCATGAATAGGTAGTAGTGTCCTGATAACATGGAACACAGATTGAGATGACATGGTCAGTATCCTTCCTGCTCTGGGATAATATTTGGCTTAACTGTCTTCTTCTAGAAGTTAGCAAATCTGCAAATCTGCAATCTCCCAGGACTTGCTCCATCTTTGGGCCAAATATAGTGTCAATGTGAAATACTTATAACTTGGTGACAAGGGGGTCTGCCCTGAAAAAGAGACAGCTCAGCCCTTAAAGAGGGAAGTGTGAGAAACAAATGGACATGTGTATGCATAAAGTGAATGCATGTAAGGCTGACAGACAGCCTTTCTGATCAGCCCCACTCAAGGCAGAGGGCAGACTGTGCACAGACCACTGAAGACAGATGATCCTGGTCCCTGACCCCATTCAGTACAATGTGAGTGCTTAAAATTATTTTATTTTATTGCACCTGCTTGAGTCCTGCATCTGGGGACTAAGGATGACAGGGCACAACATCGAAAGCTGGACGGTCCCACCAGAATCTGGTAACCAGATCCCATACTATTGAACAGCATGCACTAAACCTCTGGATAAATAACTGTGGTATGACACCACTCACTAACCTATTGCCCCAAAATAGGCTGTGTTTTTGATAATTTTCAACAAGCCTCTTGATATTGTCTTAGTTGGGATTAGCTCTACTCATTATTGGGCAGTAGATGACAATAACAGATTAAAGCACTAAGGACAGTTAGGGACATTTCTATAAAAGCAATGCCTTCAAGTAGTTGGACCTATCGGACAATTCCAGGCCAGTTGGTATGGCTTATAACGAAAGATATATCTACTAGACACTGAGTAACAGTGTAGCTTCGGGGATTTAAATGGCAGCACCTGTCCTGAGACTGCAACAGTTCAATGATTGCATTGTTTTTGCCTCTGGTGTACTTTTAGGTCAACCAGACATTTAAATCAATGTTTTCTGCTTGCTTCACTTAGTTAGTAAAGATAGGTATAATAGACAGGGTGACCTTTTCACCTATGTTGGGGAACTTGGGAGAAATCATCTTTTAAGATACAACTACAACAGTCACAGAGACAGATGAATTCTAGTATCTAAAACCCTTTAAATTATATTTTCAGCCTCAAAAGACATTAAAAGTGTAGGTAAATATCAGATCAGCTTACCATGAGCCAGTCAAAAGCAGATTACCTGCCAAGTACGATTTATGTCTCCCACGTTGCCGTGAACGTCGTTTAAATACATGAGCTGAGAGTTGCGGTGAGAATTGGGTAGTACCTAAGCAATTTTTTTTTTTTAATATCATTGAGAACACAGTAGGGTCTGTCTACCGAGCAACCTCTATTAATACGAATGATTAACTATCCCGTCCTCAGCTTCTGTATGACATGCATGAGATGTTTGATGCATGCTACCTCTCAAGGCTTGCTTTATAGCCGTTTACACCTTTCTACTTATAGAATCCCTAAACCATTGAGAAAAATAGCAGCAAACATAATAAAATTGATACATTCTTCATTCCCACGAGTAGGTCCTCCAAAAAAGGGCTTTATATCTCAGGCTGAATGGAATATGGCAAAGCACCATTTCATGCTAAAACATTTAAAGAGACACTCCAGAGTGGTATTGTCCTTTTAAAGCATTGTAGAGAAAAAAACATAAAAACTATGTTTTAAAATAAAAAACCTACAGATAAATAATAATAATAAAAAAGATCCTCTAATCTTACATCACCCATACAAAACATTTAGGAAAGATATACTTTCAAGAACTACCTGTGTAGTTACATGTACCGTACTTTTTCCATCATGTTTTTATTTATTTTTTGAATGCTTATAGCATCATATGAAAACAAATCACGATTATTTTATTATGGTGCATTAGTGAATGCCTTGTTGTATTATACGAAGAAAGTGGGAAAGATGAATAGAATGAGAGAAGGCGATAGAGAGCGGGATTAAGGGAGAGGAGGAGAGGGGAGAGAAGGAGACATGACAACATATCAGCTGCATGACATCACAGAGTAATGTAGAAGCGTGGCAAATAACATGGCAGTAAATTGTGGGATTGGCAATTTTATAACACTGGCATTTCTGGTTAAAGTTCACTTATGTCAACATTATTATGTTAACAAATCTCTTGGTTATATGTAACCACGGTGTAATTGTAAAGTGCTGCAGAATATGTTGGTGCCATACATTTGAAAACAATAAATAAGAACAATAATAGTAAGAATAAAAGGAATAATAATACTAATACTAATAATGATGTGATTTATTGCACAAAATCCATAGATCTATTTGATGATTTATTTACACATTTGTTCTCAAGTCACCCAGTATGTGATGTTGTCAACGCGTTTTGCACTTTATTTAACTCTGTGCCTGTTAGACCTGGACATACAGGAGATCAGATGGATTCCTGAACTCGGAGCCGAAATGTAGCAGAATCACGAACCACCCGAAACGTGCAATGGCCGTGCACGTTTATTTTGGTTTGTGATCCTGAATTCTTACCATGGAACCAAAAAAAGAGATGATTGATAATTATACATTACAGATTGAGTTATTTCCAAGCAAGATCCTTTGTCAATGACCACCAGATCTGCCCAATTTTATGACGCTCCCCCCAGTTTAATCTGACCCCCTCTCTCTTTCTCCTTTCACACATTACCCACACCTTCCTTCCCCATCGCTGTCTTTACATATATAGACACACATTCCAACAGGTGAACTTTTTCCTGATTATGAGCTGAGCAGCTGTTATGAGACTCAACTCTAAACCAGGGCTGTATTTGCCGCGAGGCAAACAAAGCGTTTGCCTAGGGCGGCAATTTCAGGGGGCGGCAAAAAACGCCACCCTAAGTGCCAAGGCAAATGCTTTGTTTGCTTCACTTTCTGGGGGGGGAGCAAGAGGTGGCTGGCTGGCTCATAGTGTTGGCGGGTGGCAAGGGAATGCAGTCCTCTGAGCTCTTCCTGCTCTATGATGCCTGGTGCCAGAATATGACGTCACTCCAGCCCCGGATCCTCAGTTGAAACGATGAGTCATTTAATCCAAGCGCTGTTGGAACTATGTAAATACATGTAATTGCAATTGTAATGTATGTCTGAAGAATATGTCCTCTATTTTTCATTTTACAAAAAAAGTACAGATTTTAATGGAAATTGGTAGTTTTAGAAATTAACTTTAATACAGCCTGCTGGTTATCAATCAGACAATAGGTTACTTCACTGGAGCTAAACTCAAGAGGCAGTGATTGCTCAGAGCACCTGCCTTGCAAAGACTTCTCATTGAGCTGCACTGGGAAGCCTGTCAGGGTTATTCTATAAAGTGAAAATGCAAAGTGACTTCAATGTAAATTTTAAGGTCAAAATAGTCAACCTGGGAAAAATGTCTAAGACAGCTATGCTTTTATTTCATGTACTCTGGCCTTAAATTTTAAATTTACTTTTAATTCTCCTTGAATTCTTACTTAAGTAAATAACCATGTGATTGGACAGCCACAGAAAGTCTGGGCGGGGTTAGAAGGGGAGGGCTTGCAGAGGTCTTTAGCTTTCTCAAGCTGTTTTTAGATATATCCCCTATGGAAAAATGCACAATTAAATGCATGCATGTTTTCATTGGAATATATGTACTAAATAGTGATATGTATTTATTTTTTTACTGACAGCGGAGTGTCGATTCCTTTATTTGTTTGTTATCTGTTGCTTGTTCTTCGCTAACAAACTTTTTGTTTTCGTAGAGATAAAGTAGTCTGGCTGCTGTGGTTATGTCATTTTAACCCTGCAATGTAAAACACTGAATTTGTTTAGACACTGACAGCCACTAGAGGCATTTCCTCCTCCAGATCAAGTAAAAATCAGTCTGAGAATCATATGTTACTGACAGCAGTATTCGACTGGAGAATTGTGGCACTCTATGTAAGGCCATGGATTGGAGCAGATCGCGGGTGATGTCAGCCTTCTATGTTCTTAGTAGTTAGGGATCCTTATAGCAAATACTTACTGCGGGAAAGCATTGGTTACTCTCCTGATGGGTGGCTCTCTCCCAATATTTCTGTAGAGGGTAAATGAGCAAATTTTATTTAAATAGGCACATTTAGGTCATTTAAATATTTTAGGTATCCCTGAACAGCAGTCTATACAAACAATTGTTTATTTTATGCTTGTGTGTTAGCTATAGATCTAATTCTTTAAATCTTTCACCTCAATAGAGAAGAGGGTTACGCAAAAACAAATAATGCATTCAATGGAAATATATGTTACTTGATAACATCTTATCATCATTTTTCTAATATTACTAAACCTAGTATTATTAGCACTAATTAATTATAATTTTATAATAACATTTGGGCACCCTTTACTTGTGTTTTGTCTGTATTACGATAAAATAGGTTCATGTATTTCGTAAAAAGCTTATTATCTATGCTCTTCATTATGTACTGCAAGATGTTGGATTCACGGTTTTGTCTCCAGAAGAGAAACCTCTGTTCTAAATCTGAGTAAAATGTGAAACAGCTGCACATTTCCCACCATGCAGTTGTCTGCTGAATACATCAAATGATCCTGCATCAAAACAAACCAGCTCTCGAAAATCAGTCCTTCACTGTCTGAAACAGTTTAATCAATTACACCTGGTGTGCAAACACAAGCGTAGGTAGCAGCAATACGACATTCTGTACACAATTCAGACATACAGATACCAGTTAACACAAATGAGTAAATAAAATGCAATTTTTTTTATCAGGCTCGATTTCCTATTTGGCATTAGCCAAACATTTGTGGTGCAGCAATCTTTAAACCAAAATTGCCTTTACTTGCTGCCATGCATAAGCATTGCTACCCAAACCTTGACTCCAAACATGAGTAGAACCAAATAGAAACTGCAACACCAGTGTGATTCTCCCGCTCCCCCTCAGAATTCTATGATTATGGGGTCCATGCGTTGTATCTCTCAAACCGACCGTGTCTAGGGAGGCTATCTAGTCAGCTGCATATTAAAGATGTTCAGTGCCAATGCAGTGCACAATGTTTTGTCCCAGCCTAGTTTTACCCAGCACTTGTGTCTGGACAAAATATAATGTAGAAATGCCAAGCTACAACTGGGGGTTCCTCTCGATTGCACAAGTGAAAAGCAGAAGTATTGAAGAAGACTTCTGATTCTAATTCACTACTCCCAGCAATATCACTCCCATAGTGATATTAGCCTTGTAGGCATTGACGGAACACCTGTGGGTCTTAAAGGTTGTGAGTGTGAAGAGTCTCTGGGTGTTCCATGTATCACTGGAGGCCCAACAGAAGGGGAACTACTGGTGATGCAGCTGCACTGGGACTTATACGCTGGGGGGGCTCATTGTGTGGCTTACACACTTAGGGTTACCTTATGGGCAGCTCTGATCCATTGTCTAGTCATGCCCCATGGCCATTTAAGAGTACAACTGGGACCTTGTCAGATTTACTGTTCAGTTGTGGTGCTGAGAGAAGGTGTGTACATGTCACTTCCTCCCAACATACAAAAGAGCACACAAGGAGGGAGAAGAGGAGGTGGGGCAGGGAGTGGGGAGGCGAGAGCCTGGACTAACCAATGACTCCCATTAGCTTAGTCAGCACCAGCTGCATCCAGATACCACTGGACCCCAGGAATGCCATCCTCCTGGATCCAAAAGGTATAGAAGCATTCTCCATACAAAGCATTCTTACATTAAAGCACACAAACATTACTCATAAGTACAACCCTGCAAGGATGGGCAAATTATAAATCCCCAGCAGGTAAAACATTGTGGGAAACAGTTAATGACCTACCTTTCACTAGAGAGGTGCAAAGAAAATGTCTTGCGTCAGGGCCCTGTCTGTATTAGTTCTGCCACTGCCTGTATGTGACTTTTTATTTATGAAAGTGAAATTTCATGAACAATTCTTGTGCTGCATTGCATGCAGAGGTAGTTCAGAATGGACTAGTAAGTATTGCTGCTGAGAGAAGACGATTTAGGTTGTAGAACATTAACACTTCTGTAACAGATCACCTGGCACCCCGATTGGGTACCTCCGTTGAAGGATGCTCTTAGCGCTTCCTGAGGACTCCAAGCACTCCCCCAGAGACCATAACCACCGCAGACCCCACGAACCGCCGCAGCTTGGTTGGGGTCTCGCCGTCTCCTACCCACAGAGTGAAGCAGGAACATGCTCTTAAAAGAGCTTAGTGATTATCCAAGGGAGTATGAAGAGCATAGCAATCCCATGTAGCTGTTTCCCCCAATAAGAGACAGGACTCTAAATTGAGGGTGAAGTAGAACTGGTTTAATGAGCACAAAGGCATTTCTTATATACAGTTTTCCCCACAAGGTTACCAGTACCACCCACGTGGACCTTGTGGAGCACAGGACACAAAGTCACAACAGCCAATCAACACAGTATTGTACAGTTAGACACTCCCAGCTAATGTACAGAAACCCTCCCCTCTGCATGTGATACAATTACCAAACACAATGGACTAACTCAATTACCACAGGCAGAAGATATCCAGTTTTACCCAAAGTCCAGAAAAACCCCAAAAACAACAACATATCCCCACATCCTACATCCCTGGATAGCACTGATCTGGGTGAACAACATATCCAAAAATCTCCCAGATCAGAGAAGGGGTTCAAACGTTTTATGAAAATTACATTTGACAGACCGCAAGCAGGGCTTTCATGCCCAAAATAGTTCCACGGGTTTAGGCTGTGCGGCCGGTCTATCTTCTCCTCCATCCTGGAGATAATTGGCTTAAGTGGCTGTGGTAAGCTTAGATATATTTCTTAGATATATTTCCAGGTACAGGAAATATATCTAAGTCCAAAAACTGTTACAAAAACCACATAAAAATACATAACTCATATAATACAATGTTTAACCTATATGTCCAACATATGCCCAGATAGCTTGGATCTGAACGCTCAATATGTCCGAACAGCGCTCAGATCTCACGAATACAGTTGGATCGCCATGTGGTTAAAGTTGTCTCTTTTGACCGACCGCAAGTATGGCTTTCATGCCCAAAATAGTTCCACAGATTTTGGCTGTGCGGCCAGTCTATTTTTTTTTTTTATTCTTTATTTTTGCATGCATAAAATAACAAGGTTATATTTGCAGTACAACAACAATAGTCACCGAAAATATGGGATACATGTACAATCAATCAGTTGTTTGGCATTCATAAACGAGCACTTTTTGTAGGGTTTAAGGTTAGCTGAATACAAGCTGAGTTTGTGCGTCTGGTGTGAGGGTTACCAGTGTGAGTGTCGAGGTCGGTGATGCAGACTTATGTTAGTAGGTGTGTAAGGGTTGCTGAAGGTTTTCACTACAGTATCCTGTGTGCCGGGTGTCTCAGCCTGGCAGGTGAGAGACTTATCAGTTATAGAGAGCCCGGCTACCTATTATCAAGAAATGGGCTAGTAGTTAGAGTACCTTGTGCCTCAAGTTGGTGTGCTCCTAACCATGGGAGTAGTGGGGGGTAGGAGAGTGTATTCTTTGCCATGATGTGTTTTAAGTGGGTTTTCTGTGCCGTATGTGTGTGTGGTTTGTGCCGTGCCCCGATTAGCTGAGGTGGGCGTTTGCTGTATAGGCAGTGACATGTGGGATTATGCGTTTATATTTTCAACGAAACTGATTAGAGAAAGAGAGAGTTCAAGATTTAGGGAGAAAACACCAGTAAGCCAAACAATATAGACAGTTTCTGGGTCTTGGAGGAACTGTGCTTGCGTCTAGATTTTGTAGCCGCTGGAGGTCTCAAGTGTCTTGTGATGAGCTGGTCCCCAGTTGCTGTCCTCCGTCCCCATGCCGGTTGTGAGAGCTCCTGGCCCGTGGTACAAATGGGGTTATGCATTCTGGGTCCCAATTTTCAGCCGTTGGTCTCTTGGGTGGGTTAGCAGCAGTCGCACTAGACAGTCCCAGGGTCTCCAGTAACTTGGGTGCTTCCTCCATTGAGGTAACCATATGGTGGGCTCCGTTCTGGTTTACCACTAGGGAACTATTAGCCCCCCATCTGTATGATGCCTGCTGCCCTCAGGTCATTTGTGAGTGGGTGGAAGGTTTTGCGCCAGGTGAGTGTGGCTTTTGTGAGGTCTTGAAAGAATTGTAGCATGTCTCCCTCAAACCTCAGCGGTGTTTTACCTTTGAGAGCTGACAAGATCTGTATTTTGTCCTGAAGTGTTGGGCATTTAAGTATTACGTCCCGAGCCATGTTTGGTGGGGACCTTGCTGTCACGGGCAAGCGGTATATCTCTACCGCTGCCAGTTTCTTTGCTGTGGCTGGGGGAAGAATTGTGGCCAGCAGGCGTCTGGAGTAATGCGGCAGTTCATCTTGCGATGTTTCTGCTGGGATTCCCCGTATTTTTATATTGGTGCGTCTTTGCCTTTCCTCCAGTGCTGCCAATTGTGTAGTCATGGCCCTTTGCTGATGCCAAATATGTTGTAGGGATTCCTGGAGCTCGGATTGGTGTTCCTGTAGATTTGCTAAATCTTTTTCAGACGCCTGTACCCTGTCTGTTATTGCTCTGATGTCTTTCTTGATGGGTGCCAACATTGCTGCCAACATTTTATGGAAGTCTGTTAGCAGGATTTTTAGATCATGCCTTGTAGTAGGGGTCATGTCGGCTGGGTCGTCCGACCTCGATGGGTGCTCCGGTGGAGTGACTGTGGAGGTGTTTGGCTCCGTTTGCTCTTGGCGGTAAGTTTGGAGTGCGGGACATGGGGATTCATCAGGGCCGGTTTTGGCCTGCGCGGGCCGTTGGAGCATGGCTCCGATGTCCCTATTATCCGCCTGGTGTTGCGGTCTTTGTGAGCGGCGTCCCATAGCCTGCGTGGAGTCTGGCTGATCTGCCGCCGTTGGGGATGTGCTTTCCCACGCTCGTCGTGTCGCAGCTTCTTTCAGGATTGCCTCCAGGCCCATGTAAGTTAGAGCGGGGTAGGCCTTAACTTTTTGCCTCCGCTTGGGCTGGTGAGAGGCTGCAAAGAACGGCATCAATCGCTTCGGGGTAAGTGACGGGGTCTTGTTGTCCACTTTTTGTGGGTGGATGGGCTCGTGGTAGTGTGATTTTTCACAGATTAGCTTAGTTTCATGGAGGAGCATTCATGGATGGCGTCCGTTCAGGATGGTGGTCAGGCTCCGCCAGTCTATTTTTAATGGTAAAAATGAACTATAGTAGGGTGAGGTCAGAAAATAGCAAGGGCTGATGGGAGATTGAGGAGGGACACAGCAGCCAGTTTAAACTGGTCTGGCAGTGTCCCTGGGACAACGCCCTGCTGGAGAAACAATAGGACAGGAAAAAGGGGGAGGGGAAGAGGCACATTTTCCCATGGATTTAAAGGAGTAGAAAGGGTGTTTTAAAATCCAATAAGCCCAAATAGACTTTTTAAATGGCAATACACCCCAGGGGCCATAGTCGCGGGGCAGGAGGCTGGCAAGCAGGCCCCTCCAAAAACCCATGGCAAGCTCCCTTAAAAGAGTAGTTTGTCCCAACTTCATTCAATCACCAGTCTCTTTCTGTAAAACATTGTGACTGACCAGAAATTATTTCCACTTCACAATAAATATGCTAGTGAACTGCAAGAAGTGACCAATAGGGAGACACATAGAGAATGATGTATTTTTTACTGTTCCTTTTAGTTTTTTCTTTTTTCTTTTATTGATTCCATTTTCTCCCTTGATCTGTGAACCAAATGGTGGAAATATGTGTATATCAGGGGACTGAAAAATATGAACCAAATGGTGGAAATATGTGTTTATCAGGGGACTGAAAAATATGAACCAAATGGTGGAAATATGTGTTTATCAGAGGACTGAAAAATATGAACCAAATGGTGGAAATATGTGTTTATCAGAGGACTGAAAATTATATACATAATATTTATATGTGTATATTTTGCAGAACTCTGGCTCCTTTTTCCACCTTTTGGTTTGTCTGATTCATTTTCCCAAATCTTTTTTTCGTTAACAAAATTTGAAGGAGCCAAACCGCCATATGGTCTAAATATGGGTCTCACAAAAAAAAAGTGTTATTTTCAGATGAAGTGGTTTGGCCAAAACAACTTTTTTTGCTGTGCAAAAGTCTATAATCCACTTCCCTTGTATCACCTTAAAAGAAGAGGAAGGGACATGTACTTACTTAAAGCTCTCCCTTATTTCTGCTGCCATTGTCCTCTAGACTTGGAGAGTCAGTTTGTTCCAAACTGCAGTTCATCAGAATTTGGGCTGACTGAGTGATTGGTCAAATTCCTGAACTCCAAGCCAAAATGTAGCAGAATCAAGAACCAGCTGAAAAATGCAATGGCTTAACATGTTCGTTTTGATTTGTAATTCTAAATTCTGCCCGAGGCACCAAAAAATTAGATGATTGATGGAGAGAAAGACGACCGATAGTTAGGGGACAGCCACTATGTTGATTTTATTCACAAATCAAGTGAGAAGTGAAGAATAGAAGGAAAAAAGGAGGAGAGTAAACATATTTATACAATTAATTTTAATAAATATAATATATAATTGTAGATTATACTAGCTTTAGTGTAACTATAATCTTAATTTTATTAATGACAGGAGGCGAATATTTGCTTAAGTCTCTCTTTACTAGAACTCCACAGCAGCACATTAACAGAGAGATAAACACCAAAGACAAAAACATAAGGTATCTATATAAGGCTCCTCCTAAGCCACCATTTCCTCTTTCACGCTGCGACAACGTAACGTACACAACAATGACAATAACTAAATAAAGAAAAATTCACAACATAACGATGAATGTCATCTGGAAAAACTTCGGATAATGGATGAACTTGATCTTTATCCCGCCAAACGGCCGATCCTATGAACTGAAGTCGAACCATTAAACTGAAACGAAATAAACAGAATCGAAAACACTGATTAGTGAACGAAATGTACTGATAAAACATAAATCCCACGATCCAGTACTGATAGAATTAAGACACGAAATCCATACTAATGACCGTCAATACAGTATAACATGCACTTCCCACAACATCACCCCAGACTAACCAACCTAGCCCAGATAATCAGACAAATCAACAGAAATACAATCAATGCAATCCATCCAAAACAAGGGGGGGGAAGAAATCAAATTGGGTGGGAAATATTCGCCTCCTGTCATTAATAAAATTAAGATTATAGTTACACTAAAGCTAGTATAATCTACAATTTTATAGCATGACAGGAGGCTTCATATTTGCAGTTTTAACGCTCCGACAGCAAAGCAAAAGAAGCATGTTCCGACGGTCTAAAGTAAAATAGGCGAAAAAACTCTACACGGGACCCGTCCGCCGAACGTCAAATGTCCTGAAGGGAAGCGCTCGCCAAAAAAGCTCCGGAAGCTGCGGCGCCCCTAACCAAAAGCGCTCCGAAGGTCGCATTCACGCCCGCCAGAGCCAAAAGACATCTTATCCATCGCGCCAGTGCCTTCGCTACACGAAGCTTAGGCGAGTCCTAGAAGTAAGGGCATGATACAACCGTCGAATCAGACTTGGTACGTCTAAGCACCTTGACGGAGACCCCCTCTGGAGAAAAACGAGAAAGCACCGACATCGAAGGCCCGGACATCCGAAACACATCTGAACAAGACCAGACACAAGAGGGCAAATTTCGCTGAAAGCTGGCGAAGAGAAAGGTCCTGGTTATCAGGCCAATTCCGAAAGAACGCCAAAACCAAACGCACGTCCCAGAGGGAAGAATACTTGGGCGCCGGAGGGCGCACCAGTCTCATTCCACGCAGGAGCCTGCAGACTAGCGGATCCTGGCCGATGGGGAAAAACCTGAAGCGGGACAAGTGCCGTCGAGATAGCTGATCTAACCATGATAACCAAGCGATATGACCGACCCAGGTCAAAGACAAGAAATTCAGCACGCTAGATACAGGGCCCGTAAAGGGATCGGTATCCCGTTCCAAGCACCAGCGAAACCAGGAGCTCCATGTTGAGAGATAACACCTCTAGTGCTCGAAACCGAGTGGTTGATGTATTGCACCGCCGAACCATTGTCCATCCGAAGGAGCACGCATCAGTCCGACAGATGCTTCGCCAGGCTCCGAATTGCCAACGAACCTGCAATCAACCCCAGGCAATTGATGCGGGATTCCGATCTATTGTCTGACCACGGGCCCCCCGTGGACCTAGACGTGCACGAGGCACCCCAGTCCCAAAGACTCGGATCCGACTCCTACACGAGATCCAGGGTCATCCCGAATATCGCCTTGCTGTTCCAGGCGGATATATGCGGGAGGCACCAGCTCAATCCGGCCTGCACGTCCGAGGCCAAGGAGATCATCTGGTCCTAAGAGGGTCTCTTGCGTAGAGAGTGCGCCTTCAGCCGCTGCATGGCCCTGTAATGTAGTGGGCCCGGGTAGAACGCCTGTATCGAGGCCAAGAGGAGACCCACCACGCGAGCCATCCTCCGGAGGGGAGTTCGGTCTTGTCGAAAACACGTCTGATCTCCTTCCGAATGGTCGTTATCTTCGCCACAGGCAGGCGGAGAATGCCATCTTGCGCAACGACTACGAAACCCAAGAATTCCACCGTCTGCGCAGGCTCCAAGGCCGATTTCTTCAGAATGACCACGAACCCCCGGCATTCCAACAAGGAAAACGCAGAGCGCGTCCGAAATCTGAGCCCGGCGGGGTCCTCGCAAAGATAAGCAAGTCGTCCAGATAGACGATGCAGCGTACGGCCTCTGCTCTGAATTGGGTGACCACCGGTTTCAGGAGCTTGGTGAAGCACCAAGGGGCCGAGCTGAGGCCGAAGGGGAGGCATGGGAATTGGTACGGAGAGTCTCTCCATACGAATCAGAGGGGACTGCGACAGGCCCCGTTCACCGGGATGGAGAGGTAAGCGTCTTCTAGGTCCAGTCTCGCGACCCAGTCTACTGGCCAGAGAAGGCATCGAAGAAGGTGAATGCCCTCCATCTCGAAGTGGTTGTATACCATGAAGGCGTTCATTTCTCCTAAATTGATCACTGGACGGAATTCTACAGACTTCTCCCTTACCAGGAGAAAATCGAGCTGACGAAACCCCCCAAATCCGGGGCCTGTAGGACCGTGCCTTTGGCTAGCGTTGCTCGAACTTCCACCTCCAACAAGGGCTGTTGGCCTCTTGTGATGACGGGGATCCTCGGGCGTCCAACCTGTGTAGGGGAAGAGTGGAAGTCTGTGACATAACTCCGCACTGTCCCAAGGACCCATACGTCTGAAGGTAACCGTGGGCGGAAGACCCTCCCGATCGAAGACTTCGCTTTATCCCGGGAGGTAAACAGAATAACCTGTTTCTGCAGTTCCTCAACGAAAGGCTCCCTGAACAGCAGACCTTTAGCCAGGGGACCCACATCTTCGGCTCCCAAATCCGACAGCTTGTTGTCCATATGGAAGAGTGCCGTCTTCCTGGGTTCCGTGCAAAGGGCCACAGTGGCATTGCCCAGCAGGCAAATTGAACGAAGTGCCCAGTCCCTCATGGTGGCTGGGTCCAGAGCCCTACCTTCTGTGAAGGCCTCGTCTGTTAGGGCCAACATCCGGGGTAACCGCCACCCTGTCCGGCAGTACCGGTCTGGGGCATTCCACCCGCAGCTTCTTGCAGGCCTCACTTCCAAGGGGTCTACGGACCCAGTAGCGCACAAATTGTGCCAAGTGGTCGGGCAGTGACTAGTCCGAGGACCTGGGGCGTCGGATAGATTGAGGCTCTAACAGAGGTTCTCCAGTAGTGCCCAAAAGGGTATCGTCCCCCAACATTGTCGTGGGGGCCCTAGTCGGTGGCGCGTCTTCCTCTTCCCAGCGTCCACCGGGACCCTCGCCAAGGTCCGCAACCCAAACATCTTCTCCATCTGAGGGAGGCTGGTCTGCCCGCCACACATCCAGCACGGCCAAGGTGGGGGGGGGGGGTAAGGAGGCCTCCTCCCCTGCGCCCGATAGGCGGTGGCGCCTGGCCGGCGAGGTTGTCAACCTCAAACCACATCACTTCGCCGGAGTCTTGCCCATCCGGGAGCGTGGTTCAGGGTCTTCACCCTTTCAATAGCGCATTCGCGCACTTGCCTGCTCTCGCACCTGAGAGTCTGACTCATCCGAGTCTTCTGCCAACTGAGGGGTTCCACACACACCCCTGTCCATATGTGGTTGAGGGAGGGCCCTAGCCAGGGCTTTTTCAACAGATGCGGTCACAGCCGCATTAAGTAAAGCCTGCAAATTCTGCTCCTGTGCAGAGGCGTCCATAAAGTCTGAGTCTATGATACTTGATACCTACGAAGCTAGAAAACAGGTATCATTAGCAGGCAAAAAGGGGCAGCACCCCTAGTGTTGGCAGAGGCAAGTAATAATGCATGCAGGCTCAACAAACCGTTATCCAGGGTATGGAGCCACCAGTCCAATAGCATGCATAGTATGACACAGACAAAGCAGGCCAATCATGGGGCACAGACAAAGCAGGCCAATCAAGGGGCACAGACAAAGCAGGCCAATCAAGGGGCACAGACAAAGCAGGCCAATTATAAAGGCACAGACAAGGCAGGCCAGTATAAGGGTACGGGCGGTACCGACCCAGAGGTATAATGCAGGCGGAAACCTAGATCCTTTTAGACATGTAGTAGAATCTTGACTATTAGGGTGCAGGGTAGAGACGAAGCTGGGTCCTTATAGGCAAGGTTCTTCAAGATAGCGAAACACTTTAGTTTTTATATGGTTGTGCCTAATCCATTAGGCCACAAAATACGAGTGCCATGCTCAACCACCCAGATGGGGCCTGAACCCACAATCCCTGGCTTTTGACGCCAGTGCTACCTCCATCAGGCAACCGAGGCTTGATTAGAGCAGTCCTAGTTCAATAAGTGGGTAAGGACACCAGGCAGGGACACCTGCAGGAGGCACGCAGTGCCATGTGGAAGTCAGGAGAACCAGTAAACCGTAAAACCATGTCCATAGAAAAACATGCAGGGCAAGCACACATGCAAAGAATCGAAAACTAAAGTCTATTGCTTAGTTACTTGGGAAGGTGAGGGGGATTGAATCTGCGACCCTCATATATGGGGCATAATATATGATGCAAGGGCTCACAGAGCTGCCTCACATGGACAGAAAAGAAAGCTGTCACCAAAAAATACGCACCCCCAAACAGCCCAGGAGATGGGGAAACACACCGGACCAGCTAGTCACTGTACCTTTAATAAGGCAGTGACGCGCGCATCTAACACAGTGGAGAGCCGCGCACCCACTGCCCGACCACGCGGTCGCGGGGAAGGTGACCGGGAGCGGAGGCTCCCGCGGCAAATGAGTAGATCCCTGCTCCGTCCCCACTCTGATAACAGTGTTAGCGAGTGAGCGGGGACGCGGGCAGGGTAAAGAACAAAACAGGGATTCCCGCTCGGCGGACGAAGCCGGCGGGCGGGAATCAAAGGCAACACACGAGGGACCGCAGGAGTCTTTCTCCGCGGTCCCGGCGGTCGGCACGGGGAGCGGTCGGATGACCGCTTCTCGGCGACCACCACGGCCAATAAGCCAGAGGAAACAGAACAAACAATAAAGCCAACAGGGTAAAACAAAACTCCCAAGGAGAAAACAGGCACAAAGAAATAAACACATGGCAAACTGTCAGTAATCTGTATAACTAAACACATGGCAAACTGTCAGTAATCTGTATAACTAAACACATGGCAAACTGTCAGTAATCTGTATAACTAAACACATGGCAAACTGTCAGTAATCTGTATAACTAAACACATGGCAAACTGTCAGTAATCTGTATAACTAAACACATGGCAAACTGTCAGTAATCTGTATAACTAAACACATGGCAAACTGTCAGTAATCTGTATAACTAAACACATGGCAAACTGTCAGTAATCTGTATAACTAAACACATGGCAAACTGTCAGTAATCTGTATAACTAAACACATGGCAAACTGTCAGTAATCTGTATAACTAAACACATGGCAAACTGTCAGTAATCTGTATAACTAAACACATGGCAAACTGTCAGTAATCTGTATAACTAAACACATGGCAAACTGTCAGTAATCTGTATAACTAAACACATGGCAAACTGTCAGTAATCTGTATAACTAAACACATGGCAAACTGTCAGTAATCTGTATAACTAAACACATGGCAAACTGTCAGTAATCTGTATAACTAAACACATGGCAAACTGTCAGTAATCTGTATAACTAAACACATGGCAAACTGTCAGTAATCTGTATAACTAAACACATGGCAAACTGTCAGTAATCTGTATAACTAAACACATGGCAAACTGTCAGTAATCTGTATAACTAAACACATGGCAAACTGTCAGTAATCTGTATAACTAAACACATGGCAAACTGTCAGTAATCTGTATAACTAAACACATGGCAAACTGTCAGTAATCTGTATAACTAAACACATGGCAAACTACCAATAATCTGTATAAATAAACACATGGCAAACTGTCAGTAATCTGTATAAATAAACACATGGCAAACTACCAATAATCTGTATAAATAAACACATGGCAAACTGTCAGTAATCTGTATAAATAAACACATGAAAAAAACTATCAGTATGGTAGAGGAAACATTCACCAAAGATAATAAAAGAGCCAGAAAGGCACATAAATCTCACAACCAAGTATAGTTCATAACAATAATAAATAAATCACACTAAATCCCAAAGCCACCCACAAGAAGCAGGAGGCAGAGGTACTCTGACCTGTACTGATGCAGAGCAGCAAAGAAAGAGGAAATGGTGGCTTAGGAGGAGCCTTATATAGATACCTTATGTTTTTGTCTTTGGTGTTTATTTCTCTGTTAATGTGCTGCTGTGGAGTTCTAGTAAAGAGAGACTTAAGCAAATATGAAGCCTCCTGTCATGCTATAAAATTCTACATATTTTTTTACTGCTCCCGTTTTTCCTTTTCATTGGTTACTTTTTATTTTACTTAATCTCTCAACCAAATGGTGGAAAAATGTTCCTATTTGGTTTGTCTGATTCATTTTCTAAATCGGATTTTTGGTATGAAATTATGCAAAGCCGAACCAACATATGGCTTCAATTCGGATCCCAAAAAGTTATTTTATTTTTGGAAAAAATGGTTTGACTGAACCCGAATGTTCTCACTGTGCATTTGTCCTCTCTTCAGCTCTTGTCAATAAAGCAATCGAACTTTCACAGGTGTCTATGGAAGACCATAGGATCTTCCACCAATAAGAGGCCGTGGCATTTATTGCACATCAAGTAGAGATGTGATTATGAGTAACAGCTGATTGAAAATGGCAACATTCCATAACTGGTAGTAAGCTCCTCTTTTTGAACTAATGTTGCTAAAATCTGTACTTACTTAACATAAAATATCTGCATTTTGTGCATCTTTTGATTATGCTAGAATTCGGAGACATTTAATGCAACATTCATGAGTTTTTCATTAAGATGTGATCATGACAGATTGTTAGATAGAAGAATTTTAAATTGCAAATTTGGGACCTAAAGGATTCTAAGTAAAAATGTGCTCCTATCGTTTTTTTTTAATGATGTCATAAATTCACATTTGTCCCGCTAAAGTTAAAACTACTATTACCTCGTTTAAATTGTGGTGTTTTTTTGTTTTTTAGGTGGTGTGTGATAATTATTTTGTCCTGATGTTTTACATATCTTATGTGTTTTTGTTCAATTTTCAATAAAACATTTCAAATGTAACTGTATAAAATAATGCTTATGTTTATGTTATAAACCAGTACTTAACTTAGTACCTCTACAAGTGTATATTTTACATCCATTACCCATGTTAAGGTTATTAATACATAAATCAAAATGCAATGGACCCAAAAATGGACCCAAAGGCACTTTATATTTTACTGGAATAGCCTCCGAGAATTCCATGATATGAACTCACTGAGATACCTGCTTAAAACTGCACCCTATACAAATATAAATGTCATTCTTAAACATAGTTCTCTTATTTAACAGCTTTTTGCAGTTTTAGATATTTTCTATGTGGAACATTTTGATATTTGGTTGCATAAAATGTAATATATGGCACCTAACTGATTAATAATAAAGCAAGGGAAATATATCTTGGCAAGATTTTGTTCCATAATAAAAGTAGCAATCCAAGTACACTGTAGTGGTTATGGTGCCAGGAGTACCTTAAAGGGACAATCCAGGCACCCAGACCACTTCTGCCCATTGGAGTGGTCTGGGTGCCAACTCCCACTACTCTTAACCCTGCAACTGTAATTATAGCAGATTTTTATAAACTGCAATAATTACATTGCAGGGTTAACTCCACCTCTAGTGGCTGTCTACTAGACAGCCACAAGAGGGCACTTCCTTGTCCATAGCACAGAAAACCTGTGCTAGAGCGTCGCTGGACTTCTTCACGCTGTGTGAGGACTTCCAGCGTCGCTCATTTCCCCATAGGAAAGCATTGAAAAACATTTTCAATGCTTTCCTATGGGGAGCGCTAATGCGCATGCGCATTAGGTCTCCCCGGCCGGTTGGTGGGATTAGTCTCGCCCACCGGCCGACGCAATCACAGGGAGGAGCGGCGGCGGAGGAAGAAGCAGCGATGTGGGACATGTTGCTGCCTCTGGTAAGTTACTGAAGGGGTTTTCACCCCTTCAGCAACCAGGGATGGGGGGGGGTGGGAGGGAGAGGGGACCTGCAGTGCCAGGAAAACTGATTGTTTTCCTGGCAATCAGTTTTCCTGGCACTGGAGTTTCCCTTTAATGCCCCTGCAATGTAAGAAGTCAAACTGTTTACTAATGGTTTGATAACTTGTCTGTGGCTCTCCAGGCATCAGTCTCCTCCATTGAAAACTGGAAAATCTCTGCTCCGAGCAAGTACAGTAGTGCACTGTTGTGGTTATGGTGCTTGGAGTGTTGTTTTTACCAACAAACCAATAGTGCACCAAAAATGATGCTTTAAAGGGATACTGTAGTGCCAGGAATACAAAGCTGTATTCCTGGCACTACGATCCCTCTGCCTCCCCCTACTTCGCAACAAAGCTCCGCCCCCTCCTCCGTCCAGTGACAAGCTGGGTCTAATGCGCATGCACACCAAATGCAGCAAGCGCATTAGACTTCCCCATAGAAAAAGCATTATTCAATGCTTTCCTATGCAGCAAAATCTGACGCTGGAGGTCCTCATGCAGAGCGTGAGGACTTCCAGTGTCAGATAACGGACCAAAAGTCTGTTATGATCCTGGAAGCGCCCCCATGGCTGCCTGGTAGATGTCTGGTACATTGCAGTTTTTCTGGAACGGCATTGTTTTACATTGCAGCACTAGGTGCAAAAGGGACACAGCACCCAGCCCACGTCAATGAGCTGAAGTGGTCTGGATGCCTACAGTGTCCCTTTAACTAAAATACCATGTTAATAGCAAAAGTATGGTTGATACAATATATATGCTAATATTAGACTGAACAAAAATATTTGCAGGGAGTTTTTGCCATTTGTTACCGTGCTGCACTTCATGAGCTGTATTGTGGAAACTTGTCACTTTTTTTAATCTTGGGTATAGAGTTTTTAAACTATTTATAAAAACTGGGCTAATGATTTCGCATGTTTGGCATACTCTTTTTCTCCAATAAAAGGGCAAAAATCCTCTGTAAAAAAATATCATAATAAGAATGGCAAATAGTTTGGAAACTTTTTTTTGCCATCTCTATTCAGTGAAAAAAAGTTACATAAAAGGATATGGAGGCAGACATAGCACAAACACACAGAAACAGCTTACAAATGGAGGCAATCGTAACATTTTGGCAGATGGCTTTTGTCAAAGCATGTTTTTTTATCTTTTTTTTTTTTTTCTAACTGTTTATCTTAAATTGTTCTTTATTCCCGGTCAAAAGGGATTTCATGTAAATATTATTTTCAAGTGTGTTTGGTTCACTGTTTGTTTTATTTTTTTTATTTCTTGTTTACATTTTTTTTAAATTGCATGTATTTTTTTTTATTGTATTAAAATGTCTTATGCTATATTTTATAGTGTTTGAACCTGAAAGCCCAAAATTCCTAACATAATAAATTTCCCCCAAAATTCCAACCACAACATGTGTATTTCCTAGATTATGTTCATGAACCCTTCCCAGATATACTGTATATGGTATTTTAATAAATCCTGTGCAATTTAGAAACCAAGATGACATAAAAAGTCTACGAATGTCTCTGAAAAAAATTACACATTTAAAAAAACAAAAAAAACATAAAATGAGGGTTACTAAGATGTAGCCTAAATTAGTGGTTTTTATGGTCTTCGCCAGTTTGTAATCCCCCAGAATTCAAAACAAAACAATAGAAAAAAATTGCTTTGTGTGCACAGATATTAATTTGACAAATATTCTAAGTTAAGTTTGTCCGTCTCAATCAATAAATTATAGTACAAAATAGGCCAGAGTCTCTCATGGCACAGGTAAATATGAAGTAAGCCATACGGGAAATCTAAATATGATAGGCTTGATTCTCTAAACAGGTATTCTGTTGTAAAGATAATGCAAAAAGTTTCTTTTTGGCAGAAAAAACTCTACAGGTTTATAAGAGTGCAGATTCCTGGGGGTGAGGTAGGGTCACTTTCCTTGAAAATTCTTACGACGTATAGTGAAGTGGTTTTAGTAAGAAGTAATCTCCAATACACTGAATCCCAAAACTGGTTACATCAATACAAAATGATGTTTGATATTTCCCCGAAGAAGGATGAGTTCCAGATATTAGTGCAATTGTCTTTTAAGGCCTGAGAGTAAACTCAAGTAGAAACCACAATACAAATCAAACAAAGTAGGCTCAGTGTGCATATGGAAACTATAGGAAAATAAAGTGTAAGCATTGTTTGAAATGGTAAGGGTTCTTAAATTAAGAGGCAATGGCCAGTCATTTCACATAGAGCCCACCCCGGAAATGACAGAAAACAGCATAGGCAATATCTTATACTTCCCAACATTCCAAATGGACCGAGAGGAAAAAGTTTAATTTTAGGGTATGAGGGGGTGTGGACAAGGGGGGGCTGGCGACTTACTAATAATAATGTATGCAAATAATACGTTATTTAGAGCAAGAACAATGTATTTTATTTACACTGACTAATTCTAAACACATGTATCATACTTTAAATACACATTACAGTGAGTATTATTGCTGTGGAGCTCTGATATAAATTTAGACATACCAATAATGCTAAGCTCATGTAAATGAGGGACATTAGGATAGAAAAGAGGGCCCAAAATAGGGACTGGCCTTCCTAAACAGGGACACTAGGGAGCATTGGTATCTAATCAGGGTGCCCTTATAATTGGGGGTTTCTGAAGCAACAGATTTTTTATTGCTGGAGACAAAATCATAAACTATCCACGGGGCAAAATCTGGGCAGGCAGAGTTCAAGAAAAATCCCCAAAACACAAGCCAAAGGTCCAATACACAATACATTCACATGGCAGAGATCTGTTAGGGGATAGAACTGATCAACATGGTAGAACACCAATGTAAAATCACTGAAACTTGAGTCAAGCCACTGTTTATCACGAGGGAAGATCTTGGAGTGGCTGCTTCATTATTAGGAAATACTCTCAGGAGATGTGGAATCCTCAAGCCCAGTTATATATTGTGAGATGGTACACCAAAATGGAAAGAGTTGTAGAAGAGAATTGTTAGTGACTCGTGTAGCTGGCACAGGAAAGTGTAATGTTAGGAATGAACTCCATTCTCAATTGCTCCCTTAGTCCATGTTAAGTACAATGTCTTCTAGACTGTCTAGCACATGATTAAGGTTTTTTTCAATTATCGTTTTCCCATGTGAACAGAACAGAGCTCTCAACTCTTCCTGTATTTATTGGACAAATGTTGTATTGTCTCTTGATACTAGATAATAGATACTTGTATATACTGTACCAATGGATAGAGTTGCAGAATTTGTTGGTGCTGTATAAATAAAGTATAATAATAATAATAATAATAATAATATTAATAAAAAAAGGTTTTTAAAACCACTACTTTATTAAGTGAATACCACAATATTGAAGTGGAATACAAGAGACAAGCATGCAATTTAACACCAAACTGCGCTATGAAAAAAGGTGCATCAAGTAAAGTGTAACACAATAAAGAAACCAAAAGTGCACAATGCAAAAAAAAAAAAAAAAGATAATGCACATCGGTAAATAATATCTGCGTATGGTGCAGCTTTTAATAATAATCTCTAGTTCATTTTTATAAACATGTGCATACATTTAAAGGCACACTATAGTGACCAGAACAACTACAGCTTATTGCATTTGTTCTGGTTAGAATAATCAATATCTTCAGGCTTTTTGCTGTAAACACTTTTTTTGTGTGTTTTTTTTTTTCAAAGACAAGGCAGTGTTTACATAACAGCCTAGGGATACCACCACTGGCCATTCCTCAGATGGCTACTAGAGGTGCTTCCTTGGGCGCAGCACTGACATTCATTGTATCCACCCTCAGCATGGAGACACTGAACTTTCCTCATAGAGATGCATTGATTCAATGCATTGCTATGAGGAGATGCTGATTGGTCAGGACTGTGTTTGAATCATGCTGGCTCTGCCCCGATCTGCCTGCTTGTCAGTCTCAGCCAATCCTACGGGGAAGCACTGTGATTGGCTCAGGCCACCACTTCTGATGACATTAGCCAAGCAGGCAGATCAGGGGCAGAGCCAGCAGCAGCAAGCTGAAATAAAGGTAAGATTCTGCTCTATTTATGGGGGCAAGGGGGTGCCAGGGATAAGGGTGGGGTGGGGGGAGGGGTGCTAGATGGTGGTTTTAACACTATAGGGTCAGGAATACATTTGTGTTACTGACTTTATAGTGTTCTATTTAGCATTTTTATATATCTACATGTTTATATTTAATATGGGTTTCTAATTTTCTATTTTTTCCTCCCAAATAGTAGGTATTCTTTGCAGATATGTATTTTAATTTATGTGCCATGTTAGTGGCTAATTGTGTTTTGGGGTTATAGTGATATCACCATGTTCTCAGGCATTATCCTTTTTATTTTATTATTCTTAATTCTACATTTTTTTTAAATTAATCTTTATGCCTAAGTGTATGTTCATGTGTGCACAATTATATCTATATATATATATATTTTTTTTTTTATGTACAAGATATTTTTTTAAGCTATACATACATGTGGAAAGCTTTTTAGCAGTTTGGTTGATATTCCCCTTTGTATTCATTCATGCTGCCTTACCTTTTGAATATTGTTTACCTGTTATCATATTCATGAGGTTTTAGAAGTCAACCAATTACAAACCTAATGAGCATGTGTGCCATTGGCCGCACTCGCATTAGAATTTCCCCATAGGAAAGCATTATAAAATGCTTTTCTATGAGGTTTTGGGTGACACTGGACATCCCCATATGGACATATAGGACGCTGGACATCCCCAAAAGTCACCTTACGGCAATGAGCTAAAGTGGTCTGAGTGTCTATCGTGTCCCTTTAACTGCTCTACATTTGTGAGTGGTCTTCCTTATATACAGTATTTAGCTTTTTATCAGAAATACTACCGTATTTGGTATTCTCTCTTTTCTTTATGTGAGACTTTATTGAAGTTATTTTATGCTTACCTGTCCAAAAAACACATTGTATATTGCTATTGTATAATGTAAGTTAGTGTGTTGTACTTTACACTTTTTGCACAACTATCTGTATCACTTATTTGTGATTTTGCCCATAATTATACTTACACCCTGTTCCAAATTATTATGCAAATTATATTTTTCTAATTTACCTAAACAATTGATGTAAATAACAGTCAGCATAATTCTCATGTTATCAACTATTAAGAGTACAATTCAAATTTTATTAAACAAACCTCCTAATGATAATAGTATTTTTTTAAACATAACAAACGTACAATGCACTGTTCCAAATTATTACACACAGTAAGTTTCCAAACACTTCATAGGTTGTAAAGACCTGAAAATTGTCATTTGTTGTGTTTGCAGCAAGTTTACTGAAATCAAAAGCTATTTCAATCAAACTTATAACAACATTTTAACTTTTTAAACAGGTCATGTTACATTTTAACATAGTACCCCTTATTTGATAGCAGCTTCACAAGTCTTGCATCCATTGAACTTGTGAGTTTTTGGACAGTTTCTGCTTGAATTTGTTTGCAAGATGTCAGAATAGCCTCCCAGAGCTGCTGTTTGGATGTAAACTACCTCCCACCCTCATAGATCTTTTGCTTGAGGATGCTCCAAAGGTTCTCAATAGGATTGAGGTAAGGGGAGGATGGAGGCCACACTATGACTTTCTCTCCTTTTATCCCCATAGCAGAGGTATTCTTTGCAGCATGAGATGTTGCATTGTCATGCATGAAGATGATTTTATTATGGAAAGCATAGTTCTTCCTTCTGTACCAGGGAAGAAAGTGGTCAGTAAGAAAATCCACATACTTTGCAGAGGTCATCTTTACACCTTCGGGGACCCTAAGGGGGCCGACCAGCTCTCTTCCCATGATTCCGGCCCAAAACATAACTCCACCACCGCCTTGCTGATGTCGCAGCCTTGTGGCCGTCCACCAACCATCCACTACTCCATCCATCTGGACCATTCAGGGTTGCACGGCACTCATCAGTGAACAGGGCTGTTTGAAAATTAGTCTTCATGTATTTTTCTGCCCAATGCAGCCGTTTCTGCTTGTGAGCATTGGTTAATGCTGGCCGAATAGAAGGTTTATGCACAGTTGCAAGACTCTGGAGGACTCTACACCTTGATGTCCTTAGGACTCCAGAGGCACCAGCAGCTTAAAATATCTGTTTGCTGATATGTAATGGTATTTTAGCAGCTGCTCTCTTGATCCGATGCATGGATCTGGCAGAAATCTTCCTCAATGTGCCTTTATCTGCACGAACCTGTCTGTGCTCTGAATCAGCCAAAAATCTCTTAATAGTGTGATGATCACGCTTATGTTTTCGTGAAATATCTAATGTTTTCATACCTCGTCCAAGGCATTGAACTATTTCACTCTTTTCAGCAGCAGAGAGATCCTTTTTCTTCCCCATATTGCATGAAAATGGTGCTCTGCTTAATAATGTGGAACACCCCCTTTAGTAGTTTTTGCTCACCTGGCAATCTAATTAGCACAGGTGTCCGAGATTGTTTTCAGTGATCAAAAGAGCCCTGAGACACAATGCCATCCATGAGTTAAACTGAAAAACAAAATATTTAATCTTTGTGACATTTAAATAGAATTTGCATAATAATTTGGAACAGGGTGTAATTGAGGCACTTTTTTTTTGCCTAGCGCACTTTTGATAATATTTTTTGCTTGTTTACTGTATTACACTTTAATTGATGCACTTTTTTCATAGTGAACTTTGGTATTATATTTTATGCCTGTCTAGTTTATTGCACTTCAATATTGTGCTATTATATATTAATATAGCAGTGGTTTTAAAAACACGGCTCACCTTTTTTGTTTTGTATTTTTCGGCTTATACACTGTGTAAGGTGCAGCTTTTATATTACTCTAGAGTTTAATTAGTCCCTATTAATATATTTACAACATCATATTTTACTTGTTTGCTTCTATATAATGATAATAACCTAAAGAACATAATCTAGACACGATGCATCAATAAAGATCCTTTAGTTAGACTTTGCAAGTGAACAATACTTACTATTTGCCCACTGACAGTTCTAGCCGCCTTTGCTTACCATTCATCACATTAAGATTTAAAAAATAATTTTAAAAAAGCCTGTGCAGGTCAATATAACCCCATATTACAGTACTATAATTGAGGTTTTAGACTACCCGTATGCTCCCACTTGCCATGCAGCAAGTGTAGCATATCTAATAGAAATTACAAACTAGTGCCAGGGCAGCCATTGCTCCACAGTAATTAGAAAGGCCCTTCCTACAGGTTTAAGGCCTATAAAACAATGGGAGGATAGTACTCCTGTGACCCTCACCTGTGGATATCTGGTAGGGGATTTTAAATGAAATAACGGGGATGGACAGATCACTATGACCAGTGGGTGGGGGATCTTTAATTAAAAAGACAGGAAGAGACATCCTAATGTCACTCCAATACTCCACCCATGGGCAAAATTTGGGGGCTACTTATTTTATGCCAACATTTTTTTTTTTTATCTTCGTCCGACATGGGCTCCATGTAGAATGATCTTCAAGGCAGGAAAAGCCCCTGTAAAGACTTTCCTATGCTCTCAATTCTCATTAGACACTCCATCAAGAGCCTCTGCTTTTCCCTTCTTCAGGATTTTTGGGAGTTTGGAACTGTTCCTCAACAGGGCCAAATAAGAGGTGAAGAATTTGATTTAATGGAGCTGACCTCAGGTGCCTCGAGTGCTGTACTGTCTTTCAATTCTCTAGGTGGCTGGCTGCCCCATGTATATGAGCAAATCTCTTTTACATTGCCACCAGCCTCGAGATGAAGGTCCCTTGCGGTCTGGCTATTACTGGAATTCCTGTTTACGTCCCTTAAACTGCAGTGTCTAACTTTCTATCTGCTTTCTTTAAAACGTTCAATATCTGTGACATGTGCAGCTTAAATTAAGCATGGCTAGATGTTTTTCTCTACGGATAAAATGCCTTCTTAGTGGCTACTATAGTGGTTCCAGCTCTAGCCTATTCATATGTTCCTCATTTTAAAAAAATACCCTGTTCTGTTCTTATGCTATTTGACAATGTAAAGTATGACTATATTTTGATATGCCATTCTAAAATCTGTTCTGATATTCTGTATCGGAACAATCCATAAATAAAAAATAAATTAATAAAAGAAGAAAGGCTATTCTTATATCAATTAAAGACTGATTGCAACTGATTTTTGTAGATGTTTTGTTGTTGCTAGTTTTCTGCAGTTGTTGGTGACATTCACACCAGTAGATGAATCTGCACTTTTTAGCATCTAGAAAAACATTCAAGAATTAGCATGCAGTAGGGGGGCGGGGCCGGACCGCCGAGCTGGATGGCTGCATGCACACACAGCTCCTGCAAACTTGATTTTTTCGCTTTATTAACGACCACCAGCAGCAATCCACAATGCAGAGGAGAAACTGGAACCAGGGTGAGGCTGGCTCCTCGAGCTGCAGTCCCCTGGTTACAAAATCTTCGATAGCCCGACTGGGGCCTACTCCGGCGGTGAGTGGGGCGGACGGTTGCTGCTCCACTATCCTGCCAAATGGAACCCAGCCAGATGCCCTAAGCAGAGCGGACCGGACCCTGCTCCCCCCCCTCTGGACCGGTGGGGGTGATCCCGGTCCTCACCATGGGGCTCCGAACGCGCTGAGACAGACCCTGAGCCCAACAACACTAACACCCTGCAATGCGACCCAGATGCATCAATCAGCATGGTGGATGCCAGGAGAGCCACAGCCATAGGGAAGGGAAACCCTGCAGCAAGCAAGATGGCGTCCAGGCACAAGCCGAATCGGCGCTCGCCACTGCACATAATGAGCACCCACTGCAATACTCAGACAAGAGGCTTATCCCTCCGGAAGCAACGCAAGACCGCGGCTCCAACACAGGGGCAGGCCCGAAACTGAGGAATGGGTCGGAGGCATGGCGGGCCAGAGAGCACACCGCAACTGACACCCGGCAACCTCCAACTTTCCCTCAAGATGCGTCGGGGAGCGGGTCCCTCAAGCAAGGTACAGCACAGCTCACTTGAGTCCCCCATTGCCTACAAAGCCCCCAGCGACATTATCTCCACAATAGATGGACACTTCTTAGACTTCTGGTGGAAATTAAAATGCCTCATGCTCCAACCCTCTCAGCCATACAAAGATGCCAACCCACCAAAACGCACTCCACTTGAGCACACACCCCATACAGCGAGATTTCCATCACGGCGACAGAGTAGGAGAAGCTCAGCGCCAAGCCTCAAAATGGCGCCAAAAAAATCAATCAAGTGCTCTCAAGCAGGACCGCAACCACAACCTAAAGGGCTGAGCAGCGACACACTCAAGTTACAAGCCCCATCCTACCGGAGCATAGTGCAGCTAGATGACAGGCAGGGGCATCGACCAACACGAGGGGCACACACTCACGAAAAGGCATCGGCTGACACGACGGGGACTTGGACTTAATATCAGGCATAGTAACCAATGTCACTCGGCTCTTTATGCCCACAAACAAACTCTCAATGGTACTTAATCACTGCTAAACTGCTCTATAACGGTGTACTAGCTAAGTCTGCACGTAGTTAAGAATGTTGTACTCACTCTCTGTCTAGCATGCAATATAACATAGGGACCAGGCGAGCTCCTACCCCGAGTGGCATACCTCTGAGGGCATACCTGCCTATTTAAAAGACACCCTCTTTACTGCAGCAGATGTACCCCAGCAATGATGGGCATAATAGTGCAACCATTAGTTCATACCCTGTTAGTCCCCCTTGTGCCCACACCGAACACGGGGCCCAGGGGCTGCTTTGTTACTTTATTTTATTCTGTACCATCATAATCGACAAACCATAGGGTCACACCATATAGATAGGGTCAAACCATATAGATTGTCTTAGCCAGCCCTAAGGTTTTTCTTGTTAAGCGACAATATACGCATTGGCGTGTATTAATACACTTTTCATATTGTCTATTATAGCGAACCTAAAGCAGCGCAAGTATAAGCCAGTTTAACTCTCAACTTACTCTCGAAATGTCTAAGCCTGTACAAACATTAACAAGTTGTCAAATCTGATGGTCAGCCTTCTAACTATGTTATGTCATATCCTGACAATACCTAAGCAACGTAAAACCATACTGTTTATAACCCAAAAATGTGCTTGTTCTACTATGTACCTCTATGTTTAACTGTTTTAATGCGCTTGAGGATTGCCTTTGGGGTTCCTCACTAGCGAATGTTATAAGCTTACGCACAACAAAAATAAAGAATAATAAAAAAAAAAGAATTAGCATGCAGTATATTGAAAGTATATGAAAAGTTTTGTTGGGGCATGAAATGTGGTCTAAATCTGAGGTTTTCTAACTCTTAACAAAATTTCATGGTAATGCTTAAAAAAATGTAATTTGTTGGGGAAAGTTTTATTGTTCGGAAAACAACAAAGAAGGGAATGAACTTAATGTTGCTTTGTATCCTTTTTTGACACCCCTTTTTGAGACTTGTTGTTCGTCTTCCTTAGCTTGGTACCATTGTAGGATCCATTCCTGTTGGGACTTCATGATGAATCTGAAAAGGAATTTTCTTTGGTAAGTTATTCAACATTGGATGATGCCTTGGACAGGGCCAATTTATTTTATATGGTTATCCTAAATTTTATATTAAGTCATTATCTTATTTGCTCCTGGTCCATCCAGAGGATTTTAATTCTATGTCATTTTCCTTCAGAGGTCAGAACTATTTTGGCCAATGCCTTCCATCGGGCTGAACATTTTTTTCTTTTATTTTGAGACATTTCAATTAGATTAGATTAGATAGTTGGTTCAGAAGCTTGTTTTGTTTTGATTAAACATTATTTAGATTCATTCCTCTTTATTGGTTCTGTGGATAGTTTTGAGCAGTAACCAACTGCTCAAAACACTTTGTGACTTTGCTGAATGGGTTATTATTAATTTGGCAAAGGAAACGAAAGTGCAACCTGCTTATAGGATGCAGTTGTTTTGGCTTTATGGTTGATTCTTTTTTGATGGGATGCTGTTTAGCAGAAAGAAAGTTAGCAAAGCTGCAGGCAAAACTCTCTCAGATGTTAATTTCAAAGAATGCAACTATTAGACAGTTCCAGTCTTTGTTAGGTGTGTAACATTTTGCAGGTTGGACTATGCCAACAGGTCTTATATTTTTTTCGGAGAATGGCTGTGGCCTGTACATTGCAGGATTTTAAAGGTGATCAGGATGTATCTACAGGTTTGGAATATGTTTTTTAAAGTTAATTGACATTTCTAGTTATTGGTTAATGCTTTTGGCCCCATAGGCTTTGGCATTTATTGGAATGGAAAATGGAGTTCTGTAGGTTGGCCTAGGAATGGATTGTTTGCATCTTGACAATGAATCTGATGCTTTTGAAACTATTCCTGATTTGTTGTAGTCATCACGATAGTGGAGAGTAGTTAGCTAATAAGCAGATTATATTTTATTATGACTATCTGTAGTCTGGGTAATCAGTTCTGTGCATTCTAAGTCAGAGTCAGTTAACTTAAAAAAAAATGTTTTAATGAAGGACAACCAGTGACCCGTTTCAGGGTAAGGCTATTTGATGCACGTGGGGAGTGAAAGCAAGCCCGTCTGGTCTGATCACACAGAAGAGCTACTCATAGGTTATATTGCTAAAACCCTTAATGCTGGCCATGATAGAAAGGTTTCTGAACACACAGTGAATAGCCACTGACTGGTCAAAGTGCCCATGATGACCCTGTCCTCCACTGAAAGTGCCTTCAATGGGGATGTGAGCATCAGAACTGGACCATCGAGCAAGAGAAGTAAGTTGTCAGGTCTGATGAATCACATTTTCTTTTAGATCAGGTAGATGGCCTGTGTATCACTTACCTTGGGAAGAGATTGCAGCAGGATACACTGTGGAAAGAAGGCAGGCCGGTGAAGGCAGTGTTATGCTCTGAGCAATGTTCTGCTGGGAAACCTTGGGTCCTGGCGTATATGTGGATGTTACATTGACATGTACCACCTATCTAGAGATTGTTGCAGACAATGTACACACCTTCATGACTATGATGTTCCATGATGGTAGTGGTCTCTTTAGGCAGGAATATGCACTCTGCCACACTGCAAAAATTGTTCAGGAATGATTTTAGGAATATGACAGAGTTCAATGTGTTGCCTCACCCTCCAAATTCCCCTAATCTCACTCCGATTGACCATCTGTGGGTTGTGCTGGAACAACAAATCCAATCTATGGAGGTCCACCTTCCAACTTGCAGGACTTAAAGGATCTGCTGCAATCTTGGTGCCAGATACCACAGGACACATTCAGAGGTCTTCTGGAGTCCATGCCTCAGTACATCAGAGCTATTTAGGCAGCTTGATGGGGAGCTACATGATATTAGGTTGTTGGTTTTAATGTTGTGGCTAATCAGTAGAAGTTATTATGTATGTTTAGGAACATTCACTGTGTATAATTTCTTAATAATGGAAATGCAACATATTTAATGTGAATACAAAAGAATATGACTATAGATGTGGTGATGTCAAACATTTTTACACAAACTGGGTGGAGTTACAGCATGACATAACTGAACGAAGCAGAAATTAACCCGAAATTATTTTGAAACATTCCACTTCTGATCTAATTGTACTCCAACTCCCATAAATATTTTCCAACTGTTGTATTTGTTCATGTAAGAAGTCGTGGATGTTACTTTAGCACCAGGAGGTCTGAATTGTACGCCACTCTCTCCTTTAACCATTTGAATACCAGCTGGGATTTTCTATTACATGTGCTGGCTCCCGAATTTCACGCTATTTATTTCCACCGGGAGGGAGCCAGATCAAACTGCAGTGAATGATCTGACAGCTTTTAGATGCCACAGGCCTTTGTGTAGACTTGGGTAAAGTGTAAAAAAGGCCATTTCAACATATTTTCCAAATGCCTACAATCTATGTAAGTCGTTAATTCAATCCCCTTTGTATAATCGAAATCAGCAAGCGGTCTAGACTAGAGATATATATACACATATATATATATATTCCTTTTATCATACCCACAGTGTTTGCCAGAAAATAAATATAAAGGACTCTTTTGACCTTTCGAGTACATGTCACACAATGCATTGCGATGCATACTCAGTTAAGTTTCCACTCCCTGCCCTACTTAGCCTGGCATGGATCCTGAAAACATTACAACACTTTCTGATCTTTCTGCCTTCACCTATTTTAGATCCAAACTGTCCACGAAAGTATTTGATTCACTTGGAACACCGCAGAGTGTAGAAGAAAAAAAACCCTTGCATTGTTATAGTATTGGATGCAAAGTCGTGTAGCTATTAGTCTACTAAGTCATCATTCAGATCAAAGCCCACACACAGCTTTGAAAGCCTACAGCTATTTTCCTGTAAGGATCTTACTTGACAGTAGCCCTTCATATTATCCTTTGAAAAATACAGCTTCTTTCCTATTAATAGAAATATGTTCTCTGCGACATTGCAGCGTTACACAAGAGAACAGAAGACGTTACCCACCCATATCTGTAACTCCAAACGTACGAAAGTCTTGTTATGCGAGGCGTAATCTGCAGTTGCAATCTGTTAACAAAACTAAAGGGTTCTTTCATACATATATATATATTTGTAGAGATCACTTTTGTTTGCTTTTGTTTAGCAGGCATAAAATATATATATATTTTTCAGTTCCCGTTCACATCTTCTGCCTTTAAATTCTGGACCACCCAGACACTAACATTCAAAGCTAAAAGCTGTGCACACCCAGAGTTCAAAGGTTCAAAAAAGAGCTACCCAACTTAATCAGTTATTTGCTGCCTTACTTATAACCAGATTGGATGCAAACAGAATATCCCAACAGACTGACTGTCTGGGAATAAGGAATTTCTAGAAAACAACTTATACTCAAAGGCAAAAGAGAGAGAGAGAGAGAGAGAGAGAAGGGGAGGGGGAGCCCAGATGAGAATAGAGAGTGAACCACAGGATCTCACCCCTCCTTCTTAGAGATTGTAAGAAACAGGACCAAACACAAGAGCCACTGTAGTCCTGCAAAGGAACCTGCAGAATGTTTGATCATACTCAGTACCCTTATAATTGTTTTAATTATGATGGAGATGACTACCCAACCTGCAGCTCAGACGAAGAGAAAAAGTACTCAAGACCAGCCTATAGGTAAGAAGAAGCACACTTGAAGAATCTGCCCCTAGATCTTTTTATCCTAACCATTTTCAGCGCACCTCCAGCCGATAAATCAATTCAATTATTTCAGCAGGTAGTGTTGAGATTAGTTCAATCAATTATGTTGCTAAAAATCACCAGCTGCTCTATTGATCGTGCAGAGAAAATGCTGGAGTTAGGGATTCCCTATGGGTATCTGTGAAGAAATTAGTGATACAAATATTTTCAGTGTTCTTCTTCAGGCTGTCAGTAAGATTAATGTTGATTTGAAAAAGATTACACTATTTGTTTTATGTTATACTTGTAAACTTTTATGCTACTCAATAATTTATGAAATAAATCTATACAAAAGAATACACAGTTTATATATATATATATATATATATATATATATATATATAGACCCTATTTAACGTGATGTAATTCAATGGGAAATGTACATATAAAAAAGTTTAAAATATTCTATAACAGGAATTAGCCCAATTTAACGTGATGTAATTACATGAGAAATATATATATAAAGTTAAAAACATTCTAAAACCAGATTAAGCCCAATTTAACGTTATGTAATTAAATGTAAGACAAATTGTTTTTCCTATTTAATTACATTACGTTAAAGTGGGCTAAATAATTTTAAAATCGGTCAAAAACTATTCATTTTCTATAAAAAAAAATTTTTTTATAATAGTTTTATTATCCCCAGACAGAATATATGTATATATATATATATATATATATATATATATATATATATATATATATATATATATATATTCATTATGTTACCTTTTCTAAGAACATTACTTTACAGTAAACTGTAGTTTGACGGATACGTCATTCTCATGTGCTCATGTAAAACTACAGGTGACAGTTAATTTATTATCAAATATAAAGATATCATGTTTTTTTTATTTATTTTATTTATAGCTATATTGCTTTAATTGCTATGGCAATCCAGCAAAGTCCTGACAGCAAAGTGACTCTGTCCGGCATCTACGATTTCATTATGAAGAAATTCCCATATTATAGGTCCAACCAAAGAGCGTGGCAGAACTCCATAAGACACAACTTGTCTCTCAACAGCTGCTTTGTCAAGGTAACGCAATTATATATTTTTTCATCATAGTCTTCTTAAGAACAGTACTGTCTCTCACTTAATTAAAGCCAAGTTTATTCTAACAAATACTCTTTTAATTAAATTGGAAAAATAAAAAATAATAATACAAGCAACTAGTTATAGTTTAAATCATAAAGAGTTTATACCTTACGCACTCATTAATTGTGATAGTAGTAATGTTAGTTGATAATCATGTATAATATATATATGTATGCATGCATGTGTTCTGTATATATGTTCTGTATATACATATGTAACCCATATACTCAATAACACTTACAATTTCAGCAGTAAATGCCCAGGTATATTTCTGTATAGGGGAAGCTAAATATCAACCAAAACATATTTATTAACTCTGCAAGTCAATGCTTCCGACTCTCCTGAGTTTAGGAAACATAATAACTGATGCATTACTGTTGACAGTAACCTATCACCCAGGGGATAGTAGGGATGCTATGTTTTGTTTAAGTGGCATCTGTATTAATGAGTAACATCTATAGAATCTCCAAACAAAGTAGCAAAACTGTATTTAAAGGCCTACATTTTGTATGCTGGTTCTCAACTTACTGCATTTTTCCATTTGTTGATTAGAACATTTTATTACAGGTTTCAAGATTTTTTTTTTAAGTCAGAATTGATACATACTGGTCATTTTTTCCAAATGGCCAAAACAGTTCTGCACTTTTCTGTAAGTTTTCATTGCATAAGATTACGTTACCTAGAAAAAAAACTAAAATTTAAGCTTTTCTTTATAGCGTTTGGGAGCAGGATTCTTAGCATACATTGTAGAATGACTCTTTGTAAGTTGAAAAAATGAAATCAGTGTTTCTATCTATAGATAGATAGATAGATAGATAGATAGATGATAGAGATAGATAGATAGATAGATAGATTGATAGATAGATAGATAGCATTTATTTGTCTATTAAAGATGTAGACAACCTTCGGCACTCTAGATGTTGTGGTCTTACAGCTATAATGCTGGCAAAGCATCAGGGGAGATGTAGTCCACAACATCTGGAGTGCCGAGGGTTGCCTACCGCTGGTCTATTGCTTATATGGTGGTGTTATAAGTTGTTCTATGTGACGTACATAACATGAAAGGTTAAACAGCAAACTGTTGATGGGAGCATTTGTTACTATTAATGGTCTGCCAAGCAGTGTGGTATCAATTTATGATCTAATGAACAGTGCCTATTCATTTCCAAATTGTCTTAGTTACTTATCACATTCCTACTACATGTTATCTAAATCATGCTTCTACGAGATCCGTTCGATGTTCCATGATGATCCAAACTTGAAAGATTGGTAACAATGCTTTAAAAGTCCAAAACATAAAATAAAAATAAAATATATAACAGGTACATTTATTTTTTTGTCTACATCCACAGGTGCCAAGAGCTGAAGGGAATGAAAAAGGCAAAGGAAATTACTGGTCGTTTGCGTCAGGATGTGAGTCAATGCTTGATCTGTTTGAAAATGGGAATTATAAGAGAAGGCGAAGAAGAAGAAACATGAAAAAATGTCAGAAAGATAGAAAACAAAGTCTAACAAAACCACTTCATCCAGGGGACATCTCTACCACTAACTTGTCCTCATGTGCTATGTCTGGCAGTGAAAAAAAAACTGACCCGATAACCGTACAGATGGAATCGGACAGTATATTTCCAAATGATATAACCAACAGACAGAGCCAGACTGATTCCAGCCAAGCGAAGTCCGATGAAATCAAATTTAGCATTGATTATATTCTCTCAGCTCCAGACCCTTTGCCAGTACTAAGATCCCAGCATCATGTTCTAGATAACAAATATCATATCTTAGAATGCCAACAAAGGAACCTTCAGTTCTGGAGCCTATGACAATCAAGCTAATTCCTAATCATCTGTGTTCATCTATCAAGGTTATCTGTCGGAGCCATGGGTATCTCCGTGAATCCATTCACTTTGTAAACAAGCTTCGGAATGTAACGATTCTATAACAACATCCGTGCTATGTGTAGTCTCGAGAGTAATTTATCTTCACTGCCGAAATCACTATTTGGCTACCAGTGACATTCCTTTTTTTTTCTCCTTAAGTAAATGATGTATTAAGACCAAAATAGAGAGTTGAATTGAAATAGAGACTTTAGGTTGCCATGCTCTTGATGAAATGACTGATCGATAACATCACACAGTCCGATTGAACAAACCAACTTGCTTTTCACAGACTCATTATTTAAGTTACTAAATGTGTTGTTATACAGATCAATGTTATATTTTTATATATTATTTTAAAAAAAGAGAGATGGGTGTTTATTAGGTAGGCAGCAATCCGTATCTCCCTATGCAATATTTTTTAGGTGTGAAATATGATTAGGCAATAAATGAGATGACAAAAATAATACACAGAGACAAACACACTTATCTTAGTATTAATTTATGATAAGGTTTTTGCTGTGTGAATGTATTTTTAAATGCATGTTTTCAGAAATATACACTTTTTTTGTGATGTTGCTCGTACATATGTCAGTGAATGAAATGTATATAAAGTGTAAATTTTAGACAAAATAAATTATAATGGTAGAAAACAATAATTTGCCCTGTCCAGACCTAAATTGACTTAATTGTTCTGCAGAATAACCTTAAGCACATATTACATGCGTTTTACATTATTATTGGTTATTTTTCAGTGCTTTTCCTCCCAACCACTTTCACTGGAAGGCTCTTTCACGCATCTACTACCTTTTCAGTGAAATACCCTTTTCTCACACAACCTGGCAAGCTTTGACCCTCTAGCACCAAAGCTTGCCATTTAGATTTAGTATACATCTTTAGAAAATGATGCCCCGTTTAATCAAATCCAATCCCCGTCTATCTATTCTCAAAATGTCTTTGGTTCCCCCTCTAAATTATCTCCTTCTAGTCCGTCTCTATCAGAAAACACCTACATTGTGCACTTTCTCTAATAATACTAAGGAGGATTATTTCTTGAACTAATGAATATTTATATAAATTTCAAGCCTGCTGCCTTGTCAGTAATCCACTTTGATATTATACTAAAACAACTGGGGGGCGTCAACAGTGAATTAACAATGATTTGCAAAATTTAGGCTAAAATGTTAGAACTCTTAAAAGCGTCTAACTCTACTGATTTGTTGACCTGAATTTTGAAGTCCATTGTCAACTCACCCACAAGGAACTATTCTGTGAGTAGAGACACTAGTTTTTCTGTTGCCTCAACAAGGCTACTTTAGCCTAAATTTTGGAACTCTGATTTTATCTAACCACAAACAACTATGTATTTAATAAATCAGTTGGTTAACATTATTTGTGTGTATTTTATTTCATAAGCTGATGTCTGGTTTTACAATATGTATAAATTCTTGACTTATGCGAGCTTCGAAAGCTGTAACACGTTTGCTACAATCAAAATATAGTGTCTGACCTTTTCAAATTCAAATGTATTCATTGTAGGAAGTTTATTACTACCAAGTTCTCTGCCGTTGGCGTGGAATGGCGATCTGAATAGGTACAAGAGAGGACGATGAAAACTGAATTTGGTTTGCCTGTAAGCCACAAATGTACCATATATTTTACATTAGTGCAACGTAATGAAATACATTTGCGCGCACATTTATGCTGGCATTTGGTATATGAAAGGATATCAATCATATTCCAGGTGGCACACGGAACTGCTGTAAATTTGTGTAACTTTAAGTGAATGGCATTTAATATCAAGCAACATCACACAGGTGTAGGTTTTGTGACCTTATTCAAATGTCGCAGCCAGAACAAGCCATTCCCAGTGCAATTATAATTTAATTTTGTATTCCTTTGTTGCAAATCGTCCGATCGATCACTTATATTAACATTAATATCATATTACCCCTGAGCAAACGTCAGTCTCTACACTATTACGGATCACTAACTTCCTATTAGAATAGTTGAAAACAGAGCCATATGCTACACAAAACAAAATTAACATAAATTAATTTATCAAACGGTAAACCTTGACGGTTGCTGCCATAAAAACAACAGAGTCTGAGTTTTTCCATAAAAAACAAACACATGGATAAATGTGCTGTGCGGTGCTGAAGTATATTTTTTCTGCCCCTAGCAAAGAATTGTGGGGTGGGTTGGGGCACTTAAAAAAAATATTTAAAAACAAACAAATTTTCATGAGTTCCAATAATAAATCTGTTTACTGTTTACAAGGCATTTGAACGCGTTGAATTTGTAATCTCTAAAATTATCTACAAATGTTTCTATCAGATATCAATTATAAATACACACTTGCATGTTTATAAAGGATATGCATAGAGAAAAGTTATCATAAATTATAAATAAAAATGTGTAAACATCTAAATCTAAAAAGTAAAAAAAAAGATAAATAAATACACTGTATATGATGTTAATTTCTAATGATTTATAATTTATGAACCTATTAAAATATACTTGTCACATATACTTTTTTACTTTCATTTACCTCAAACAAGTAAATAAAACACAAACTCGGTTATACCTTAAATATATGTTAGTCTGACTTCAATAGGTCATTTATTGACTGCTATAATCTTATAAAAGATAAACATTAACTGGAATTATCCTGAATAGTGTGATATGGGTTAAACATGTTTAATAATAGGGGCCCATATTACACCCTCTGTCTAATGATGACAGATATTCATGCAGTGGCAAAACTACTGCACGTGGGCCCGCATGCTCAGGGGACTCATCAGGTTACCGATGGGTATCACTGAACAGGGTTCAATTGGCCCCAGTAATATCGGTGATGCTAGGAGGAAATGAAAGCCTGTCATTTCCTCCCAGCTACATATAGCGCTGCACAGGAGGAGAAGAGAGGAGGAGGCAGAGACTCAGCTCCAGCCAGTCCCACACTCCTATCAAACTCAGTCAGCAGCAGGACACCAAGGAAGCTACCCTCCTAAAAGGTATGTTAACAGGAGGTTAGCTAAAAATCTAAAAATGTATGTGTATATATGCTTTGTGAGTGTTGGGGAAAATGTGTATGACTATGTCTGTCAGTTAATGTGTGTGTGTCTGTCAGTGTGTGTCTGTCAGTGAATGTGTGTGTCTGTCAGTGTGTGTCTGTCAGTGAGCATGTATCTGTCAGTGTGTGTCTGTCAGTGACTGTGTGTGTATGTGTCTGTTAATGAGTCTATGTGTCTGTCAGTGAGTGTTTGTCTGTCAAAGAGTGTGTGTGTCTGTCAGTAAGTGTGTGTGTCTGTCTGTCAATGAGAGTGTGTGTGTGTCAGTGAGTTTGAGTATCTCTCAGTGAGTGTGTGTCTGTCAATGAGTGTGTGTGTGACTGCTAGTGTGTGTTTGTCAGTGAGTGTGTTTGTATCTGTCAGTGTGTGTCTGAGTAATAGTGTGTGTCTGTCAGAGTTTGTAAAATCAATGAGTGTGTGTGTATGCCATTTTATGTCAGTGTATCTGAGAGTGTGTTCCTGTCAGTGAGTTTGTGTGTAAGTGTGTTTCTGTTAATGAAAGTGTGTTGGCTAAAAAGTGTGTGTGCCAATGACTGCATCTTTCAGTAAGTGTATGTCAGTGCATGCATCAGTGAGGGAGTGTCTGTCAGGCAAAGTGTGTGTGGCCTTGACAGGAAGGGGTGGGGCAAATTTAATTGGGGGGAAGAGGGTGCCCAAGTTTTATCATGCCTACGGCAGCACAAATTCAAAATATACCACTATGTGTGTGTATGTGTCTGTGTCAATGCATATGCGCATGTCAGTCAAAACTCTATCAATGACTTACTCCTTTGAACTATCACAGTGGGATAATTCTCCCACACGTGTTTTTGAGAGCCTCCTCACCCAACATTCTTAGCCTAAACCTCCACAACTCATCTCACACCTTGTCAGACTTTCTCCATTATAAATTCATCTTACATTCGTACAGCACAGCTCTCACCCTCGCTAAACAATCCTAGTTTGCCTCTTTCTTTAGATCAAGCTTCAACAATCCCAGACATCTCAACATCTCTCTGATACCTACAATTCTCCTCTTTGCCTTGCCATGGCCACCCCCACACTTACTTTACAGCTGATAACTTTGCATGCTACTTTACTGACAAGATTAACTAGTCCCGAAAGAATTCTCCCACCTTTGCTTCCCTCTCTTAACAGCACATGGGCAATGCATTTCCTACCCTTCAAGCCTTCTCCTCGTTAAATGAACAGAAGGTGGCAGCGCTTCTACCTTTTCTCTCACCCCACCACTTCTCCGTTTGAACCCATCCTATCTCACCTCATCAGATGTCTCTCTCCTTGTCTGGTGCCATCCTAAACGCATATCTTCAACTGTTCTTATTCTTATAGCAATATCGCCGCTCCCCATCAACATGTTGTACCCATCCTAAGAAAAAGAATCTCTTGACCCATCTTCCCCTTCTAACTACCGTCTCTTATACCTGCTCCCTATCTCATCAAAGCTTCTGAATCGAATTGTCTTTACGCATCAATTCCAACTCTTTCCTCAACCCTCTTATATCTGACTTCTCCCCCTTTAATTCTACCGAGACCTCTCTGATTTAAGAAAATAACAATCTAATAGCGGCTAAATCCAAAGACCATTAATCTATACAAATTTTTCTAGAAATCTCTGCTGCCTTTGACACTATTGATCATGTCCCCATTCTTCAAACTCTTTACACCCTTGGTCTCTGTGACACTGTCTTCTAGTGGTTCTCCTCCTATCTCTCTCAAAGTTCATTCAGTGTCATTTTCATTCATTTTCTCATAACACCTTCTCCCCTCATCCTGACTTGGCTGGAGTACTGCAATGCTCTGTTCTTGGTCCCCATTTTGTTTTCCCTTTACACTGTCTCTCTTGGCAAATGTATTCATTCTTTTTGATTCAGCTACCACCTGCATTCCGATGACACTTAGATATATCTCTCCTTTCCTGAAGGAGTATGTCAGTGTGTGTGTGTGTGTGTGTGTGTGTATGCGTCAGTTTCTGTATCTGTCTGTGCCTCAATGTGTATGTGTATCTGTGTAAATATGTATGTATGCATGTGTATATGTGAATACATCCCAGCAATCAAATGCCAACACTACATGCAAACACACCCTTGCAATCAAATACAAACATTACATACAAACACATAAATGCCATGGCATTGGAGGAGTTGTACGACATATGATGATCTACTTTGTGCTTGAGTGTTTTTTGCACCGGGGCCCTCACTACATTAGTTCTGCCACTGGATGAATGGTTCTCCCTTCACTAACATGGTGTGATTTTGGTTAGGGGAAAGGTCGTGGCTACCCACTCACTCACTCGCTCACTCCTTTCCTATTCAGTGGATAGGTATTTAAAAATCATTAATTGTGGAACCCATTATTCCCAAGAGGAAGATGTGCAATGGCCTCCCCTCCCCTTACCCATACATGATAATTCATGAAGTTCTATAAACTATATAATAGCATGCTTGGGAATGCCCAGTTCCTCATTATGTTAGTTGTCTATGCACCATATTAATATTGTTATTATTTTGCAGAGGAATGCACAGTACCCTGGCATAATAATACTCCCCTATCCACTGTGTTCGTATGGCACTCTATTCCTATGACACTATCAAAATGTCACTGTGTTCTCCTTGTGCCCCTAATTATGGGTGGGCATGGAGTTGTTTTTCCCATACTGTTTTAACCTATAAATTTAAGGTCAGCCAAAGAGTAGATTCACAGCTGTTCTAAAGCTAGAAATTTTATAATGCCTTGCCAGCTAAGCTTCCATAATTAGGCTATCTCCTGCTGTAAAAATACTTTTTAGTCACTTAATCCAATATTTCCATTGGGTGTTCTTGATAGCCTCTACTCTCCTCTCTTTTATACAATTACCCTCTTAATATCATATTAATGCTCTCTTAATCTGAAGAGCCTTAAAGGGACACTCTGGATATCTCAAGCAATTTAGCTTTCTGAAAAGCTTTATGTGTGAAGACTGTTTCCTCATTTAAAAAAAAAGTGCAGATTTCAGCAGAAATTGACACTTTTATAAAATAACCTTGTTACACACCACTGTCTTTTAATCAGACAACATGTCTTGTTACTTCCTGGTTTGGTTGGCTCAGTGGAGCAAAACTTAAGGGGCATACAATTGCTGAGAGTACCTGCCTTGCAAAGACTTCAAATTGAGCTGCATTAAGAAGTCTGTGATTGGACAGCCACAGGAAGTATGGGCGGGGTTAGAAGGGGAGGGCTTGCAAAGGCTCCTGACAAAAGAACTGCAGCTTTTGCAAGCTGTTTTAGATATATCCCCAATGACAAAATACATAATTAAATGCATGCAAGTTTGTAGTTGGGGTATATCTTTGAAACAGTAATTAAAATATTTGGGCAGTGAAGTGCCCATTTAATTATCTTCTTTACTTATGAAACCTCTTTTTTAATTTTCTCTTTTCCCTCTGCAAAGCTTTCACTGTCTCTCTGGATATTTCAACTGTATACCGTAACTTACATAGTACTCCTCAGCTTGGCTCCACCTAAAACGCATTCCCTTAATATTTAAGAACTTCCAGCATGGCCTTTCTACCTTTCTTACAATTTAAAAAGCTGTTTGGCAAACTAAATAAATGTAAAGCTCACTACTGCTATCTCCTTTTTAACAGTATAAAAATATTACTGTATATTACTGTACTGTGTTCCTGTATTAGACATGTTATTGTTTAAAATAAAGAGATTTCATTTAGAGTGTTGACTTTTGTTTAAAATAATGTTTCTACAGTGCCGGTGTAGGCTGAATTTTTTGTATATAACTCACCACACTGTGTAAACAATTACATCCTCCTGTCCACACCATCTTCTAATACTCCATGAAAAGTCATCTCTGTAAAGTTTATATCCTTATTAAACTGCACCAGTAGCAGAGTGTTTTTCACTTTGTTTTTATTAAAAAAATGAAAAGTTAGAACAGACGTTTAATGTCACTTTCAAATCATTCGTATTTTCTCGTAATGCTGGTCCAGAACTATAGACTTAAAAAAGCTTTTAAAAAAACGGTTCCCCAAAGTGAAATTCTTATTTTATTTAATACAAATCATAACTAGCGCTCGTTTATAGAATGCACTGACCCCATACTTGTATTTCACACATCAATGGCCAAAACATAGTTGACATTTAACGTTTTAATTTTATACAGTATTAGACTGCATAAACTTCGAAACTCCATCATTGATGAATGCAAACATTCATTCAAATGCTTCTTTTTGATAATAAAGAACTCCCTACAGCATAATAACATTAATTCTTAGCACAATACCACCGTTGGGGTTTAATTATTGAACAGTGAATTGTTGTGAAATGAAAACTGAATTGCTAAATTAAAATCAAAACAAGAGAGTTAGAAAATAAATTCAACTCCGCTCTATTCCCAACTTGACTATTTTGAGAAAATCGTTACCAGTTTAGATGACAACTCATTACGATTCAATGTTTAGTGGAAACAAACTAATTTAGGAAGTGCAAGTCTTCATCGTGGAGCAAAAACCTGTATTTAGGAAGAAAATACAACCCATATTTTTGTCAAAAGACCCCAGATTCACACTTGAATGAACATTTGTGAGAATTTTTATCTCGTCTGGGATATTCACTTAAGTGTGAATTGTGGGGTATTCAAAGCCAATTCAAACTAAAGGTCAACATTTAGACAAAAACAGGTCAAATTGAACACATAGATGAACTGAAGATTTTTTTTTCAGATAGGCTAAAATTTAAAAATAATTTAGAATTTCATACTTCACACTTCAGTAAATAAATTCAATATACAGCAGTGGTTCAACTTCCATCAAGTCAAAGGACCAAATTCTCCCGCAACCTCATATCCACTTTCCTTACACATATTCTGGATTCTTATTTTGCATTGTGTCCTAGAGAGACTAAATGGAGCATTGCAATTGGCTGGAACCTAATTCAGCGATGCACAGCCAGCTTGGTAGTATAAACAAATATATTCTGCTCATTATTTATTGTCTTCCATCCAGTTTTCACGTACAGAAGGGAGGAACAACACAGGCCATACTGATAACTATGCAAGTACTGTTTATTTTATTTTAAACTCCAATTTCACAGCCAAGATAGCAGGGGTAGGCAACTACCACGGGTAGGCAACTTTCAGCACTTTAGATGTTGAGGACTACATCTCCCATGATGCTTTGCCAGCAATATGACTGTACGAGCACCCTTAGCCTATACAGTTCTGGAAGAGTTGTGGGCAGACTGCCACCCTTCCTCCACAAAAACAGTCATTAAAAAAAACTAAGTAAACTGAATCATAGGGCCAGGGTCAGCTCAAGTATAGCGATGATCTAGACATTCTTCCTTAATTTTGCATATTTATGTCTGCCGTCTATACAATACAGTGGGAAATTAGTTACTAACCTTCTGTCTTATGTACATATTAAAATGTGTTACAATTTATAGTTGAATGTTAGGTAATTCTATTGACCGTATGTCACTCACATACCTTCCAACATTTCAAATGGACAAGCAGGGACATTTTAATTTTAGGGGTGTGAGTGGGGTTGTGACCAGGGTCAGGGTTATTATAAGAAATTTTAGGTGACTTACTAATGACAATTTATGCCACTAAAATGTAATTTAGAACAAGTACAATGTATCTTATTTACACAGACTGATTTCTTAACACTTTTATTGTAGTTTAAAGACACATTACTGGGAGTATTATTGCTGTGGATTTCTGTTATACACTCAGACACATCAACAATAAGGAGGTCCTAGAAAAGAGGGGCATTAGGCTACAAAATAGGGACAGGGGGATTAGGACCTCACATAGGGACTGTCCGTCCTCAAAGGGGACAATTGGATTGTATGCACCCATATATGTGCTTTGCTAAAACACAGACATACACACATGCATGCACACACATCTACACATATAAAACATATGTACATATGCTCCAAAAAAGAGAGGGTTCACACGTTTGAAACTGGCGGCCCAAGCATTTTTACAATTACAGTTAATTGTACTGGTTAGCCATTCATTATGCCTAAGTCCTTTATATACTACATCACTTTAATGGTCAAGTGAGTGACGCATGTTTCTTTAAGCAAGAAGCATAATTTAGAAGTGTTATATCTAAAGTCTAAAGTAGGACCTGTGATATAAAGTAGTTCAAAGTTAGTGAGTGGTCTTCGGATCTTTTTTGTAGGAAGGAGTTGTTTTCTTAGCTAATCAGTCTATGATAGTCTATCGGAAAACAAAACAGGAACTGCACTCTTCCATAACCACAACTTGGGTGCATCCGGACCAGTGGCCAGTACCCAGTACCCAGTCCCTCAATTTAATTTGTAATCACAGGAAAAAGGATCCAGGCACTCCAAGGTTAAATCAAGGCAATTTTATTGGACCCAAACGTCCAGCAATGTTTCAACCTAAAAAAAAGTATTTTTTTGTGATCTGGTTAATTTTGTTATTTTCAGAAGTACATTAGGACATTAGGGATATGGTTGGGGCTGAGGAAAATAAGTTATTAAAAATAAGAAGACGGGGGGCGGGGCCGGGCCGCCGAGCAGAGCGGTCGCAGGACAGCTCGGCTCCTGCAAAAACAGACACAAAAAGCTTGAATATCGTGATTGTAATGGAAATAACCCACCAAATCTGCGACCCTCAAAGTGACCGGGCTGCTTGAGCTGGGGAGAGACTTGCTCCCGGAGTTATAGTCCCTCAGGGGAGAGGGGCCGCTGTGCCAGGCGGGCCCTCGCCTGGTGGTGAGTGGAGCGGACGGCCGCCGCGACACTATCCTGCCCGAAGGGGCCCGACACAAAGGTGCTATCTGCGGTCCCGGTCCCCCCCCCCTCTGGACCGGGGGGGTGATCCCGGTCCCCACCCTAGGCCCACCAGCGAGCAGCATACCTGCGCCAGGCTGAGATGGAGACCCAAGCCTCTGAGGAAGAACACAAGATGGCGGAGTCAGTGAGCGGGAAGTTGGAGGTACGCACCTCACACTGGTGTCAGGCGGACATGGGCCATGAGGAAACCGGCGAGTATCTGCTGAGACCCATTCTGGGTCAAATCAAGCGGCGGAGGTGAAACCGGGATCATGCCGAGCAGCAGCACAAGCAAGCGGCGGAGGCCTACACCAGCAATGTGCACCTACAGCATGTACCCCTGGGGGGAGAGACAGTGCCCCGGCGACGAAACCCTGCACACTATGATTCACAAAGCACCGCGAAGATGCCGACTCACAAGACCAGACGTCCTGCAGATGCGAAGTATGTTCGGACACAGCACGGCGGCGGGGATCCAGCCCCTACCAGAGGCAGACACCGGACTATACCGCAAGTAAACCACGAGGGGTCTGTGGATCCGCCACTGACCTGGACAGTACCTAACTGGACAGTAATAAAGCTTTGGTCCCTATGCTGCCTCCGCTATACTACACAGACCAGCTTCATGACATGCAGCCACTGACTCCCATATGGCTGGTGGGGGTTTAAACAGGGGTGGTAAAACCTAGCGAATGTTTAAAGCTTTTTTCTATAGGCACTGTATCATTAACTGCAGACAGGCTAGCTTGCACACTCTGATGTACCTTAGGACCAACAGTTACTGCTATATAATTCTATGATAAGCTTGTTTAACTACTGATATATCTAATCTCACTTCTCATGCAACCCATATTGAAAATGACCAGTCTGCTATATAAATAGTCGTACTCTACTATTAGGCTAACTAAGCATGCTTTACCCTAACACTGTTTGTTTTTTCATGCACTTAGCCTGATTACTCTATAAAACAAAAAATGTGCTCTTTCTCACTTGCCACGATGCCCTGAAATGTTTATGTAAGCGAGTTCTACGCTGTTGTGGCGTTACATATATGTATGTGAACCTAAGCACTACCAAAATAAAGAATTAAAAAAAAATAAAAAATAAAATAAGAAGACATCTAACAGTACTTTTTGTTTACAGGAAGTTAGTTTAATTTAGTACATGTGATTGAGGGTGGGCAATGGTGACAATTTTAGGTGAAGGGAGTGGACAATGGGATGACTAAGAACTTCAAATAATTAAAATTCCATAATAGAATTGGGAGTAATGATAACAGGCTGTGTAATAAAAAGCAAGCCATCAACATATCCACCAACTGATGTCCACAATCATACATTTTAGGATGGTGCTAAATAGCCTCCAGGAGATGTTTTAGTGCCAAGGCAAAATTCAAGACGAAAAGGGCCCTTCCAGCCTAGGAAGAGATAGCTATTCAAGTTAATTTTAGCCAAGGGGCCATGATAAAGTGATTGTATTCACTAAATCATGGCTTTGATTTAATATTGTTGGATATGTTTTTTTAAATGACTTAATATTTTTTGATAATCTTTTAAAATTATATTTTCAAGATATAAAAAATATATGTCATACTTATTCAAAATATTTAATCATTTTTAAAGTTTATCCAAAAATATTAAATCATTTGAAAAGCTTATCTAACAATATTAAATATCCCAGTGTGATAAAAACATTAAAAAATAAAAAAAATTAAGAGATTTTGCATGTCCTGCATTAGGACAATTTAATAATGTATTTTTATGAAATGTTTCTCGGGTACCTAAAGGACTTGTGCATTTACAGAGCAAATTTAAAGAGTGTCACAAGCAAATAGTATCCCTGGGATATAAATATATCACTTCCCATGTTGGGAGAAAGTAGTAGACATCTAGGAACCAACAAAAGACAAAATGGGGGGGGGGGGGGGTGGAAACCTCATAAGAACAATAAAATACATGGCAATTTAGCATCTAGGTACTGTTACGTGAAGTTTTATCCCTTTTTAGTTTTTATCAGTTAAGAGGGATATGGTGGCTAAGAAGATTATAACAGGCAATATGAGGTGTGTCTACATGGTCTTAGTAACACATTTAAAAATAGATATTCCATTTTTATGAGCTCTTATTAGAGGATGAGCATTGGTCTTTTCTCTGTGTCTGTGGGCGGCGGGGGCAATGTAAAGAGGTTCATGTGAGCCAATATCATTCATGAGCACACACTAGATATTGAGCCGAAAAAAGGTCTGTTGGAAATGAACATGGGGAATTAACAAGTCTTTCAAGAAGTTTTGAGGAAAAGGGAAGCAGGGATATGGGACTATAGTTGGAAGGGTAAGACGGATCTAGGGATCACTTTTTTTAGGATGGGTACAACAGTAGCATGCTTAAGGGCAGCAGAGATAACACCAGATGAAAGAGAGTGGTTTAGGATGTGTGTTAAGGATGGTACAAGACAAGGGGAGATAGATCTGATAAGGTGGGAAGGTACTGGATCAAGCAGACAGGCGGTGGGATGAGAGGAGAGGAGAAACGACAGTTAAAGGGTTACTCCAGCCTCCACAACCACTTAGGCGATCATGGAGCAAAGAATCAGTATGTGCAGCCATTTTGCACTTTTGTGCCAGGGGCTAGTCGCATCAAGGGCACACGTGATTCTGTTCTGGACTACCAGTTAATTTGGTGCATAAATGACAGCTGTCATCAGCATGCACTGCCCACTACCTCTATCCATCCCACACTCCATTCCCTCCACGGCTCACAATGCGTGCATACACTCTGAGCTTGGAGATCATTCCAATCAAATTCTTTTCCATGAGAAGCATTTGATTGAACCATGTAGAGGGAAGCAGTAATGTTGGACACGCTTGTTTATGCTTATTTATTATAATTTTTGTTTGTTTTTAATATAAGAAGGGGGGCAGTTAACCCCTTATGACATGTCATGATTCCCTTTTATTCCAGAAGTTTGGTCCTTAAGGTGTTAAAGGGTTACTCCAAGCAACATGACCACTTCTGTTTTAGAAGTGGTCGTGGTGGTAGGAATCTTTATGTGTAGTGTTTGCACTTGAAACGCTGCACACACAAATTAATCTGCCCTTTTGTGCTGGGAGCTTTCCTGCCTCCCTCCATTGACAGTTTCTTTGTAATCCCCTCCCTCTCTCCCTTAACCACCCCGACTCCTCCCCTGTCTAGGAGCTTGGCATTTGTGTTCAGAGTTGATGAGAAACATTTGATTGGATCAGGGAGAGGGAAAGAGTGACATAAGATGGGGAGTGGAAACAAGTGAAGGGAGCGTCACCCAGCGCTGGATTCCAGGTAAGTTCATTGCTTATTTATTATGTTTTTTTTTTTACCTATAATGGGGGGAAGGGGGCAAGTGAATAATGTCCAAGTAAAGCGTTTACCTAAAAAGGGTTGGAGCACCCCTTTAATAATGTCCAGTAGAGCATTATGAATAATTAAAAAAATATATCTTAGTTAAAAGGGTTGGGGTAACACGTTAAGGAAGTTTACAGAAAAAGGTAAAGGAGGAAAGTGTAAGATTATAATTATGGAGAATATATGGAGGATGTGGATTTGTCCATATAAAGAGGTCTCCAATTAGTAAGTAATATCCTCCATATCAGAATGGCTAATTAGTGACTTCAATATCACCTGCCAGTATGGATAGGGATAATAGGAGCCTTCTATAAAAGCCCTGTAAGAGTGAGTAAGTGTTTACCATAATTTATAGATTGGGATAAATTGTGATTATTGTTTGCTAGATGTGCCAGAGCTCAGCGAGAATGCATCCATTTGGTAATCCAATCTGACACCCTGTCACCCCAATAGCCGTTCCTTGCAAAATAATATGGAGAATGGGTGATCCCACCATCTATACTACACTTTACCAGATTAATGTCTTCAAATAAAATCTAAAAACAAGCAAGGTTTGGCATGGCCATCTAAATTAAACCATATGACTCCTAAGTCACGGCTGAGACAAAAAGAATGAGAAATAAATTACTAACGTTTTCTAGAGAGTAGAAATTGAGCTATTCATTACAACCTATAAAACTTAATTCAGCTCATAATATCACATCTATGATTATGATTCTGTATTATTTCCCTAGTTATTCAGGAAGGATCAGGGGCTACATTTGCTTGATCAAGCCAGAGAAAAACACAATTAACTTAGTCCACTGCCCACAAAGAGCTTTGAGGTTACTGAGTTATAAAGAACAGCCCAAAACTGAAAATGTTACACTATTAGATGTAAAGGTTAATACATAAATCAAACGAAAATGTCAAATGCCTTTTAACGTTGATTGAGATGTAATTTAGTCTTTGTAACAATATTTTGTTACACAAATTCACAAACCCACTTAAATCATGTTATTGAAAAGGGCTTTTGGAACATGAAACAAATCACAATTGTTTTTTTGCCTTTATAGTTGATTTAAGATTTATTGCTTAATCCTCTATGTGTCAAACTGTTACCGTTGCTTTTTCATTCTCATCTTTGGGGCAGAATCTAGCATGTCGGGGTCTGTTTTAAGCCACTTGTTATTTATTACCAAAATATAATCATTAATTTATTTACAATATAGCAGTGAATTTTCGAGATAGGAGGATTTACATGTGCCACGGATTATTCTAAGTGTTGAATATTTAAGAACTGGAAATGTACCATTACCTCCCAAGTATCTCTCTCGTGGGGAAACCAACCCTCTTTATTTTCTACATTTGAATCCCTATATTAAAATGATTTATTAATAAAATATATTACCAGGAAAGATACATTGAGATCTCATGTTTTTAAGTATGTTTGATGCATATTAATCAGGGAGCCTAGTGCGCATGAGTGACAATATGTTGCGCTGAGCCAATCAGATAGTGTCTTCTCGGCTATTTCCTTGGGTAGCGGTCCTAGTATCTGTCACAGTGACAGTCACTAGAGGCATTTAAACTCAGCAAAGTAAACATCGACGTTCCAGCAGAATGGCAATGTCTTCAGTTACAGGATTTAAACTACAGGAGCATGGTATCCAGAAAGCGTCATTGTCACGGCACTCACAGTCAATATCTACCCTTCCTTTCTCTGAATTTTTGGTCCACCCCTTCCTATGCTCAGCTCCCTGCATCATTATTACATTTGTTAGTGACGTTCCAGTTGATCCTCATTGCCATGTTTCCTTATTGCCATATTCCAAAAAAATCTGCACCCCAGTCATATTTTTCTAATTCTTCACTCTTAGCCACATTTTCTAAATTTGCTGACTCAATTATATTTCCCTAGTTAAATGCCCTCAGCCATGTTTTCTTAACATATTCTTCTAATTTTTCAATCACCATATTCATGTTTTTTCTCTAATTTATCTCTAATTTATCTCTAATTTATCACCCTATTGCCATTTTCACCAAACCGTACTTCCAAAACCAAATTCATCACGATCCCCAAATGTATTACTCCTCTACGATATTCATTCAATTTCTTACCGATCAGTTATAATGCTCCAATTCATCAATCCCAGACATATTCTCTTAATTCATTGTATTCAGATTTATATTCTACAAATTAGCTTCTCTTTAATTCTCTTCATCCTGGCAGTTTCCACAATCCAACCATCCTTAACAATTGCACATTCACACAGGGAAACTGATCGGTGTAGCCAAGTTATGCAGCCTACAAGAGTGCAGATGGAGCCTTCCTCAACTCTTGCACTCTCTTTTAAAAAACTTTATTTTGTTGAATTTTGTAATTTTATAATAGCACAATATATATTGCTTCAAATATAAGTAACAGAAAAGTACAGAAAAAAATGAAAATACAATTTGTGGTCTACAACAAGTGTACATTTTATAAAAGAGTTCCATATATGATAGCAATGCATACAATTGCACAAGATACATGGGTGCCACATCTCAACCAGCCTCCTTCCTTTTAAGTATGACATTGGTCCATAGAATCCACAGAGATACCTTAGGTCCAGGTCAATAAAACCCTGAGGGATTTGAAAATGGGCTTGTCAATATTAATGTTGCAGGAACCTAACCTTTGTAATTCCATATATTTTTTTAAGGTTTTTATTATCACATGTGAATGTGACATTAATGCATTGTGTGTATATTAATACCGTGGTGTGTTACACTATAGGGTTTGTGTCTTTTTCTTTTCTTTAGAAAAATATATGATAGTAATCTTAGCAGCTGCTATAAGAATGGTCATGGTTCTGTCCACAGTTTTATTAACTGGATGCGTGTGTGTATGTATGTGTGCAAGCTGTTGATCACTCTTGTCCATGGGCTATCATTGGTTTTGAATAGTGAAGAAAAAATCTGTCCAAGTTGTCATGTAGCCTGCATAAACCACACTCACAAGTCTTGGACAACAAAGAAGGAAGCAGAATTCCTATCTTGATGTCACTTATCAATGGGGTAAACGAGCAAAGAAGGATGGTCTAGCCACTCAAGGTAAAGTAACTGGTAGATTTATAGGAGAGTCACAGCAACGTTTTGACCTTGGTCTTTATCAAGCTTGATACAGACCTCATTTGGGGTTGAAACGTTGCTACGACTTTTCAATGTATCTAACAGTTACTTTACTTAGATTGCCTAGACAATTCTTCTTAGTTAATTTGCATGTTGAGGATTTGCCAACCTCAGGTCCAGTTTTAAGCATCTTGGGTTATAAAAGTGTGTTTTTCTTCTTTTTGTTTCAACTTATCCAGTGGGCAGTCTTTGTAGATGAAAATCACTATAATTTTAAGGCACGTTGGGCAAGGGGATAGGGTTAAGGGTTCTCACTGCACCATAGCCTTCACAGTGAGCAAAGTTGTTTTGGTGTTCAGACTGACCCTTTTTTATTGTAGTTTCTTCTAAACTCCGCAAATCCCAGTTCTGTTAAAAATATTGAAGTGTTTTATTTTTTTTAATATTACTATTCCTTCATAGTTATTTTGTCCAGTAAACAATTTTAAATGCTTCCGTGGAAACACATATATTACACACTTAAATAATTGTATCCAAATACTTAAAATTCCATAACAAATCATTTGCTATGCTAGTAATAAAACTGTTTAATTGTTTGGAGACGTACAGTCTCTAAGTCTGGAGAACACTTAATTCACAAGACGGAAAAAGATTATGTTCCTTTTCTCATGCCGGTCAGTGGTATAGTGGAAGTGTGATTATTTAGAGGGTCGTTTTTTTCGTTACTTGTTAAAGCTTTTTTAATAGGATGTGACTTAACATTTTGACATGGGTTGCATGTGAATAAATTATTTCAAATCCTTTTCCTATAACTGCTTAATGGAAATGTGCTGGCCATTCATGCATTCTTTAGCATCCAGAGGGAACAAGTCTCAATAACTGTATCGAAACTTGCCAAAATATTTCCTCCTAAAAAGATGCCGTTCGGGCTAGAAATGAGCATGCAGATCAAGAATATATTCTCCCCAGTGACTACAGTATTTCAAATAATTTATAGTATTTCCAAAGAAAATGGTTTGTTTGCTTGTAACTTGCGTTCCCATAGCCACTGCCATGGTTTACTTAACCCTGCTTAGCTATTACCCGTTTCCCTTGCTTACATACATTGTTGGCAAGTTTACATGAAAGAGAAAATATACATAAAAATGCCCTTTATTTTTAATGCATTATATACATAATGCAGTAAAAATGTGCACGCAAAAAAAAAAAACCACACACAAAAAAATCACTTGCTTTTTTATAATGTTACCAACACTTGTACTGCTAATTAACACAGATTAGGAGAACTGGTACTCTAAGGAGTGATTGTGGGTGCAGACTCATTTTACAACCAAAACCATAAATAATGGAGTCACAATACTATTATGGTCTTAGTTGGTACATAAAGAGAATCAACACAGTAAAGGAGGAGACTCTATTTAAAAGAAGAAAAACTACCACAACAAGAGGACATAGTCTTAAATTAGACGGGCCAAGGTTTAAAAATAAAGTAGTGGATGCATGGAATAGCCTTCCAGCTGAAGTGGTAGAGGTTAACACAGTAAAGGAGTTTAAGCATGCGTGGGATAGGCATAAGGCTATCCTAACTATAAGATAAGGCCAGGGAAAGTATTTAAAAATTGGGCAGACTAGATGGGCCGAATTGTTCTTATCTGCCGTCACATGCTATGTTTCTATGTTTAACAGAGATTTATTCCACCACAAGTGGACACGGCAATGTTTCAACTCAAATACAGGGTCTTTGTCAAGCCTTGTTCACTTGTGGTAGAATAAACCTCTTTAAGAAGACAGTGATGTTGCAACTCCTTGATTCATTGTTTTGAAGACTTGTACAGGTGGCAGACCCTCCCTCACTAAGAAGAGGCTCTACCAAGTAAAAGCTAATCATTCTGGTCTGTGGGGTCTGATTTTAGCCTACATCTCTTGTCAGGGAATGGTTTATGAGATAGTTTCTCTCAACACTGAGCAAGTCCGTTATAGGAGGCAATTTCTTTTAAAATAACACATTACCCATTGTCTGTAAAAGACCAGAAAGGGCTATGAATCATATTGCCACACTGTGTTTTAGTTTTAAAGGGATTCTATAGTGTAAGGGATACAAATTAGCATTACTTACGCTATAGTTCCCTCTGCCTCCCCCCCTCTTTAAATACTCACCCAATTCCAGTGCCCATCTCCCTTGTCGCTGGGTTGGCGCTACGCCTCCTCTTATGTCATCTGGTAGGGGGTGGCTAAAGCGCATCTGTGGGAATGTCCAGCATCAGGCAACCAAAAGTCGGATAGCCACCAGGAAGTGCCTCTAGTGACTGTCTGATTGACAGCCACTAGAGGCAGTCTTAGTCCTGCAACGCAATCATTGCAGTTTCTCTAAATCTGCATTGATTTACATTGCAGGACTAAGAGGGACAGTGCACTACAATGAGATGAAGTGATCTGGGTGCCTATAGTGTCCCCTTTAATAAGGAGAAAATATGTCACTTTGATTTGTTGATTTTTATAGATTTAATATATATTTAAATAGTTGGAGTAGATTATTTGTAATAGTTGTACTGCCCTGGATTTGATAAACCCCTTAAGGACCAAACTTCTGGAATAAAAGGGAATCATGGCATGTCTCACATGTCATGTGTCCTTAAGGGGTTAAAATCCTAACCTAATAAATGTTTGGTAATTTTGCATTATATATACCTCCTACTACCTACTGCATTTAGGTCTCTCTTGTATACATCTTTTTTGTGTTTTCATCAAAAAGGTGTCACTTTTACATTTAATATTGGCTGCTTATTGATTATTTGTACACCTGGAATTCTTCACATACATGTCAAATGTATGTATGCAGGGCCAAGTATTGTCTTTTATAGTACCTTAGGACATAGTACCATCATATATGACGTCTAACATACAGACTTATTCACTAAAGTGAGAACTGCAGATAATTCAAAGTGAATTCATAAAGCATTTCAAGTTGAAACAGAAAGCTTGCAGAATATTCACACAGTACTTCTAATTAATGGAACATCATTTTGGAGACACCGGAAATGAGCATGATTTACTAACATAAATATTTCATTTTCTTGTTCTTTAGCCTTCCTTCTCTCAATACCTCCCCATATTCCTTATATCCTCACCCCTTCTCTATGAGAGTTGCAGTTTCTGAGAAACTGCAATAATTACCTCTCAGGGTTAACTCCGCCTCTAGTGGCAGTCTACCAGATAGCCACTTGTGGGACTTCCGGGTGCTTAGACTACCTTTGGTCGTCTAAATGACGCTGGATGTCCTCACGCAATGCATCACGCTATGCGTCACTTGCAGCATCACCAGAAATCCCATAGGAAAGCATTGATTAATTAGGTTAATTAGGAGTGTGGGCGGAGCCTGTACCAGCACCAAGGGACATTAGTACTGGATTCAGGTAAGTGAAGAGGTTTTAACCCTTTCAAAGCCACATGAGGAGAGAGGGGCAAGGGAAGGGGGCACTGTACGATCCTACAGTACCAAGAAATCGGCTTTGCTTTCCTGGCACTATAGAATCCCTTTAAATTTGAAATTCACTTTGGATTCACTCTGAATTCCCAGCAATTTCCACTTTAGAGAATAACCTTGATACTTTAAAAATAAAAGCTTTATGATAATACTGTGCCCTCTTGTGGGGAAAGGTGAGAAAACAGCCTGATCAAGCCTTTGTTTTACTTCACCTAAGAAATGGAAACAAGCAAAGTCTTAGAAGGTTATTTACTAACGTGAGAATTCTAAGTGCACGTCAAATTAAAGGTCAGAGACAGAGCAGTCAAACTGAAAGCACAGATGACTTACAGAATTTTCCAGTGTGACTATTTTGGCCTTAATAAGGGGAATTCACTTTGAATTGACTCTGATTGTTTACATTAGTAAATAACCTGTAAAACAGGATCTGAGACATTGGAAGCACAGATGGAGAACGAGACGCAAAGGCGGAAATGTATCAAAGTGTCAAAGAATAATTTGTGCCTTTTCTGAGGTTTTTTTTTACGACATTAATTGTCAATTCTGACAATGGTTTGTTTGTTTTTATTCAAGGTTTTATTGTAAAACATTAACATTGTATCATGCTTAGTTGTGGCTTGGTATCAGAAAATTTTAAATTTTTATATCAGGAAGTGTATATACAGGAAATATACATGACATCAACGTACAGTAAGTGATCTTCACAAGGTTCTCTTAATCATAACTGACAAAGTCTTCTTGTGTCCCGTCCATTCCACTCTTTTCTCCTTCCCGTCAATCTAAAAGTGCTTGAATACATATCTAATCCGTCTTATAGACTAGAGATTCTAAGGAGTGTTCCTTTGTCTTGTTGTGTGTGAGCAGTTTCAGTATCTTCCATAAGGTATATAAGTTTACTCATAGGCAGCGCTTCTAATAGCCGCCCCCCTCCCAGCCCCCGACACCATTCAAAGGCCCCCCCAGCTCCACCTCTATTCTGGGATCTCTAGGGGCAAGCTGCACGGCTGCAAGGAGGCCAGGCTGAGCCGGCTGGGCCTTCCCCACCCCACCTCAATTACCAGGGGGGCAGAAAAGTAAATCAGGGGTCAGGGATATTGAAAGGAGGGGGCAGAAGAAAGAGGAAATGAGGGGACAGAAGGGTAAACAGGAAAAAAAAAGAGAAAAGGGGGGGAGAAAGAAAGGAAGGGGGTTTGTAGATTTTGGGAGGTAGAGAGAGTGAACAGTAGTAGAGCCCTCTTCTGGGCTTTCTCCCAGCTCAGTCTCAATCCCCCCCCCCCCCCCCTTGCACAACCCATCACCCCTCTCTCCTAGTAAAATAGCATAATTGGCAGGATGTGGTATTTGACATCTAGTCTTCATTGTTGCCCTCCAGCCTGTTATTTGTATCCTTGGATTTCTGACTATGTTTTTCACTGTTTATTACTTTTCCACAATTGACTTTGTCACAATTGACTTTTAGGGAGAACAATCCATATTGTTTAACATATGCAATTTTGTTTTCATTAGAAAAGTATTTTATTTTCTGGCATTCTCTCTCACCACTTTTATACGGGTATAGAAAGTGAAACAGAAAACTTGCAGAATATTCACACAGTACTTCTACTTAATGGAACATAATTTTGGAGGCACAGGAAATGGGCAGGATTTATGACACCAACATAAATATTGAATGTTCTTTTTCTTTAGCCTTCCTTCTCTCAATAACTCCACATATTCCTTATATCCTCGCCCCTTCTCTACGAGGGTTGCAACACCATTCATGATATATCTTAATTGGTTTATTAAACTGGACATTAGGTGGATCTACAGTGCCCGCCACTAATGTTGGCACCCTTGGTAAATATGAGCAAAGAAAGCTGTGAAAAACTGTCTGTATTGTTTAACCTTTTGATCTTTTGTTCACAAAATACACAAAAAATATTTGCCCTCATGGATATCAAGCAATTGATGAACACAGGTTTATATAAAAAAAAACAAAAAAAACTTTTGTTAAATATATGTGTGGCACAATTATTGGCACCCTATGAATTCATATGAGTAAAATAGTTGAAGTATATTCCGATTGATTTTTTACATCTTTAGTACACCGGGGTGACTAGGAACAGGAAATTATTCAACCATGACTTTCTGTTTCACAGGAGTACAAATATGAGGTAACATAGAGGCCAAATTCCCCAAGTCATTCGTCACAATGGGTAAGACCAAGGAATATAGCTGTGATATGCGGCAAAAGGTTGTTGAGCTTCACAAAATGAGAAAAGGCTATGAGAAAATTGCAAAAGCATTGAAAACGCCCATTTCCACAATTAGGGCAAAAAAATGTCCCTCTCACCTGAAAATGTTATGAATCAGGCTGGTAGAGGACATCAGTTTATATTGTCTCAATGCACTGTGAAGAGCATGGTTCGAGTGGCAAAAACATCTCCAAAGATCACAATTGGAGAATAGCAGAAGTTGCTTTCACGTTGGGGTCAGGAAGTCTCCAAAACTACAATCCGAGGTCACTTATGATCAGATAAAACCAAAATAGAACTTTTTGGCAATAAGCACCAGAGGTAGATTTGGGGCACACAGAGAAGTAGCCATATGGAAAAGCACCCCATGCCCACGGTTAAATATGGTGGCGACTCTTTAATGTTTTGGGGCTGTTTTTCTGCCAGAGGAGCTGGACATTTTGTTAGGATACATGGCATCATATAATGTACCAAATCAGAACTGATATTAAAGGACCACTCCACTCTTCCAACCCACCCCCGAAAAATCCCCCAGAGTTTAGTAGATAAAACCCCAATAAATGCATGCATGCATATTTCTATGTATGTATTCATTGAGAGTATCGTCTAAAATAGATTACAAAAGCTTCAGTTCTTGTGACTGCAGCCTTTGTAAGCTCCACCTCTTTCCCCCAGAAAAGACGGTCAGTCTCTTCACAGGGAAATAACCAATCAGAGGTTTCTCATTGAGAAGCCTCTGACTTGGTCCACACATGCACGCGCAAACCGTTTTTTTTTTTTAAATTCTTTATTTTGTCGTGCATTAAAGAATAACAGTAACAGATGTATGTGACAAGCCCCGAACGCATAGACTAATTATATTATGGCAGACATCAGAATATCAAGGCATGATATGTAAATACAATGCACATTTTTTGTAATAGTTTTAAGAACAAGCTAGATAATTGAAGAAGCTGGCATTTAGTCCACGTCTACCAAGCGGTGATTTACCAATTATCAACAATGCAGTAGTGAGGAGACTACTTAGCGAATTACAGGCAGAATTAACCTCTGGGTTGCATCTTCACATCACAAGAGAGATATCAAGTCAACTGCATTTTACGGAAAGCATAGTGTTGTAAATGTACTACATACAGTCGTCACTAGATTGACATATATGGTTGCATTAAAACAATGAAAACAAAATTAAATAAAAGGTAGACAACAATGAGTTAATGATAAGGTTGTCACTGGTGGATGGTCTACTGTGCCACCTTAACTGAGACAAACTGTAGAAGATTTGCATCCAACAAAAGTTTGACTTAAGTGAGACTTCACTCAACTCCCTAGGCCATGACACAGATCACCCGATTCCCATGCTCGCCATTTGTGTCTCCCTGCATATTGAAAGCCTACTCAGCCAGATCTGACAACTCTGCTGGCCCCGGGTCTTGAAAGGGGCCCATGTGCGGATCCCACTGCTTCGGCTGCTCCTGGCTCCATAAACGACATCGTCCAGGGAGGCAATGGACTTTGCTTGGTTGTGCTGGTATTTCCTCCGGGGATGTGATACTTGCACCGGGGGAGTTCCCCTCGTGACTCTTAACCGGGGTGTGCAGCAGTTGGCTACCGACCGCCTGGTACCTGGGCAAGCACGGTACACTCAAGACTTCCCCTTCTGTCTCAGGCCCGTATGCGCTGTGTTTTTCTTTGGAGCTGAGCCAGGTGCGAGATGCCTGTTTGCTGGAGGTGAGTAGTGTGAGTACTCTGTTTCTTCTCCCCACCATTGCCCAGTCGATTGTTAAGCTTTGGCCAGAAATTCAAGAATATTGCATCCAGTCGCTTCATAGTTATCTCTAGCAGGCTTTGGGTGGTGGGTGTCTGTGGTGTGTCTGCCATCTTAACTCAGGTAGCCTGGCAGGCCTTGTTTCCTCAGTATGGCTGCTGAGTTGCAACTCCACCATTGTACTGGGTGCCAGGATATCCCTCAGCGGCAAGGGGGGGACCGGGGTTCTAATCACCACCCCTGGTTCCAGCAGAAATGCCAACAGGGAGGTCGGCCCCCTCTCCCGCGATCGCTACCTCTGGTAGGCCGCAGGAACCTCATTGAGTTCAGGCTAGAGTTCGTGCCTCCGGGGGCTTCAAAAGGTAGCCTGGCAAAATACAGGTTGTCCTCTGTATAAGCAATGCTGTTTACTCGAGTATATAGTCAGTCGAATAGGACAATTCTGTTCTCTCACGGAGCTCAACTAAACTGCGACCTGTCAATATGGCGGTCAGGCCCCACCCCCGACATTTTATGTTTTTAAGCTTTTATACATTACTGACTATTTAACTGGACAACTGATACCCTATTGCAAATAACTAAATATAATTTCAGCATTATAATGTTACTTAAGGGAATACATTACTGAGTAAAAACATAATTAATTTCAAACCATTTTGTTCCCCAGAGAGGTTTAGAATTTAGATTTTTTTCAGTGTCACGGTCAATATACCTACATGCATTGACAGTGCCACACATAAATCACTGTAAAGTATTATGAACAATATTCTAAATAACATGTGAACGTTGAGCAGCAAGTGCAAGTTCTATAAATGGTTGTTTCCAAATTTAGTTTCTCATAGTGAGATTTGATGTGGGAATATAAAATGTTGTGAATTAGAGACAATCGTAGGAAGTAACACCTTGCTAAAGCTTCTGCTTTGGAAGTGTTCTGTTCTGTTGAAGAAGCATCACTCCTTATATTTATGATATAATCCAATAACTGACAAACAAACCATCATAGAAGGTATACTATACAAAATATAGCATATAGGTTTTGACTAGTCTAAAGGGAGATGTCACAGTCAGTGGTGTATCCTGGTTTTGTGCTGCCTTAGGCTCCCGGCATCACTTTGCGGTGATTGTCAGTTAGCCACCAGGCTAACAAGACATTTGCCTGGGTATTTGGGGACGGCTTTTTTTTGCTGCCCCCTGGAACGTGCCACCCAAGGCAAATGCCTTGTTTGCCTCGCGGCTAATACATCCCTGGTCACAGTTGTGGGGATATCTTACAGGGTGGGCAAGATAATTAAAGGATCACTATAGTGTCAGGAAAACAAACCGGTTTTCCTGACATTATAGTGCCCTGAGGGTGCCCCCACTCTCAGGGTCCCCCTCCCGAGGTGCTGAAGGGGTTAAAAACCCTTCAGCAGCTTACCTTATTCCAGCGCTGGGCTCCCTCGGCGCTGGTGACCTCTCCTCCCCCGCCAACGTCAGCTCCCCCGTCCGAATGTGCATGCACGGCAAGTGCCGCTCGCGCATTCAAAGTGTCCATAGGAAAGCATTTCTCAATGCTTTCTTATGGACGCTCTGCGTGATAGAGGCATAATATGCCTCCAGCGTTGCAGATGCGCCTCTAGTGGCTGTCCGGAAGACAGCCACTAGAGGCTGGCTTAACCCCAAATGTAAACATAGCAGTTTCTCTAAAACTGCTATGTTTGCATCTGAAGGGTTAAAACTTGAGGGACCTGGCACCCAGGCCACTTCATTGAGCTAAAGTGGTCTGGGTGACTATAGTGTCCCTTTAAGACCCGATTTTCATCTGATGCTCTTGATTGTTCCTTAATAGGCACTTGCATTAAAGAGAGAAAAAAAATAATGTAGTATTTTCAAAGAGGATTGGTGACATATAACACAGTACACAAATGCTCACTCACATGTTATGGAGCTTCATCCAAGCTCTAGTAGTTTGATCATGCAGCAGTGTAATTCCCAATTGTGGATGTAAATACCATATGAGTATCTCCAGTAGTTCCAGTGAAATATACAATGACAAAAAAATTGGAAACTCCAATACTGCAATATTACAGTTAGCAGTAAATAATGTGCATAGAAGGTATACTTCACCCATAGTTATAATTATATGTTGGCTACATGTTAAAAAATTATATATAGGGTTGTGCTCAAAACTTTGCATACCCTGGCAGAATTTTTTAAATGTTGGCATTGATTTAGAAAATATGACTGATCATGCAAACAAATGTCTTTTATTGAAGGATAGTGATCATATGAAGCCATTTATTATCACATAGTTGTTTGGATACTTTTTAGATCATGATGATAACAGAAATCACCCAAATGGCCCTGATGAAAAGTTTATGTACCCTTGAATGTTTGGCCTTGTTACAGACACACACACAGGTTAAAATGGCAATAAAAAGGTTAATTTCCCACACACGTGGCTTTTTAAATTGCAATTAGTGTCTATGTAAAAATAGTCAATGAGTGTGTTAGCTCTCACGTGGATGCACTGAGCAGGCTAGATACAAAACCATGGGGAGCAGAAAAGAACTGTCAAAAGATCTGCGTAAAAAGGTAATGGAACTTTATAATTGAAGGAAAAGCATATAAAAATATATCCAAAGCCTTGAAAATGTCAGTCAGTACTGTTCAATCACATATTAAGAAGTGGAAAATTGATACCAAGCCAAGGTCAGGTAGACCAAGCAAGATTTCAGCCAGATTTGCCAGAAGAATTGTTCGAGATACAAATAACAATTCACAGGAGAAATACAGGCTACTCTGGAAAAATACGGTGTGGTTGTTTCAAGGAGCACAATACGACGATACTTGAACAAAAATTAGTTGCATGGTCGAGTTGCCAAAAAGAAGCATTTACTGCGCCAATCCCACAAAAAAGCACGGTTACAAAATGCCTAAACAACACCTTGACAAGCCTTGCAGCTTTTGGCACACTGTAATTTGGAGTGAAGAGACCAAATAGTGCTTTATGGTCACAACCATAAGCGCTATGTTTGGAGATGGGTCAACAAGCCTATAGCGAAAAGACTGCCATCCCCACTGTGACGCATGGTGGTGGCTCACTGATTTTTTTTGTGGGGTGGGATGTGACCTCTAAAGGCATTGCTAATTTAGTGAAAATCGATGGTAAGATGAATGCAGCATGTTATCAGAAAATACTGGCAGACAATTTGCATTCTTCTGCACAAAGGCTGCGCATATAACACTCTTGGACTTTCCAGCATGACAATGACCCTAAACACAGGGCAAGTTGACCCTCCAGTGGTTATAGCAGAAAAAGGTAAAGGTTCTAGAGTGGCCATCACAGTCTACTGACCTTAATATCATCGAGCCACTCTGGGGAGATCTCAACCGTGTGGTTCATGCAATACAACCAAATACTTTGCATTACCTGGAGCCATCAATGACACCTGCAAGAATTAGGGGCCTCATAGAAAACTATTACAAAAGACTGCATTCTGTCAATGCTAATGTAGCCAATGGAGCGGCACAGCTATGGGGAATAGGCCTTAACATTTCTAGGAGACAGGCATAGGAGGGGTGTAGTGGGGGGACTGGCTAGTATAACTGGAGGTGGGGTTTGTGCTAGAGGAGTATCTGTAGTGGCCATTTTAGATCAGGGTCCATCCTAATTAATCCTCCCTTACCTGTTTGTTTGTGTCTCGGTATACCCCTACATGGAAGAAAGCTGGAAATCATGCCCTCTGTGGCAATGGTTATGTTTATATGTTAATTATATGTTATAATGTGGTTTTACTTATTGTGATGTGGGTCATTGTCTGGGGTAGTATTGTTAAAGGAGTTGGGGTTGATATGTTATGTTAATATGTGACAATGACCTTAAAATATTTTAAGTATTATTTATATATTATTAAAGCTGTGATAATTTTCCCAAATAAAGGTGTCCGAGTATTTGTGTTTTTTTTGGGAGGGGTTTGTTAAGCATATGCCAAAAAAGGCGACTATGCGTATGTCAAGGGGGCACACTGTCATTAATGCTAAAGAGGCAATACACAGTATTAAGAACAAAGGGTATGCAGACTTTTGAACAGGGGTCATTTCATTTTTTTTCTTTGTTGCTATGTTTTGTTTTAGGATTGTGCCATTCTGTTATAAACTACATTTTACATATATATATACAGGCATACCCCGCTTTACATACACTCACTTTAAGTACACTCACGAGTACAGACATACCCGAGAGTGTACGTAAAGGTGCCTCGCGAGTACAGACCATCCCGCGCCTCTTCTGTCTGTGAGTGAACAGGAAATGGAAGGTTCTATTCTCGCCCGGAGCAGCTCAGTTCAGTCTCTTTGGGGCAAGAACTTTTCACACCCTCTGACATGGCACAGGTTAATCATCTGAAATTTATACTGTCTACTCCTAACTGAACATATATATATTTTTTCTGCCCCTACATTGTCCATCCTCTGCAATCGGCGCCATCCAGTGAAAAGGTTTACCCTACCATTTTGTATATCTATGACTTAGCAGCTTAGCTGCATTAGCCACAATTCTGAGGATTCAAAGTTAAACCATAAATGCTTAAAGTGATGAAGAGGTGTTTGTAAACAAAGTGTGCGAATAAGCTGCTAATAAATACAAATTGGCACTGTATTGACAGAAAATGGCCCAGTGGGCAGGTTTATTTTACTTTTCCTTGCAGTATCAGTTATGCCTGTAAATTACTTTTGCAATGCAGTACATACATTGGGAAGTGAAAAAAGGTATTGTTTCACTTTAAGTACATTTTCGTTTCACATACATGCTCTGGTCCCATTGTGTACTTAAAAGTGGGTTATGCCTGTATATACTATATAGTAAAAACAGAGAATATGAGAACTCGGAGAACGTACAAAAGTTTTGAAACAACTGCATACTTAAACGACTTAAGTATATTCTGATGTATACTATATACGATGAGAATTGCAAAGTTAGAACAGTGTACAATATCTTATTCGGTTATATACAAGTTAGGTAGATCTAATGTTTTAATACTGCCTAATTACTGCTTTGCATGTTATAACGACTAAGCAATCACACAACCTAACTAACACAAAGCACTGACACAAACCAGCTGCCATACAGCACTTGCATACACCAGACAACACAACGCAAATAAGCCACCCAGCTAACACAAACTAAAGACATACACCAGCTAACATAAGATAATAGCCCGAACAACTAGCGCAAAGCAACTACGCAACCAGCAAACGCACAACACTTGCACACACCAGTTGACACATTACACTTATTTAACGCTCTAACTGACCTAATAGGGCGACACAGTTCATGAGACTATATAGCACAAAGCCACGTACCGTGAACGAAAATGTTAAGCTAAACTGTCCTCTGCGCAGGCAACCAAATGTCTACACTGTTTTAAACCAATGCTTAAGCCCCTGCGTGGGCAATCACTTGCCTTTCTATTTTAAAAAATCCGTTTGATACATGCATTTATATTGTGAAAACAATAAAAATATTTAAAACAAAAGTTTTGAAAAACCCAATAGTTTGTACTTCAGTAAATCCCAGCTCAAGTCTCAAAATAGTTTTTGCGCACTAATCCCACCCATAAGGACAATTCATATCCGAAATGCAGGCAAGTTCACTCTGCACGATAGATACAGCAACCCTGGACGACCATTTCGGCATTCTTTGGGCTGGTACCCCTCTATGCAGAGTAAGCACAGGGTCCACATCTGAATTACCCTTTTAACTTAGGGAGAGCCGGTTAGTGCATTGCAACAAAAACAGAAAATATAAGAGCTCCGAGAAAGGACACGAGCTTAGAGAGACCCAATAGCTTGTAGGTGAATAGTACTATTGCATCCACTAGGTGGCACTAGTGTAAAAAGAATAGAGACCGGAGTTATTTCTGGAAACTCCAACTCCAGTAGCCGCTGACTGATGTTCCAGCCAGACATAGACGCCATAGTCTACAAATAATGTGTATAAATACTATGCTGCAGCAGCCCATTTTTGCTGTTTCTGTTTTTGAATTTTGTTTTTTAATTTGGTGCTTCATAGAGCTATCGTGCAGCCTGCAGCAAACATTGCTATTCCTTTTATCTTCAGTTTTCCTGCTAGGACTGTAGCTTATCCCATACGCACCATAAACATGTCTGCTATAATATATTCTGTCTTTCTTGATTTGGCACCTGTCAATCAGCATTTCATATTATTATTTTATTATTATTATTTTATTATTTATAGAGCAACATCAGATTCCGTAGCTAGATCTCTGGCTGACTCAGCATGATAGGACATTTAATACTAAGGAACAAACACAGAAGACTTTGTGGGTGGGAGGAGATTTAGAGATTTATCATAGCAAAAACAGGTGATATTCTGGGGTAAAATGCTAAATAAGGAGTAATCACCATGAAAACCAACATAATGAATCTCAACATTTAGCCTTTTGCACAAAAATGGTACCTTTTTTTGCCTTGATAAATCTTATTCAATATATCAACGTTTTTCTAATGCAGTCATAATATATATGCATACCTCCCAACTGTCCCTATTCAAGAGGGACAGTCCTCATTTTGGGCTCAAATCCATCTGTCCCTCTGTTCTAGGAGCTCCATATTGTTTGTGTGTCTGAGTGTATAACAGAGCTAAAAACGGCAATGACACTCCCAGTAATGTGTCTTTGAACTGCAATAAATTTACTTAGAAATCAGTCTGTGTAAATAAGATACATTGTTCCTGTTCTAAATTACATTTTTGTTGAATACATTTTTATTAGTAAGTCACTCACAATTTCTCAGAACAGCCCCGCCCCTGACCATACCCCTAAAATTAAAATGTCCCTCTTTGTCCAGTTGAATTGTTGGCAAATATGAATTATATGCACTTTTTTTGTTGTTGTTGTTATATTCCAAGGTAAGTTTGTTTTTACTGAAGTCAGCCATTCATTGTTTTCATGCGCTATATATGCTGTATGGTTGCCAACGCATTTTGTTAAAGAGCTACTCCAAGCATCACGACCACTTCAGTGATTTGACATGGTCATAGTGCATGCAGTCGTTAAGTGCAACATTTCACTTTGAAACACTGCATGTATGGAGCTTAACCAGTCTGCTGCCAGATGAGTAACTCCTGCTCTGGCAGTGTTATCAACCAGCGCAGGACGAGAGTTCCATGTTGGATATTACCAATGTAGATATTCCTATGCACAGAATTGCATTCATTGGCTCAGCAGACAGTCTTAGACAATAAATGGAAATGATCTCTGTATCCGTCTTCTACGGCTCTGCACAACCTAGATGCATGACATCAGAGGAGGAGCCTAGTGGGGACTCAGGTACAGGAGAAAATCTTAGCAAAAATGGTTTGCTCCATTACCGGAAAACTGGGCCAGTGTACTCCTCATGTCATAAGCGCTACAGTGGGCATGGAGTAGGTAAGTAGTGTGTGTGTAATTATGAATGGATAGATGCTCCCTTTTGTTTTCAGATATTTCAATCCTTATTGCATATGCTTGCATGTGTATGAGAGCTGCCTGCAAAACTCTCAGTGAGCAAATATCCTCTCAAAGGCTTGTCATCAGATTGCCTTAATTTGTGCATGGAATGTCGGAATTTTACAATTGAGAAAAATAATGGAAAGAAAAACCATGCACCTGTTTATTTTTTTTTAAATACAATTTGCCACTGGTAGTGACAAAAATGAAGTTGAGTGCGATGAACTAATAGACGACATTAGGCAGCTAGCTAGGGACCAGGGGTTAGACAGTAACCCCAGAACCATGAATTTACATGGCCCCATTTACCATTCCTATGCGAAGAATAAATGGGGCTCAATCCAGTAACCTAAGGTCCCGTGGCTTCTCTGACCATCCATAATTGAAAGAAGAGACATTTGCTTTTGATAGGAAAAAAAACAACAGTACTGGTCCACACATAAATACTTATATTTGCTGATATATGATATTCCTTCAGGTGGCCATGTCATATTTAGAATGTTATAACCGTGACATTTACAGGATCCCGAAATCAGTACCACTTTTTTTTAAAGTTGAAATCTCTGTATGATGTGAAGGTTTCCCCTTGGCACAGTGAAAGGTTTTTATTAGGTTTCCCCTTGACACAGTAAAAGGTTTCTATCAGATTGCTTATTGTGACATAATTTATAGGCAGTAATGAGAAGTCGATAGATTTGTCCAGGGACTGACTGACAGCCTTCTGGGTCCCTGGGCACAATCCCCTCTTGGGCCTCTTATACCAGTATTAATTACCGTATTTATCAGCGTATAACACGCACTTTTTCCCCCTGAAAATAGGGGGAAAATCGTGGGTGCGTGTTATACGCCGATATCCCATAATTCTTACCTGTCCTGAAGCGTGGGCCGGCTTCACAGCTTGCACCGCGGTACAGGAACTTTAATTTCATGTTCCGGTTTCCGGCGGGACTGAAAGGAAGTGTGCACAATATGTGCACACTTCCTTTCAGTCCCGCCGGAAACCGGAACATGAAATTAAAGTTCCTGTACCGCGGTGCAAGCTGTGAAGCCGGCCCACGCTTCAGGACAGGTAAGTAATTATGGGAGGGGAAGTACACTATGGGAGGGGAGGGGGGGGAAGTACACTATGGGAGGGGAGGGGGGGGAGTACACTATGGGAGGGGAGGGGGGGAAGTACACTATGGGAGGGGAGGGGGGGGAAGTACACTATGGGAGGGGAGGGGGGGGAAGTACACTATGGGATGGGAGGGGGGAAGTACACTATGGGAGGGGGGGAGGGGGGGAAGTACACTATGGGAGGGGAGGGGAGGGGAGGGGGGGGAGTACACTATGGGATGGGGGGGAAGTACACTATGGGAGGGGGGGAGGGGGGGAAGTACACTATGGGAGGGGAGGGGGGGAAGTACACTATGGGAGGGAAGGGGGGAAGTACACAATGGGAGGGGAGGGGGGGAGGGACACTATAGGGGGGGAGGGGGGGAAGTACACTATGGGAGGGGGGAGGGGGGGAAGTACACTATGGGAGGGGAGGGGAGGGGGGGAAGTACACTATGGGGGGGAGGGACACTATGGGAGGGGAGGGGGGGGAAGTACACTATGGGAGGGGGGGGGAAGTACACTATGGGAGGGGAGGGGGGGAAGTACACTATGGGAGGGGGGAGAATACTATGGGAGGGGGGGGAGAATGGGAGGGGAGGGGGAGAATACTATGGGAGGGGAGGGGGAAAATACTATGGGAGGGGAGGGGGGGAGAATACTATGGGAGGGGAGGGGGGAGGGGAGGGGGGGAGAATACTATGGGAGGGGGAGAATACTATGGGAGGGGAGGGGGGGAGAATACTATGGGAGGTGGGTAACACTATAGGATGAGGGGGGAATACTATGGGGGGGGGGAATTTCCTGGAATTTCTTTCTAAAAGTGAGGTGCGTGTTATACGCCGATGCGTGTTATACGCCGATAAATACGGTAAATGTTTCAAATAAGTGTGATTTTTTTTTTTTATTTGTATATGGTGTGAGGGTATGTGTACGAAGGCATGTTTGTATCTGAGTGTAAAATCATCGTAAATACCGTTGCACTTTGTTCACGTCAATGCATGTGCTTTTTTGTATATGCATACTTTCAGTATGGTGTATACGCAGCAGTGTATTTTAGCCAAATTCCAATAAAAGCAGGAATGTATGTGTTTGGGTTGTAAGTGCATGTGTAAATACAGGGGTTTATGTATATGGAGTGTTGATGTGTGCATAAATGCCGGGGTGGTGTTGTGGTTAATAAGATTGCATACTTGTTTGTACTACGTTAATACAAAGAGTATATAGGTGCATAAGTTATATATCATAATAAGAATTCTGAATTAGACATACACAAGCTATGCATAAAAATGGAAAAATGGATGGGTAGCAGGAGATTTGTATAAAGGGCCTGTATTTGTGAATGTGGGGCAGACCCAAAACTTAATCAGGGCACTAGTAGATTAATTGCAGTGTTGTGCATATGTGTGTGTATGTGTATATATTTATACACACACACACACACACACACACACACACATGTAATCTAAATTGTTCCTGCATGCAAATACATACATAAATACAAGCTCACTACACACATCTCACTACAGAAATCTCACACTGACACACACAGCAAGCTCCCTACATACACTCATTGATACACACAAGATCACACAGCTCACTACAGACAGCTCACTGACATGCACACAATGTCACTACACACAAGGTCACTACACACAAACTCACTCAAAGACACACAAGTTAACTACTGAAAAATCACTACACACAGCTCACTACTGCCATACAAGTTCACCATAGAAAAATCACTACACGCTGCTTACTACACACACATACCAAGCTCACTGACATATACAAGTTCACTACAAGCAGTTAACTACACACAAACTCAACAGAGCTCACAATAGACAGCTCACTGACACACACACAAGCTCACTACACATAGCTCACTATAGAAAGCTCACTGACACACAAGTTCACTGACATACACACAAGATCACTACACATAGCTCACTGATATTCACACAATGTCACAAGACACAAGCTCACTGACACATTCACAAGCTCACCCACAGACACACAAGCTCACTACAGAAAAAACAGGACATAAAGTTCACAGCAGAAAGCTTTTGGGCACATACAAGCTCACAAAAAACAGCTCACTGCAAACAAGCTCACTAATATACTCACTCATGCAAGATCACTACTACAGATCATTACTACAGATAGCTCACTGACACACACACAGCTCACAACATGCATGTGTGTGCTAGTGTGCTTTATGTAGTGACCCTCTGTGTGCATGTTGTGAGCTGTGTGTGTGCCCGAGTGGTCAGTCCACCCCTGGATTTGTCTGATTGTATTTTCAGGTAGGCAGCAGTACAAAGGAAGATAACAAGGGGTCTCACTACTAAATTTCTGAAATTTCAACCAAGGCTCTGAATTTTCTTAAAAAGAAAGTCTACTGAAAAAATTTGGAAGAGATCAGTTCAGTGAGAGTGTGAGACAATGTAATCCACAGAGAGAACAATATTGGAACAATATGAGCAGGACTGACTGTATTCCCCCTAGGGTGAAATAGTATGCATATTGAAACTTAACTATTCATTTTGCCCACCCTGCCCAATCAGTTCAAGACAGTTGAGGTTAAAAAATTATTGATTTGCTGTATAGGTTTAATAACTTGACAATCTGCAAATGTGTGGTTTGAACATAACTCATACAACTGAGAAAGGATGAGGACATCTCATGTCCGAACACAAACACTATATGTTAAACAAGTCCATTGGTAGTCCTGAACTTGTGGGAACAATGATTAATCAAAATTAATAAAAAGTAAATAATTGGTGTCGGTCTCCAAAACCTCCACTTAACCATGAGTCTGCCACGTGGATGCTTCCCCATCCACCTCTTCATGTGTTACAGTATGGTGGGTCGAAAAAAAAAAATCTTGATGACTCAAACTAGATGGGACTTGATGGACATTCCCACCTACTTTCATACCTTCTGTGTGGTGGGATATGGGCTTATAATTGTAAGAGCAGGGCATATTAATTATGTTCTGAATTCTGTAGGACCTGTGCTATGGCCTACTTTATAGGAAAAATTGGCCAATGAGTCAGGCTCTATATTAGTAATATATCAGAAAATTTCCCAGGCCAATGGATCTAAATATGTTTTGGCAAGGGTGTTTGCTTCATGTAAACCTTCCTTGTAAAAACATACTACCAAAATATTTTATTCCTAGAATTGCCAGTTGATACCCACATATCCTCATCCTAAAAATACTGATCTATCCGACCAAAAAAAAAAAAAAAAATATTCATGCTCCGTAGCTATGGAATATTAACATGTCTGTTTTTATTCTGATTGGCTGAGTTTAGATCAAAATCTGCTCTCACTCATTTGCAAATACCAGGTTTATGAGACTTAACATCCAGACAACTAATTCAGTAAATGACTCGCAAAAAAACATCTTATATCCGTTTCATATAAAAGCACCTTGAAGCTCTGCCGTTCCTGGCATTCCGTGGTATTTCTATTTTCTTTTATGTATCGTTCTGAGCAGCAAATTCAATTTTTTCCATCTTTATTGAACTTTCCTGCACATGATGCAGCCGTAATGTGATATTCTACAGCGATATTGTTCTTTCTGACAACTGTAACTCAATGATAAAACTTTAAATAAAATGATAGCTTAAAAAAAGTACATAAAAAAACATTTTTCTTTATAACAGGTCTGGAAGCTGGTCTGAACGTATTGACTGACCATTGCATTTTTGCTGAATGCAGCAAGGTGAATTGTTACCATAGGACTTATATAAGATTCAGCAGGTGAGCTTACACTTTAATGGCCATTTCAGTGATACTAAAAACCTCTGATATTTAAATTGCAAAGGTATTTGGGATAGTGTGCAGGTCACTTGTCTATCATTTGTATTTTACTTTAATCTTTGATCACAAGATATTTTTTGTTCCCTATCTTTTCCTTTTCCTACTTTTCCCTGGACAAGTGTATTCTGAGATATGTTAAGAACAGGACTACCATCAGGGCCCAGGTGCCGGGGCCCCACATTCCCAATGTGCAGATATATATAGCGATATATATATAGCGCAGAGGCAGAACTACCACAAGTACAGGTTATGTGGCTGCACCTGGGCCTGCACGCTGAGGGGGCCAATCGGGTGGCCCCTGCATTTAGAAAGTGGCAGACACTTTAAAATTGGCTGTACTGAAGCCGGCTACATCCTTCCAGCTAACACCTGCGCAGGAAAGGGGAGAAACAGGACAAGGCAGAGAGAAGGGGAGAGCCAGACTATGACTCATAACAGCCCCAGCCAAAAGGTAAGAAACAGCAGGATCACACATAAAAAAAACACAGAATGTGTTTGTGTCAGTGTGTCTGTTCATGTATCTGTGTGTCTGTGTGTTTATCTGTGTGTCTGTTTGTATCTGTGTGTATGCATGTACCTGAGTGTCTGTGTGTGTATCTTTGTGTATGTGTGTTTGTGGGTATCTGTCAGTGTGTGGATCTATGTGTCAATGTGTGTATCTGTGTGTAACTTTGTCAGTTAGTATCTGTGTGTGTAACTATGTGTGATAGTGTGTGTGTGCCGGTGTGTCTGTGTGTGCATCTGTGTGTCTGTGCATTCACACGTATATCAGTGTATGTGAATGTGCATCAGTGTGTGTATCAGTGTGTGTGACAGTGTATGCACTACACACAAATGCACACCTGCATTCAAATGCCAGCATCAGACCCGGACTGGCCATAGAGCATACTGGACAAATGCACACACATTTCACCCTTCACACATACACACACACACACACACACCTCACGCTTAACAAACACTGCCACACTGCACCCTTCACACACACACACACACACTACACTACATTTCTGGCATACACACTCTGAATTCCCTGTGCACACACTAGATCCCCTGTAAGCAAAGACGCTACATTCCCTAAATACCACTCTTTACAACCCCTACACACATTATCTACACATACATATACTATAGTCCCAATGCACCCCTTGCTACATCCCCTATACACACTATGCATCCTATACACACTCACTCTTTGTTTTTTCACTCTCTACAGCACCTAGCCACACATATTACAACACAACTAAAACCAACCTATTTACACAAAACACACGCAATCCCACAAGCAGACTCCACACACATGCATAATACCCTTTCCTGGCCCTTTTGTCCTCTGGTATCCCACTTACGGAGACCCCAGAGACAAGTCACAAACAAACACAGCGCAAGCATGTTAATACATTTATAAATACAGGGCCTTGTTCTCATGCAAGAGCTCTTCACCAAGGCTCTGCACATGGGCTGCCCTGGAAGAGCATTGAACCAACATGCTCACTTTGAGAGGAGGCATGCTTGTCATTGGTGATGACAAAACACACCCCTGTCTGGCCCCACCCCCTTCTGTTTTCAAAAATGCCGGTTTTGTTTCCCCAGTCCAGCTCTGGCCAGCATTCACACCCACATACTCCATACAAAAAACATTCAAACATTCAAACACACAAACACTGCTCAGTGCTAAATGCAGCCTGCAATGAATGGCAAATTGTAGATCCACAACGGGCAAAGCATTGTGGGACTTGTATGACAGATGGGGATCTACATTTTGGCCACCCTTGCACTAGAGGGGGGCCCAAAAAATTTATTGCACCACGTGCCTCTCTCTTACTTCCACCACTGCTCCTGCGGGCCCTTAGCACCCTGTATAGTGAAGAGGCCGCCCAACACACACGATCTTCAGCTTCCAGAAGCGCTCTAACTTTTGGAAGCCCAAACATTGACGGTTACCATGTCAATGTTCTATATTCAGACCAGACTTGCGAGAGTTGGAGAGAGGAGCTGCTGGAAGCTGAAGATAATGTTGGCTGGGCCCACTCTTCACTACACAGCCCCTGGCAGCCTGCACAATGCCACCAGACCACATACTCACACACTCGGCACTACACTAACACACCCACTGCATCCACTACACACACTACATCCACTAAACACATCATCCACTACACACACACAAACCGCATCCACTACATCCACTACATACACTGCATCCATTACACACACTGGTGTATTGCTAATAAGTTTAGGGTTACAATTTCCCCCTCTTCCTCAAACTAGGTCGTAACTGCATACTGCCCATATTATTCAGCTTGACTTACATACTTGGATGATAAGAAAACTGATTTTCTTTGCGTGGTGTACTTGTCATTAAAAAATGTTATTTCTGTTTGTACATTTTTGAGTTGTAACTTTAAGTACAATTAACCCTCATGTTTGAGTTTCGTCTAAGGCCTCGCAAAGTGTAGATCCACCACTGCCTGGACATTGGAGAAATCATGTGGCTCCCATGCAGTTTTTAATCCTTAACTTTAAAACAGATGGAACAATGACTTTGAGAATAAAGAAGACAACAAACTGGCCACTAGAAAGGAATGACAGCTAACTTACTGCTTCTACAAGAGAAAATGGCTCTTCGCTGGGAGTGGATGCCAATAAAGGGTTGGTACCTGCTAGTTAGGGGAATAAAAAAATTGAAGGGACAGAGACAAAGTCCACAAAAGGATGGTTGGTAAAACTGGGGGAAAAAAAAAATATATATATATATATATTAAAACAAGAGCAGGAGCAAACAGTTAAAACACAGTTATTTTGCTACATCTGTAACTCGTTACCTGGTTATTATCTCGAGTACCTATTTCGTCATCAGCATCCCACTGCTCTGTAAATAGTGCCTTGTGAAACCTGAATGAGGTTGCCAAATCACTATCTCTGCTCATTAGATAATGAGCTGCCTTCTTCAGTCCAATCAGTATACCGTATCATGCAGTCAGGGCATTGGGGGGGGGGGGGGGGGGGGCGGTAAAATCAGTAATCTTTACTCGGGAGGGCAAGAGGCCACTTCATTAAATATGATAGCAGCTGTGACTAAACAGAAAAATATTTAGCATCATTAAGAAAACACAACCTATTAAAATTATTAAACAGAAAAAAAAATAATCTCAGGCCACTTTAAAATAAATGCAAAAGAAAAATTATACCCCACGATCATATTCTCAATAATTTTGCTTATATATGTGTCTCCTTTTAGTAGTTTTTTTTTTTCAATGCTGTGTTGTAGTTATAGAGATGTAAACAGAATGTTTTAATGGGAGCAACCATTTTGTTTCTCAATTGTTTTTGAATGTGGTTATCTTATAAAATAAATATTTTTGGGGGGGTTCAATAACATTGATTTCAAAGTATTTTCCATCAAAGGCATAGTAGATTATTTGCTACACTTTGCACAAATATACCATAAATAATAGACTTGTAAATGAGTTTTTGTACGTATTGCAATTTGTAGGAATCCAGGCCAATTGGCGAGTTGTCCAAATTCCGTAATAGCATATAGAGCCATGTGGATGTATAACAAATGACTTGCGATAGACATGTATATTTGTTTGTTTTGTGATTCTGAGTTCTGTCCATGATGGGAAAAGAATATGGTTGATGGCAAGGAGACAGCCACGAAATGGTGATTTTATTCAAATATTACGTGAGAAGTGAGAAACAGAAGTAAACAAAGTAGAGCAGTTAAAAAAAATCCATATTTATATATTACATACTTAAACATATATAATATGTCAATATACAAATGTGATTTTTTTTTTTCTTTTTCTGAAACTCCTCTTTTTCCCTCTTTTGGTTACTTTTCTATTTTGGCTACTTGATCTGTGAACCAAATGGTGGCAAAATGGTGTACAATATTTATATCATGTATACATTTTGCAGTACACCGAATGGCCCATTTTCGCAGAATTTTAATTCATACGAATAATTTCCTCAAATATTTTTGCATGGCGTGATTCGGACGAAACGCATTTTTTTTTATAAATAAAACCTCATACTTACTAGTCTGAATAATATGCTACTCCAGTCAGTCCATTGCTCATTTGTCATGCTCAGGTTAAAGGAACACTCCGGGTACCATAACAACTTCATCCGAATGAAGTTGCTGCGGTACAAGGAGATCTCCAGGTGCTAGTTTGTCTCAAGAGGTTAACAACCACTTTATTCCAAAGTCTTCAATCTGGGGCCCATCAGTTCTGCCACTGAAATTCCGTTGCATTCCAAGGCTTGTATCAGGAAGCCTCGAACTACGAGCCGCCGTGAGGTTGAGAGCGACTAACCGTTCTAGTGATTCAAGTGCACAAAATCCATTTCAGAAGAGATATTTCATATTAGTATCCCTAGATACTGCACTTATCCCATTACCCAGAATGTGGCCTTTCTTAACAGCTATTTTGTATTTCTGTATTGACCAAATATATTGTTATATATGCGTTCCCAGTACTTATATTGAGCAGTTTATATCTGCTTCAAGGGCTGATGTCAGAATATCTCTGCTGATCCATTACTTTGTATTTACTTTACTTTTTATTTTTTATTTAATTTTTGTCTTTTGAACATGTTGACATAGGATGTTTGCTCAGGTGATTTTTTTTCATTTTATTTTATTTGCTTCCATTTATCCTCAATGAAGGTCTAATATGGATGGAATGGGTAAACTTCACAACTGTACAAAAGACACACTCACAGGCTTTCTTTGTATTGAAGGCTTTATGAGAAAATTCATGTTGAAAGAAATATTCCTGATGGTAGAGTGCACACATAGAGGTTGTGTTTACTGAGAAAATACATAAACCAAATTCTATAGGCATGCACAAAATATAGCTAATACAATCCACCAGTCCAGGGTAGACTCTACTCCTGCAGAAATTCAGACGAGAACCTACCGGGCCCAAAATGTAAATGAAATCTAAGGCAAGTATATTGAAATGCAGGAAACAACGTTGTGACTTGAAAAAAAAATGCTCTTTTTGAGTCGAACTTTGCATTCTGCATTTAAAAAAAATCTATTGTAATTTGTATAAACAATAAGTGTATGGTGTACAGCTTTAAATATTCTACTCACTCTTTTGAGAGCCAATTATCTGGCTCTTAATGTCCAAGTGGTCCACCACACCTCCACGCTGGAGGACCTTGTAGAAATCCTTAAAAGAATAGGATAAAACAGAAATAGTGTAGATGTGTAACACAAGAGCAATAGGCTGAATGAAATAATAAGAAATACACTCACATGTAAAAGAGCTTATTTGAACTATCTCAAAGTATGGAGGCAGTGTTACTAGGGGTACCACCGTAACCCTTCTGGCAGGGACACTGGAGCAGATAGCAATGTATTCCACCAAATATTATTTTATTAGATAAAATGCAGGCTATCTAGCCTGCATAACGAAAGTTTAAAAATAAGGAAAAATAATAAAATCACAATATTGCCTCTCCAAAAAGCACTTCACAGTCCAAGCACGGCTTTATCAACCTATAGAGCAGGGAAGAATGGTAGGTTCCAGGCCCGGACTGGCCATCGGGCATACCGGGCAAATGCCCGGTGGGCCGCGATGGCCGTGGGGCCGAGGCCGGCAGGGGAGATCACAGCCCCTATCCGAGCGCCGGCCCTGCTGTGTGTCTTCATGGGACGGTGGGGAGATCAAAGATCTCCCTCACCGGCCCACAGGCAATTATAAGCGGCCGCCAGCTGGGGAGAGAGGGAGGCAGGAGAGGACCAGGCGAGCTCTAGCCAGCAGCTCCGCCGGGTCCTCACGCGGTATTCTGAGCATTGCCGCGATTACCGCGGCAAAGCTCAGAGCTCGCGAGAGTGGACTCTAGCCTACAGGCTAAAATTCACTCTCACCATTGGACCACCAGGGAAGGATGGCAGCATGGCCCCCCTCATGGCAGAATGACTCCCCACCCCTAGGCAGCACGGCCCACCCTCATGGCAGAGCGGCACCCCCCTCCCAGGCTAAAGGTAAGAAGGGAGGGGGATATAACTTTTGTAAAAAAAATTATTAATACAAAAATATATTTAAATTTAAATAAAAAAATACATTCACACTCACACACACAGCACCCCCAGACACACACAGCAACAAGACACACACAGCACCCAAACACACACAGCACCCCCAGGCACACACAGCACAGACACACACAGCACCCAGACACACACATAGCACCCTCAGACACACACAGCACCCAGACACACACAGCACCCAGACACACACATAGCCCCCAGACACACACAGCACCCTCAGACACACACAGCACCCAGACACACAGCACCTCCAGACACACACAACACCCTCAGACATAAACAGCACCCAGACACACACACAGCACCCCCAGACCCTCACACACACAGCACCCCCAGACACACACAGCAACCAGACACACACAGCACCCAAACACACACAGCACCCCCAGACACACACAGCACCCTCAGACACACACAGCACCCTCAGACACACACAGCACCCAGACACACACATAGCCCCCAGACACACAAAGCACCCTCAGACACACACAGCACCCAGACACACACAGCACCTCCAGACACACACAGCACCCTCAGACACACACAGCACCCAGACACATACACAGCACCCTCAAACACACACAGCACCCAGACACACACAGCACCCCAGACACAGACAGCACCCCAGACACACAGCACCCTCAGACACACACAGCCCCCAGACACACACACAGCACCCCCAGACACACACAGCACCCAGACACACACAGCACCCCCAGACACACACAGCACCCAGACACACACAACACCCTCAGACGCACACAGCACCCAGACACACACAGCACCCAAACACACACAGCACCCTCAGAAACACACACCACCCAGACACACAGCACCCTCAGACACACACAGCACCCAGACATACACACACAGCACCCTCAGACGCATGAAGCACCCTCAGATGAACACTGCTCCCTCAGACAGACACACTGCTCCCTCAGACAGACAACACCCTCACTCACACAGCACCCACACACAGCACACTCCCACACATATACAGCACACACACACACACAAACATATATATATATAATAAATTACCGCGGCAAAGCTCAGAGCTCGCAAGAGTGGACTCTAGCCTACAGGCTAAAATTCACTCTCACCATTGGACCACCAGGGAAGGATGGCAGCATGGCCCCCCTCATGGCAGAATGACTCCCCACCCCTAGGCAGCACGGCCCACCCTCATGGCAGAGCGGCACCCCCCCCCCCCCCCCCCTCCCAGGCTAAAGGTAAGAAGGGAGGGGGATATAACTTTTTTTTAAAAAATTATTAATACAAAAATATATTTAAATTTAAATAAAAAAATACATTCACACTCACACACACAGCACCCCCAGACACACACAGCAACAAGACACACACAGCACCCCCAGGCACACACAGCACCCTCAGACACACACAGCACCCAGACACACACATAGCACCATCAGACACACACAGCACCCAGACACACACAGCACCCCAGACACAAACAGCACCACAGACACACAGCACCCTCAGACACACACAGCCCCCAGACACACACACAGCACCCCCAGACACACACAGCACCCAGACACACACAGCACCCCCAGACACACACAGCACCCAGACACACACACAACACCCTCAGATGCACACAGCACCCAGACACACACAGCACCCAAGCACACACAGCACCCTCAGAAACACACACCACCCAGACACACAGCACCCTCAGACACACACAGCGCACCCTCAGACGCATGCAGCACCCTCAGATGAACACTGCTCCCTCAGACAGACACACTGCTCCCTCAGACAGACAACACCCTCACTCACACAGCACCCACACAGCACACTCCCACACATATACAGCAAACACACACACACAAACATATATATATATATAATAAATAAAATAACCCTCAGTGAGTTAACAGACAAAAAGAGTTAGCATCCCTCACACACACACACTGCGCCCCTCACACATACAATACGTCCAAACATATTCACACTACAGCACCCATCACACTGCACCACTACACACATTACGCTCCAGATACACGCTAGATCCCTTACCCTATATGCACTCTTAATCCTCTACATACACACACACAATCTCCTATACACACTCTGAGTCCTTTACACACTAGATCTCCTACACACACACACTGCCCCTAGCCACACATATTACACCACAAACACAAATGAAATTGACCTATTTACACAATACCACACCACACTCTACACACACGCAATCCCACAAGCAGGCTCCAAACACATGCACCATACACTTTCCTGGCCCTTTTGTACTCTGGTATCCCACTTATGGAGACACCAGAGACAATTTAAAAGCAAACACAGCGCAAGCATGTTATTAAATTTGCTTGCGCTGCGCAGAACAAATTCAGGGCCTTTTTCTAATGCTAGAGTTCTTCAGCGGGGCTCTGCGCATTAAACCAACATGCCCACTTTGAGAGGGGGCGTGCTTGTCATTAGTGATAATAAAATCACAATATTGCCTCTCCAAAATGCACTTAACAGTCCAAGCACGGCTTTATCAACCTATACAGCAGGGAAAAATTAGTGTGCAGGGTTCTATTAGTGTGCCATGCAGCAGTGGTACCTTCAATGTAAAAGTACCATCTATTCAGCATGTCCTCAGCTTGGAATTTTTGGGTACACACTGTACAGTCTATAATGCTTGTGTTACCATAAACATTATAGACTAAAATTCTAAAAGTGTTATTTGGAAGGATATACGGATTTGTCAATAGAATCACAATTAATTTATTAATTTATTTGGAAAAATGCTATTCCATAATCTTATTTTGTCCTAGAGAATTAAGCCTATTGTATTTTTCCAAACATTTTTGCCTTGTAATATGAGCCATGATATATTTCTCCGTAATCCTGGTAAATGAAATAGACAATATTTTCTCTACACTAAGTACAATTATTCCTTAACATAAATAATATAATTTTTATATTTCTGCAAGAAGATGAATATTGATTAGAACATTGAATTCTTATGTAACAAATTGTCCCAGTTTCTTTGTTTATGAGAAAAGAATGTTATGATAAAATCAGCTCATCCTCTAAGTATTTTTTTTTCTACTACGCTAAGTAATGAAAAATTGCCCAATCAATACTTAGCAATCACTTAAATTCAACAGATTCTCGTTTGTAACTTGAACGCTTTATTGGTAATTTTAAAGCTCTCCCAAGAAGCCACTGTGTTATTTGAAGTGAGGATTAAAACGAGAAAACATTTTAGTTTGTTAGAAGCAAGTGTAAACAGCTATCTAAAGCAGCGTATTTGCACTTGTGATCAAGACTGCCAAAGGCAACACATTCAGGGTCAGTCAGTTCCAGGGCTAGTAATTACTGGCTAAATAAATTCCTTAGGATACTGAACTAATTGGTGTTCATCGCTTTGAAAAATACGCACATCTCACACTCTACAGCAGATTGACACTGACAGTTCTGGTGGAACCTTGTGCAGGGTTAAAGGCTAATCCTATTTGCAGTGATATCTTAAAATGGACCCTTGGTTCTTCTACGTACCCCGGACTTGTTGGGTCAGTGTAACTGAGCAGAGTAGGATATCTGATTTCATCCATTCTTGACTGACTGCAAGATAAACCCTTTGTTTTGTTCTGTAAGGCACTAGTACAAAATTGTGTGAAGTCTCCTTCCATTCAGCATGTGCTCTAAAGAGAAAAAAACAACACTCAGGATGCCACAATTTTATAATTTTATTTATTTATAAAATATTTTACCAGGTTGGATACATTAATATTTCTCTCATTTTCAAGTATGTCTTGGGTCCACAAAACATTGCAATGTTACAATAGGGTACAATAAAATGCAAAAACAATATTAATACACAATATATACAAAATGAACATAAACCAGGTGAGAAAGTCAACTATGACAGGTGCATTCTGTTTAAAATGTATATTTTGTTTCCTTTAAAAAAAAAAAAAAAATGATTTTTTTGTGCTTTGATCTAATTAACTGGTGGTGTACTGTGGTGATATAAAAACAGATATTATTACTAGAAGCTTCCTTGATGAGGGCAGGCAGGCAAAGAGTGTTAGTACTGAAGTGGGGTATTGATGCTGAGGACTTTATGAAAATAGTAAATATAGGCACCCGGTGTTTAGCAGGAAAGTGGAGCGATGTTTCGGGCTGTTTACTTTACAACTGTCCCTCATTTGGCCGTAACCTTCTGACGACCATGAATCACCATTACAAGCACACGCCCATCTGTACTGCCTCTTGTTATGATGTTGTACCTCCAGATTTTGAAAAGGTATTATGAATATTTGGCAACGAAGTAGAGCAGGCATAGGCAACCTTTGGCACTTCAGATGTTTTGGACTACACCTCCCATGATGCTTTGCCAGCATTATGGTTGCAAGAACATTTTGGGGGATGTAGTCCACAACATCTGGGGTGCCGATGGTTGCCTATCCCTGATGTAGAGCATAGTTTCTGAGCAATTAACAAATGGAACAGGTGCTGATCTAGAACATTATCTTTCACTGGTCTAATATAATCAGTTCAGTCTGCAGAGCTATACTTTTTGATTGTTAATTATTTTTCTAGCCTGACATATATCACTGTTTTTATGAACTAATCAGGATTTGTGTGTGGGGCAAATAAGGCCATATAGGAAGCGTATGAAGAGTAGCATAGTATAGGGAGAGATAAGTCGGTTGAGGTGTGCCGGAACCAACATTACAATGTAATAAAAGAAGGCCCAGCCATGAGGTGTAATGAAAAGTATAGATAGAGGGAGTGGAGGGTGGGGACATGCGAATCGCTTAAAGCAGGAACGGGATGGAGGAAGGTGAGTAGGGGGTTTAAGTAGGGTAACATGCCCCTCCCACAACTGCAGGCCAAGCCTTTTCATTTGTGTGAGAGGCAAATAAGGCCGTGTAGGAAGCGGATAAAGAGTAGCATAGTATAGGGAGAGATAAGTCGGTTGAGGTGTGCCGGAACCGACGTCGCGGTAGGCCTGTAATATAAGAGGGCAAAAAATAGATACATGCCAGAATGAAGAACAATCAACAACTGATAAGAAATAACTTAATTGCGTAGCCATATGGTAAATGCCTGTCGAAGATCTTGTACGCAACATGGAATGTATGGGGAATATGCTGAGAACTTCTATTGACCTAGAGATTAAATATATGGACCAATATGAACTAGTTTGAAGTCGTAGATGCCACCCTATCCTAGAGGGGTGACCAGAATAGTTGTGGTAAATGTGCAGGGCCTAAGGAACTGTAAAACCAGGTATATAGCGTTTTAACTACTAGGTTGGTGCCTGGTTCGTAAGGACAGGCATCCAATAGATCTGATAGTGATTGGAATAATTGGATGCTGATGGGAAATCTGTAAGATTTTAATTTGTCCAGGAACCTGAACGCCTTGAGTATGGTAAGAACGTTCCTTCCGGAAAATAAAGTAGCATGTGGCCCAGCCAAGCAGGGAAATAAAAAAAAAAAAAAAAGAAAACACACCTCCGTACGAAACCGTTCTGTAACCGCAACAAGGTAGCTCAAGACCACATATTGACATACCAAACCATGATGACGCCGTGGGACTGCGACCGCCGTGGGACTGCGACCGCGGTGTGACGGTAGGGTAAGTGACTCACTAATCAGAAGGAACGGACAGTCAGTCTTGGAGCACCAGGGATGACCAGAGAGCCAAAGCAGAGCCCAGAAGGACTGCAGCCGAGCGAACAGCGGGGAAACAGCAGGCCAGGCCATGAAGCTACGTGGACCAGGTAAGGGAGGTTAAAGGTGACCGGAAATAGCAACATGTGAATCGCTAAAAGCATGAACGGAATGGAGGAAGGTGAGTAGGGGGGTTTAAGTAGGGTAACATGCCCCTCCCACAACTGCAGGCCAAGCCTTTGCATTTGTTATTTTCAAGCAGTCATATAGTTTGTTTTCAGATACTGCTGTTAAAGCACATTTGTCTTGATCAACCTATATACTTATAGCTATGAATGTAGGTCTCTTCCTTTAGATTAGGACTTTACTTCTAAAGCCATGGAATCACAATTATTGTTATTCACTCAAGTGAGAATTATCGGAAAATAAAAGTGAATTCAAAGTTAAGGACAAAATTGCAGGACTGTTAAAGTTATCTGTTAAAAGTCAGCTGTGCTTCCATTGTGGCTACTCGGGCCTTTAGTTTGAAATTCACTCTTTACTACCAATAATTCTCACATCAGTGAATAACCCTCATTCTAGTGACTAAATTGATCATATTTTAAAACATTGATAAAGGTAAGGCTTTGATAATTAAAAGAAATATAAATATAATAATTTAATATTTTATTTAAATGTTAAATATTGTTTAAGTAGACATTTCTGGTGTACTAGTTTTCAGAGCCCCTTGATTTATAAATGTGGAGAGGATAAAGGGTTATTTGATTTTGGTAAAGAAGGTGGGAGCTAAGTAAAATTGACAGCAACCAGGCAACAACTGGAAACAGTATAGCCTGGTGTTAAGGCAGTTAATGCTTTTCCTACCATCAATGGGAAGAACATTACTTAAAGCTGCACTGTCATGCCCAACTTACCTTTTCCAAATCGATTCATCTACTCTCCCTCTGTCAGGATCTGTTCTTCATTTCTTCCTGTCTGCTCTAGTTTTCTTTAAAATCATAAGACAAAGTAGGGACTATTTGTCTTATGGAGGTTTCCTACACCTGACCAGCTATGACCAGCGGAGGAGCAAAGCGTGCTTCATTTCCTATGGTCAGAGCAATTTCCCTACAATTCTCACCTTTCCTCTGTGTTCCCGCGAAGCCTCCTTTCACATTCCCCGAACGTCCTTTCACTTAGACAGAACGCTTGCGAAAATACCGAATTGCATCCTAACAGAATTTGTGTTAGGACAAAATTCGGGACTTTGTTCGTATCAGAATTTCATTCTAATGAATGACACTCCGATCCTATTCGTCCCGCGGCAGCATCTTGCAGCCACTTAGTAGATAGCTCCCTAATTTCCACAGTATTAGGGAGCAATCTACCAAAAGGCTGAAAGACATAAATTGGTCTTTCAGTCAAGTTTACTAATACTAAGTAAAGATTACTTAGTATTAGTAAGTTCTACCCCTACTCGCTATACCACGAGTAGGGGCATGTCTATTAAAAAAACAAAAACCCTAGTATCCCCCCTTCGTAGCCTCAACTCATACTGCGCGAGTGGGGGCTATTAAACTGACCGGGGGACTTTTTGCTCCCCCTGCCCCCACCCCTGAGCAGTGGGTGGGGGCCCTAAATGACAATGGGGGGCTTATTGCCCCCGACCCCCACCCCAAGCGGTGGGTGGGTGCCTTAAATAAAAATGGGGGGGACCTATTATCCTCCCCCCGGCCCCACCCTTGAGCTGTGGATGGGGACCCTAAATAACAATAAGGGGGGGAACTATTGTCTTCGCCACCGGGCCCCCACCCCCTAATGGCGGTTGGGGACCCTATATAGCAATAAGGGGGGGCTATTGTCCTGCCCCCTGACCCCTGCGTGTCAGGTGGGGGCCCTAAATTAGAATAAGGGGTAGGGACCTATTGTCCTCCCCCCGGCCCCAACCCCTGAGTGGGAGGTGGTGGCCCCAAATGAAAATGTTAACCCCCCAGGTGACTAAGGGTCCCCAAACTCCTAGTCACCCCTCCCACCCAAAATAAAAATGTAATAAACCCCTACCTACCCCTTCACCCTAAAAATAGTGAGGGGGGACAAGAGAACTAAATACCTGTAAAAAATAATAAAAGTTACCACTTGATGACTTCTTTTTTCAAAAATCCATAAAAACTCAACGCTAAAAAAGTAATCCATCTTCTCCCATGGAGGGCACAGCACAGACTGGACTCCGCAGGGCAGGGAAAGTCTTATAAGGCCTTCCTACGCCCTGCAATTAGGCTCAGAGCACTCTGATTGGTTGGTTTAAGCCAACCAATCAGAGTGCTCTGATAGGTAAATGAAGAGACTGACAGGTAAGTCTCAAACATGTACCTGTCACAGCACTCTGATTGGATCAGAGTGCTCTGAGTAATTTTACACAGCATGGGAAAGTTCTTTAAAATTTTCCCATGCTGTGTAATTTGACTCATAACAACAGTCTGTTGTCTGATTTTTTTATTTATTTTTTTCAAAGTACCCACGGGTATTATTACAACTTCGTCAGAAAGAAGTTGTTATGGTGTCAGGAGGCTCTTAGTGCTGGCTTACCTTTAGACGTAAACCATTCATGAACGGTTGAGAAAAAAATGTTTCTGTCTTAGACCGTGTGTAACTTCCTGTTTTGAAGAATCTCAGAGAAGCAGAAGGACAGGGGCAGAGCTAAATGATGCTGGATACAAGATTTTATGGTAAAACTATTCGTCAACTCCTAAAGTTATGCCAGCACCAGGGACTTCCTGATACCATAACAACTTAATTCTGATGGAGCTGTTATGGTGCCCAGAGAGTTGCTGCAAATGAAATATATCTTATAATGTATTTACTGGAGAAACTTTTAAAGAGCATGGATGCTTAGGATAATGCGAAAGACTACATGGACCTGGAGGAGCCGGGGAATTACATGTTATCTTGCTTTCAGCATGACCCACACATTGTCTTTATTAAAACCAATGAATTGTATATTCTTGCTGCTTTGATCAACCCATGCTTTAAGGCTGCATTCCAAGAATGTGTGCCAACTTGTTTGGAAGGAAATTGTGCCAAGGCATATAAAAAATGTTGTTATGAATTGAGTGGCATTAATAGTACTTATATCATGTGTCTTCATGTGTCACGTTGCTTTTTTAGAGTTACTAGAAAAATGCAAATGCAACAGTAAGCCTTACTAAATATAAGTTTAAACTATAGCTCATGTCACAATAAGTGAAAACGGAAAAACAACTCAAAGACTGTTTGAGAAGTTGCAATAATAGAACATCAGTTTGAAGACATGTTGAACAGCATCTTTTATGGATTGAATTTCCCTAGAATGCTGCAGGTTTTGAAAGTGTCATATTTCGTCCATGTGTGTTATGTGTATGGTTATAAAGAAAGAACATAACATATTATATCACTAAACAGGAATCACTCTGTTTATACTTCCACCGATTTACATTGCTGGGATAAGCTTGAATTCACCTTCTTATCCGTCTCGAGAGGAGAATGGCAAACATGTAAAGGACAACAGACAGGAGGTGATCAGCGCTTACGATTATATATACATACGATATGGATGATATTCTCAGTATATGAATCTATAAGTACAAAGCAAGAAACAGATTATGGTGCAGTACAGTAGATGTTTGTGAAGGGAGTACAAATGGGCAAAAATGCACACTCACACTTTTTAGAGATGTCTCAGCTCTATTATGAAGGCCTGGACTGAATAATCCCCGTCTATGGATATAAGTGGAGGGTCTTTGGAACTTGTTTTAAGGATGGAGTAGGTATATGTAAAAAAAGACAAAATAGGAAATCCAATGGTATAGTATATACAAACAATTGGTATTGATGGAGGAAAATATCCTACTTACGTCACCCAGAGCAATGTCCTGCTCTGGTATGAAGAACTTGAGGTGGAACAATCCCTACCTAGGGATATATGCTGGAACTGGAAGGAAACAACAGCTATATAAGTAAAAACAAATAAACAAAATGTGGATAAAATAAGTCCTCACTTAACGCGTAAGTCAAAAAGCCTTTGGCGAAACGCGTTAAGTAAGGACTTATTTTACTCACCAGTTTTTCCAAGCAGTGACAACTGCAACACCCATGGCCCTTGATTGAATGTTTTCTAAAAATGACCACTATATGCATGCAGACATCAATGATGTGGTAAAGTTATAGGGTCTCTTTAGTTTTAATCCTGCAATGCAAAAGGTTGCAGTTTTGTATAAAGCCCCCTCTAATCACTGTCTGGAACAACCCAATGAAGCTTGGTCATGTGGCCAAAGGAAGCTCTAAGGAAAGCAATGAATTCAATGCTTGCTTTGCTTGGAGAAGCATTTCACTTGATATGCACTCCGCTCATGCCGCGCATTAGCACCTCATCCCCAAAGCTCCTCCTCTTTCTGGAACATTGGATTGGACATTCATTGTGGAAGTAACAGAGAGGGAATCGCAGCTCTTCAAGAAAGGTAAGTAAAACCTGTTTTCTATATTTTTAAAGAGGAAAAGTGGAAGGGAAATCACAAATCTAAAGATGCACTGGAACACTATAGCGTTAGGGATACAGGCTTGTATTCATGATGCTATAGTGTACCTTTAACTACGGCCCAATCCAAATGCCTGTTTTTGAGAAATGAAGCAAATTGGACGATTTGGCAGATATGAAATTGTCTTAGAAGAAGTTGTTTTGCCATTTCAGTTCAGTAGTATTTTTTTATTTTTTTATTTCGCTGAGTATTACAAAGCAAGCCCTCGACTCTAAACAAATGTGAACAAGTCATAAGCTTGCAGCTGCAAAATTCTTCAAAATAGTTTGACAGACTCTGCGGTAAAAGTTTACTCTTCCAGCTTTGTCTGTTTCTTTGAGGCATGTTTCCCAGAGGTGAAAGGAGTTTAGCAACATTGTGTATGCTACCTGGCTCTGCTTTTTATCTCTCCTTTGAAGACTGTCTGATTTCCTTCTGAACAGGAGCCAGTTCCAGGGATATAAGACGGCGAGGGCCTGAGACAAGATGATGGATGAAGCTGTAGAGCAAGCTTTGAGTTCCTATATTCATTTTCCTTTCTTCACTGATGCTGAGAACATTAAGACTCCAGAGCACCTAATTTATAGTCTCGACTCTCCGTCTTGATCTGCTGACATGGAAAGAGGAAATTGAATATTTGCAGGCATACAACACAATTCAGTTTTATTCTATCTCTTTATTACAGGAATTCTCAGCCTGGATGAAGCTAGGAGATTTTATATCTCTAAGCAAATAAAGGACAAAATACATAGACACTTTTGTAACTATAGGAAAAGGTTATATAGAGAGGTCTCTGTTATCTTTTAGACAGCCACAGTCGGGCACTTAACCTCTTTTTGTTCTCAAATTCCAAAATCAGCATGCTACAACAAGACCAATTTTTTTTAAGAAAGTTCCCATGACTGATAGAAGGTGAAAAAATGTAATTATTCAGAAAATATTGGACAGTGAAATTATTGTAGAGACTGTGTTTTAAAGGTATACTCCAAGCACTATAACAACTAGAGTCTGCTGTAGTAGTTATGGCACCAGGAGTGCCTGTGGCACCCCAGTGTAAGTAGTCAAACCACTTTGGAATGTGTTGACTTCCTACATGGGGCTAGCTAGCCGCTCTCTGTCACCACTGCTTCAAAGAGCTAGAAATCCAGTGGTGCAGGGCTTAGCTCATTGGCTGAGAGAGATCAGCTAATGCTCTCAGCCACTAGCTCTGCACTGTATGGCTAAGCTCATTGGCTGAGAGAGATTAGCTGATACTCTCGGCCAATGAACTAGCCATGCAATGTAGGGCTTAGCTCATTGGCTGAGAGAGATCAGCTAATGCTCTCAGCCAATTAACTAGCCCTGCACTATATGACTTAGCTCAGTGGAGCTAACTGAAACTCCTGCTTAGGAGCTTCCTGCTCCCTGGTTGTAGTAAAATAAGCAGAGAGCATTGTCCAGTGATCCACAGGTTTGAAGTCAAAGTGTTCTAAATAGACAGATAGACAAAGAGACAGATAGACAAAATAGAAAAATATATCAGTATAGATGAGAAGGAGTGAACCTAGTAATTAAGCAGAGAGTGTTATCTTGCTCACAATGTAGCTTGAGGTATTTTACATTTTCTTAGAAGAATAGATATATACAGAGACAGATAGGCAGATAGACACAGAAAGACAGGTAGCTAGAAAGACAGATGGTGTCGGGTTCACTGTTTAGTAGACAGAGCCCAAAATGCAGAGGAGCGCTGAAAGCAATGGACCAAGTTCGCAGTACAAAAGGATCAGATGAAGAGAGTAGTTGGGGAAGCCAAAAGTCAGGACAGGCGGCACAGGTTCAGAAGCAATGGTAGAGGCAAGGGTAAAAAAAATCAGGATACAACAAGACAGTCACTGAAGGTCTTTACACGATAAGGAGCACAGTACAACTGAGCGAGGAATCAAGAGTGTGTAATGTTTAAATAGGGAGAGTGAGTGGCCTTGTCTATTGCATATTTTCCCTGGTCTCCACCTCACGTACGTTTAAAAGACTGTTTTGGCGTGCGTGCACCCTTTGATTCTCCCGAAGTTCTGCCTCCTATGTGATCACACATGGAAGTTCTCATGAACAGAGTTCTGTCTGGCTGTGTTCGGTAACCGGCGTCTGTGCGAACGGAGTTCTGCCTTCTGTATTGCCGTGTTCAGTAAGTGGTGTTCGCATGAACAGAGGTGGCGTTTGAATGAATGTGAGCGGTCGGCCCGAGTGGTTGAGTGTCTGGAAAGTCACGCTCTGACGCTGCATCCTCGTGGGGTGAGAGGGAGATGCGGCGTGGGAGCACAAGGTAGGTGAGTGTGGGAGCGAGGTCCTGATAGATGGACAGACAGACATACTGGCGAACACAAAGAGGTGAGGATGGATGGAAAGACAGGCATACTGGTGAATATATAGAGGAGAGGATGGATGGAAAGACAGACAGATAGAAAGATAGTCATATATGAGTAAATTGTAGAAAATGTAATTGTCTAAATCAGATGCATTTTAAACTTGGCTAGAAAACCAGAAAGAGACAGAGAGAGAGATGCACACACACAAAGAGAGAGAGAGAGAGAGAGAGCGCAGAGAAGGAAGCATATGTTATCTAATAACAGAAAACAGTATAGAAGTGGCGCTCAAGGATCAAGTAGGTGGATGGTGCAGCCAAAACCAAGTATATCACCACTATATATACTTAAAGAAACATGTACAACCAAAAAGAGGTAAAAGCGCACACACACACCAGACGGGAGTGATTACCTTAAATCGGACAGATAGGTATCTCCTCCTTTATACACAATAATTAGATTCTCTATTGGAAAATCCCTATAGAAAAAATATAAACACAGAGAAGGACATAGTGCAACCTGTATATTATATATAAAACAAAGGGAAATTCTGAGATGAAATCACTCACACTTTTATGAGCCGTTTAAAAGTAGGCTCAGGACTTATGCAGCTTTCATGTCACTTAAATGGGACATGTGCATTTCCTTGAATCCTCAGGCCAGTTCCCCTTAGGTCTCAATGATCATCAAGTTTGGAGTCAGGAGTCAGGAGCCAGGAGCCAGGAGCCAGGAGTATCAGGATAAGTAATTTACTTTAACAAATAGTTAAAAGATAAATGATAAAAAGCAATATTGCAACACACAACGCGTTTCAACCAACTGTTTGTGGTCTTCCTCAGGTGCTCTGAGCACCTGAGGAAGACCACAAACAGTTGGTTGAAACGCGTTGTGTGTTGCAATATTGCTTTTTATCATTTATCTTTTAACTATTTGTTAAAGTAAATTACTTATCCTGATACTCCTGGCTCCTGGCTCCTGGCTCCTGACTCCTGACTCCAAACTTGATGATCATTGAGACCTAAGGGGAACTGGCCTGAGGATTCAAGGAAATGCACATGTCCCATTTAAGTGACATGAAAGCTGCATAAGTCCTGAGCCTACTTTTAAACGGCTCATAAAAGTGTGAGTGATTTCATCTCAGAATTTCCCTTTGTTTTATATATAATATACAGGTTGCACTATGTCCTTCTCTGTGTTTATATTTTTTGTATAGGGATTTTCCAATAGAGAATCTAATTATTGTGTATAAAGGAGGAGATACCTATCTGTCCGATTTAAGGTAATCACTCCCGTCTGGTGTGTGTGTGCGCTTTTACCTCTTTTTGGTTGTATATGTTATCTAATGCCAAAATAGTCCTTGAGTAAACGATTCATGCCAAATAGGTGGTTGAGCTGCAGGAGGAAGTAAACATTTACATATTGGAAGTCTAAAATGTGATTCAATGGCTTCAAAGAATAAAGTTGCACTACTTCAGGATTAGCATTCTTTAACAAAACATATCAGAACCTGTGTTCCAAGTGTTATCTGCAAGTTTTGTTGAAAAGCTTATCGCAGTACGACAAAAACACTCAAACTTTGACGTACACCCAAGGGAGTGAACAAACAGATAATGATATGCAAGCAAGCTGGCTCTTGAAACGTGACTCGAGGGCAGTGAATGTTTCTGGAATATACCAATATTATTTAAAACACATGGTGTGGGGAGCGAGACCAATGTCACTGACTGTAATTGTAACCATCGAATGCTAGATAAAATGTATTTTTATCAAGTTATTTTTTTAATTAGTAAAAAATGTCATGAAGACTTTGGAATAAGGAAATCTAACAAAATCTCTTCAATTTAGTTCCCTTTGCATGTGGCTTCCCCAACATGTGCACCCCTTATTCTTTCCTGGTACACATGTGATTACCAAGTCTATGGAACTATGCGATCCTCTCAAGACAAGTGTCACTTACGGAATTACAGAACCTGTTCACCGCACTTTTTGAAATAAATAATTTCCTCTAAGTCTTACCTAAATGTACACAGGTACTTGACTCCTGTTAAATTATTGAAAATGAAAAGAATCGAAGATGCTCATTGTTGGAAAGGGTCACATCTTTTGGTGGTCCTACCTCAAAGTGACCCCTTTGTTGTGATAGGGTATTGGCTTAATCCTAAAATACAATAACAATAAACGAAGGCAACAATGATGAGGTATGATCACAAATAGACAATACATATTGTTGTCAAGATTTAAGCTCTCTAAATTCAAAGATTATATATCACAGACCCCAGAAGTGTCCCCACTGTTGTTTATATTTAGACCTTTTAGACCCAAGGCATAAACAGATGCAGAATCTTTGCATATAATCAGTTCTGAAGTTCTCATGATGATCCTGAACCACAAGTGCATTACTCAACCTATTTATACAGCATCTTCCTTTCCATTTTTCATATGTTATGTATAATGTTTACTTGGCTGATGAAGACTGGCAAATACGTAGGCATATTGTTTCAACAAATTTTTGGCCAGGCCCATCATAGGTAGCAGTCTGATATGGACCCTGTCTTTCACTTTTCCCCTCTTTGCTATATGTTTCTGTGGACTTAATGATCTGTGATTATTGAGATTTTTTGGTGCAGTGACCCCTAGCTGATACTTTTAGGCATTGCACCAGTAAATGTAATTTATTTTGAGATTTTTTTTTGAGGGATGGGATTTGAAATATAGACCCTGTTGACCATTAAGTGGTATAGCAGTGAGGGAATGATTGAAATTTAAATGTACACTAGTATGCACTATTTTCAATGATATTCGTATCAAATCTACTCTAGATTTATTAACTACTGCTAGGAGGTTTGCTAGACACTCTTTACACATAACTGTAATTGAATATATGGCTATTGGTGCCCGTTTAAAAGATAGCAATTCAAGGATATGTTTTATGAAACTGTTAATTTTGTGTGCTGTGTTGCTTTTAAGCTATTAGACCGAAGGCAGAAACAGATGCAGAATCTTTGCATAGAATTAAAGTTATTCATGTAGTCATTCTTATAGAAGCCAAGCCAAAACAGAGTGGAGTCAACAACATGCTATCGTCCTGTACAAAATTGATGGGTTTTATTTTTAAAAGTATTTATTCTGCAAATTGCTTAATGTGTCTTGTCCCAACTTCAATAAATGACTCATGCGCACATGTCTTTCACTCATTCCAGGTCACAGCACTATATATCTGGCATGGATACCTCTTTCTTCGTGCAGGAAAAAGAGTACACAAAAGTGAACAGGACTGTCCACTAGGGGTCATCACTGTCCATAAAATGGGTAGATTTATTTAATATGGAGGTTGGAATTGGCTGTGTAGTTGGTAAAGGTACAAATCACTTATTCTTACTTTGAAATGCATGAACATTGGGTTGTTGGGTGAAGCCCAACCATGGGAACAGAGACATGCTGCAGAGGTCCAGAATTTCAATGTAATCCTAGGAGATCAAGGAGCGTATTCACAGGTGATAAAACAGACTTTCTTTCACTTGTTTGACTATTTTGTCCCATGAGGACAAGCACATCTGTGCTTTTGATAAGATTCTGTGTGTTGTAAGAGTAACCTCAAGAACATATTATAATAAAATCATAATCCTTTGACTTGTGTTCAAAGGGTTAAACCATCAGACTGCAGGTCAGATGCAGCAATTCCACTGGAGAAGTCATTCCTCCTGCAAATTATTCATTATGTTTATTAACATTCTAAACTTGACAGAGGACCACCAGTGTTGATCGCATCCAGCCTTTAGCTTTGGCTTGACACACTCTGTCAGAGACCTTGTTCTAGCCGCCCTTGGTCATGCTCATTAAACAGTCTTGAGAGATTAAAGTTTGATTACACTAGATGTGCACTGTCAGGATGTCTGATCTGTCATTGGGGGTCCAGGTTGCTTGGCAACTGCTGACTTCTACACATGTCTTGTTCTCTAGTTATATTCCAGCAGATGCTATCACAGTTGTGGTATTTACAGCATCTGTCTCTCAGTAGACTGAGTACTATCGTGCAACTTAAATAATACTCACCATGATATGAAGTCATGCAACTCTTTTTCTTTTCTAACAAAATAAAGAATATGCAATATTTGTACCTTTTAATTAAAAAACATACCATTTTTATTGAGATGCATATATTATGAATTATGTTCTCTCTCTCTCTCTCTATATATATATATATATAAATGTATATTTGTATATTTTTATATATATATATATATATATATATATATATATATATATATATATATATATATATATTGATTAGCCACAACAATAAAACCACTGACAGGTAAAGTAAAAACATTGATTACATCATTACAATGGCACCAGTCAAGGGGTCGGATATATTAGGCAGCAAGTGAACAGTCAGTTCTTGAATTCCATGTGTTGGAGGCAGGAAAAATGGGCAAGTGAAAAGATCTGAGTGAATTTGACAAGGGCCAAATAGTGATGGCTAGACGACTGGGTCAGAGTATCTCCAAAACGACACGTCTTGTGGGGTGTTCCTGGTATGCAGTGGTTAGTAGGTAGCAAAAGTGATGCAAGGAAGGAAAACTGGTGAACCAGTATCATGGGTGCCCAAGTCTCATTGATGCACATTGGGAGAAAAGGATAACCTGTATTGTCCGACCACACAGGAGAGCTACTTTGTTTCTATCAAGCTGACCATGATAAAAAGGTGTCAGAAAACAAAGTGCATTCCGGTTTTCTGCATATGGAGCTGCATAACCACATACTGGACATAGTGCCCTTTATAACCCATGTCTACTGTCGAAATCACTGTCGAAAGTGAAAAAAATAAAAATAAACCACACCTACGGTTATAGATATGAAAGGCAATAAGGAGAGGGGAAAAAATACCATAGAGAGTGTGGTGAGGCTGGACACAAACACACCGCTTCCCCACACACAGGCACCCTCCATACTAACCCCCTACACACATCTTGCCTTTGTCTCCCCCTCCCTCACTGAGCCCCTTGCTTTCCCTGTTACACTCACCCCCTTAACTTGACAAAGTCAACTTGTCAAACTCACCCCCTCACACTGTTACAAACACACTGTCATGCTATCCTTCTCCCCCCAGTAGCAGAGAGAGAGGCCTGGGCAATCAGTGATAAATCCAGAGCAGACTAATTGCACCCAACACAAAGCAATGTTTCGATCCATGAGCCTTTATCAATCCATAATAAAAACCCTTCCCACTTGTTATTCTGTGCATCTGAATTTACGGTGGAACGCACGTCCCATAGTAAAAACAAAAGCAAGCATTGTCATGGTTACTCATCATCGAACGTAATCACTTCCCCCACTTGACTGAATAGCTGCACCACCATAGCGACCACAAGAAACAAGAAATCACAAAAACCAAGAAACTTCCACACTTGTCAGGAGGGGGGTGGGAGAGTGTGGGGGGGGTGGGGGGGCAGACCTTGTGCTTTGTCAGGGGCCCCAAAATTTCTAGTGGCGGCCCTGGCCACAGCCAACTGCTTGACTACAGAGAGAGAAACAATACCCACCATGGAGACTAAGACAGGAAGCCAAGATCAACAAGGAACAATGTTAATAAGCTGAATTAACTTTACAGAAGTGGAAAGATCCCAGATAGATCTTTACTAGTAAGAAAATACAAGAGTATATCCATATCAGAGGCTCTGATCATCTGGGAGAAAGAAGCATCACATAACACCAAGAGAGTCAGACAGGTCCTTAAGTTCCAGCTCAAGTGCAAGAACAATATCAATTCCATCAACACATATGCCCTACCAATTATCAGGTACCCAGCTTGAATAATAAGTAGGCCAAGAAAAGAACTGGACACGATATACATCAAGATCTGGAAACTACTCAGTATAAATGGAGAATTCCGCCCAAAATCCAGCACCCAGAATACCAGTTACAAGGAAGGAGGTCAGAGCCTGTTAAGTGTCAAGGCCATAGTCCTGGGTGAATCAAAAAGCATCAGTACGTACTTCACAAAAAAGACTCCCAAAGATCAACTGGTATGGGAATGCCTGGGAAAACTTTTTGGCCCGGGCATTTGTTATCCACTGCGGCCCACTGAATAGGGGGCGGGGCCAGATAGGGTGTGTTTTGTCATCCCCAATGACAAGCACGCCCCATCTCAAAGTGAGCATGTTGGTTCAATGCTCTTCCAAGGCAGATCATGCGCAGAGCTCTGTTGAAGAGCTCTAGCATGAGAAATGGGCCTTGTATTTGTTCTGCACAGTGCAAGCAAATTTAATAACATGCTTGCATTGTTTTTGCTTGAAACTTGTCTCAGGGGGTTCCATAAATGAGATACTCACTGCAACCCATTTATGGAGACACTATGTGTTAGGAATCTAGTGTGTGCATAGGGGATCCAGAGTGTGTATGTCAGAAATGTAGTGTGTGTGTAGGTGGTGCAGCGTGTGTGTGTATGGGATCTAATTTGTGTTTGGAGGACCCAGAGTGTGTATAGGAGATCTAGTGAGTGTGTGTGTAGAGTGTGTATAGAGATCTAGTGTGTGTATATCTGTAGATGATCCAGAGTTGGGTAAGGGATCTAGTATTTGTCTGGAACATAATGTGTTTAGAGGTGCAGTATGTGTGTGAGGGCTTTTGTAGTATATATACATATATGTTTGGAAGTAGTGTGTGTGTGGGGGGGGGGTGCAGCGTGTTTGGGGGCTGCTGTGTGTTTGTGTGAGATGTGCAGTGTGTGTGTGAAGGGTGTAGTGTGTATGTGTGAGAGGTGTAGTGTGCATTTGTGAGGACAATAGTGTGTGTGTGTGTGTGTGAGGGTGCTGTGTTTGTGTGTGTGTGTGTGGGTGCTGTGTGTGTGAGGGGTGCTGTGTGAGGGATATGTGTGTGTGTGTGTGTGTGTGTGTGTGAGGGTGCTGTGAGTGAGGTGTGCAGTGTGTGTGTGTGTGTGTGTGTGTTTGTAAGGGTGCTGTGTGTGAGAGGGGTGCTGTGTTAGGGATATGTGTGTGTGAGGGTGCTGTGTGTGTGAGGGTGCTGTGTGAGGGTGATGTGGGTGTGTTGGGGTGCTGTGTGAGGGTGATGTGTGTGTGAGTGAGGGTGCTATGTATAAGGGTGCTGTGTGAGGGTTCTGTGTGTGTGAGTGAGGGTGCTGTGTGTGTTAGGGTGGTGTGTGTGTAAGTGAGAGTGCTGTGTGTGTTAGGGTGCTGTGTGAGGATGATGTGTGTGAGGGTGATGTGCTGTGTTTGTAAGGGTGATGTGTGTGTGAGTGAGGTTGCTGTGTATGCTAGGGTGCTGTGTGAGAGTGATGTGTGTGTGTTAGGGTGATGTGTGTGTGTGTGTGTGTGTGTGTGTGTGTGTGTTTGTTAGGGAGCTTTGTGTGTTAAGGTGCTGTGTGAGGGTGATGTGTGTGTTAGGAGGGATTTTGTGTTGGGGAGGCAGGTTAATGCCAAGATTTATGTATTTATTTATTTTATTTTTTTATAATAAAAAAACAGGCATTATATCCCCCCTTCCTTCTTACCTGTTGCCTGGGAGGGGGGCCTTGTTGCCATCCATCCCTGGTGGTCCTAGTGGTGAGTGAACTCTAGTCTGTGGGGCTAGAGATCACTCTCGCGAGACCCGGAGCGTTGCCATGGCAATGCTCCTGATCTCACAAGAGAAACCCGGTGGAGCTGCAAGATAGAGCTCCTCCTGGTCCCTCTCCTGGCTGTCTGCCTCCCCAGCAAGCGGCCGCGTTTCACTGCATGTGGGCCGGTGAGGGAGATCTTTGATCTCCCCACCGGCCCATCATGGAACACAGTGAGACCGGCGGTTGATAGCGCCGGCTCTGCATGGACCCCGGCCGACCTCGGCATATGGCCATCGTGGCCCACCGGGCATTTGCCTCACAAAGACCGCCAGACCCTCACTCCAACCAGCAGCAGGACTCAGAGTCACCCTCCTGGCACATAAGGTAAGCTGACAGGAGGGTGCCTGGAGATATTTAAAAAAAAATCACTTGTATGTGTGTGAGTGTGTGTATAAATTTAAGTGTGTGTGAGTATGAGTGTGAGTGTGTGTAAGTGTGTGTATGTGTGTGTGAGTGTGTGTATGAGTGTGTGTGCGAGTGTGAGTGTGAGTATGAGTGTGTGTATGTGTGTGAGTGTGTGAGTGTGTGTGTGTGTGTGTGTGTGTGTATGTATGTGTATGAGTGTGTTTATGAGTTTGTGTGTGTGTATGAGTTTGAGTGTGTGAGTATGAGTCTGTGTGTGTGTGTGTGTGTGTGTGTTTGTGTGTGTGTGTATGAGTTTGTATTTGTATGAGTGTGTGTGTGTATGAGTGTGTAAGGGTGTTTGTGAGTGTGTGTGTGTTAGGGTGTGTGTATGTGTTTGTCCTGATGAAAGTTCCGATGTGGAACTGAAACGTTGATGATTGTTTGACACTCTTTCCAGTAAAGAAGGTTAGTGTGAAAATACCTGGGAGTGCTGATTTTTCTTGTTCTACATATTTAGTGCAATCAAGCACCGGGTTAAAACAACCGTGAGTCGGAGTGCAAGGTATTTTTTCTTTTTTTTCTTTATATATATATATATATATGTCAGTGTACTTCTGTGTCTGCGCACACATCTGTGTATGTACGTCTGTGTGTCAGGGCGTGTGTTTTTATGTCTGTCTCTCTCTAGATGCTAGAGTAAGAATTGCTGGAAATTCGAAGTGTATTTTAAATGTAAGGCCAAAGTAGCCGAACTGAACGCAGAATGGACTAAGGTCGCCATAAATATTTTTGGATACGTTTTTTTAATGTTGTAATATTTTTGGACACATTTTTCTAAATTATTTACTATTTCGAAAAATATTTGAATTTTGTAATATAATGATATTTTTGATACACTGAAATATTTTTAATATATGATATATTAAAAGCTTACCTACAAAATATTAAATCAAGACCAATATTGGCTAATAGAGCCAATTTTTTGGAATTTTGAATTCCCAGCAATTCACACTTCGGTGAATAGCACTGTAAGTGGCAAGTTATAATAATACCCTCAAAATGTTGTCAAAAATATTTTACATAGAAATAATTCCAATTCATTTTATCATGTTTGCTATTTTGTGTTAGATTTTGCTCACTTTTTAGTGAATACACCCCTTGGCTAATGCTTGCAACAAATTGATCTGGATTCAAAGTTCGCAATGTTTCTGTGGTTCAGTTGACCTTTAGTATTTTTTTTTTTTTATGTATAATCAAGAGCTGCCGTGAACATGTTATCTAGAGTGTGAAATTAACCAATTCCTCTGTTATGAAATCACCACTTGGATAAAAGTGCTAAATAGTTTTAAACCTGAAGCATTTTTGAACAGATTCCAAACACAACTCCAGCATGACCTTCTGGGTTTTAATACTTTTAATTTCCCCAGCAAGACACATTAGTGCTAGAAAATTCATGTAGACAGCTGCAACAGAGAGGAATACCTTCGTGTGACCCATGCGCTATGTCAATGTTATAGTCATGCAATATGTTGCCTAAAATGAACCTTGTTTGATCACATGACTAGTGGCATATTAAATAACATATTAGACAATTTGCTTAATACAGTGGGAACTAAGCAGCAAATTATGGCTTTGTGGACAGTTGCAAAATTCATTAAATTATTAGAACACCGCCACCACCACTAAAGTAGAATAAATTAAGATCTGCAAATCTACATACTAATAGACTACAAATCTATTTTTTTTTTATTGTTCTTCTAAAGTGATCTTATGCAAAGCACTTTACAAAATATAGCCCTTAATCACGGGCAAGGCTACAGACAAAAGAAAGTGTAATTAGATATAGAGAATTCTGACTATGCGATTGAATCTATTATTTGTAACATTTTTATGCAAAGTGATATTGAACTCGTAAAAAGAATGCGATAGAGCAACTTTAATTTAGCAATGGTGAAAAATATATTAAAAATAAGATTTTAAAAAGTAAAAAAAATTAAGCTCAATAGCACAGAAAACATTCTTGGGGATTTTTGGGTGCAATAATTACCTTATCTTTTATCATTGTATCATACGGTTTTACACTATATTTTGTTTTGTGTTTATGTTTTTAAAGTGATTAACATCTGGAATGACTATTTCCTAACTAGAGTACTACCAGTATATTTCAGGAGACCTGTAACCAGTGAATATGTATATTATCTAATTGGTGATCTTCACATATGTTATTATAGCACACCATTTCTCTTGTTTTTGTATATATGGTTATAGTCTGATCTCCAGGTCAATGACATCATGTACAAGAAAAAAGCCTATTAAAAGAGGTCTCAGGGACATGATTTCATAGGCTGCAGCACACATTCAGCACTGTCGGGAAGTGGGGAAAGTATGTACTCTGAACATGCATACAAAACTTGTAGGGTAAGTCAATAGGGGTTTGAGGACAATAATGTACTACTCAAATGGAATGGGAAGGAAAATGATGACTAAAAAGGAGGAATTTGGAATATGGATAAACAATGGAAGAATAATGGTGTTATATGACTATGGAGGGAGGTGTGAAGAAATATCTCAGTGGAGGTGGGGCGTCTGATATAGCTATGTAGGTGGTGGGGAGTATCTCTGTAAGTGGGGAATGGGAAAAAAACAATAGATATGGTAAATGGGGGGTTATGTGCAGGGCCGGTGGTTCCTATAGGCCAATTAGGCAGCCACCTAAAGGGGGTCGCCAGCCCTGTGGCTTTATTATCGTCTGTGCCACCCCTATAGCAAGTTTTTGCTGCGGCCACACGTCTATTTTTTCTGCCTGCCACAATGGATGGGAGGGGGTTTGACTAAGAGGGATGATGTGTATGCTGCCGGTCATGTTACCAGGGCGCTAGGGAGCACTTACATTGCTGCTCACTAGCACCCGGTAAAACACCGGTCCGGCGGCATACACATCATCCCTCTTAGTCAAACCACCTCCCAGACATCCATTCCGAGGGCGCTTTAATTGCTCGCTTCCGACCCTTCCCCTGTACGGGAGCATTTCTAAGGAAATGTGCAGAAAAAGAAGGTACTGGGGCCGCCAGGCGCAGGCAAGATGGACATGGAAACAGCAATGAAGAAAACATGTGTGTCAGAGAATATGTTAGTCTGCTTCAGTCAATGTTTGTATATGTCAGTCTGTATGGGTGTATCTGTATCTGCATGGGTCAGTGTGTGTCTGCATTGGTCAGTGTGTGTCTGTATGGGCCAGTGTGTGCCTGCATGGGTCAGTGTGTTTCTATATGTGTGTCTCTGCATGGATCAGTGTGTATATGGGTCAGTGTGCATCAGTCTGCATGGGTCAGTGCGTGTGTGTTAGTCTGCATGATTGGGTGGAGCGAATGGTGTGTAAAAATATTTTTTGCCTAGGGCGGCAAAAATGCTTGCACCAGCCCTGGTTATGTGTAGGGAGTGCGAAGTTTGGATCTAGTACTAGACATTAATCAGTTATTCCCTAAAGTTATAATTCAAAGTAAATTTAAAGTTTAAGGTCCAAACAGCCGAACTGGAAAAATTCTCAAGTTTTGCCTCTCTGACTTTCAATCTGAATTCACTTTGAATTCTCACTTTAGTAGATAACCTTGAGCCCGTGCAAAAAGGAAGCAGAAAGATTTGTAGATTAAAGGAAATTCTCGGGCAAGAAATGTTTGCCAGAATATATTCTGGTTTGATAAAATTTGTGGTTCTTTTTTTTTTTTTTTTTTTTTATGATGATGATAACATTTACTTTAAATGAAAGCTAGTTAACTAACAAATAAGAACCAATTCACTTAAATAGAACTTTACGTTCATTTATACTGATTCCGTCCCATTGAATACCGTAATTAGCTACATAGACAATACGGTACAGGCCGGTGAAATATAAAATGGCTGTGGTGAAAATGATAAATGAAGCTCCCCTATATAGTATCAAGAGGTTTCAAAAGAAAAATGGACTTTACAGAGGGTACATCTGGAGCTGCATCCAGTATTTTAGGAATAGCTATCCAGCTTTTGCCCTGTTCCAGTTACTGCTAAGTTTGAGTTCTAGATAATGATTCAACACCTACCGCTGTACTAGTATATATATTCACATTAATCCAGATTGGGCTGCATGTCACTATCAGATCCTCAGTCTTTTACACAGTCAATTCGCAATGAGGAACTTGCAGGGTATATTCCACAATTCCACAAATTCCTAAGTCCTATTTTTTGGACTCTGATACCTATTGAGCATTTACTACTTGTTACTTGGAACTAGAGACTGTAATTAAGCTAGAGAGAGTGTAACAGCACAGCCAAGTACATCATTCATTAGATTTATTTGTTCAGTACAACTTTTAGTGCATAACCCCTGATTTATTGTATTTTATATCTGTGTTGTTGTTGTAAGGAAATATTCAATGCTTTTTCCAAACCTAAGTTTGTCGATATTTTATTATTTCACAAAGAATTAATAAATTAAATGTTATAATATTTGCAGAATTCTATATAATCAAGAGCAGCGAAGAGGATGTGTCTAGAAGCATCATGTTCCTTATCATCCACAAACAAGACTATTTTAAATATTGCAGAGAAAATTGGGCGTGCACAGAGATTCCCTTTACACATGCACATATTCACTAACCTAGTCCCAACTTAATACAGTGTATTATCATTTGGGCATGTGCATAATATAATGTAATACAATATAACATAAAATATAATCACCTGGCAGTGTATAAAAAGTTTGCAACAAAAATCAAATATGAGAACTCTAAGAACGGGTAAAAGCTTAGAGAATCTCAGTAGCTTGACCTTCGGTAAGTTAAATAAAAATATTACATAGTTACATGGGCTGAATGGAGACATGTGTCCATCAAGATCAGCCTTCCTCACATTTTTTTTCCGTTGAACCAAAAGAAGGGAAAAACAACAAGTTTGACGCACTTCCAATTTTGCAACAAACGAGGGGAAAAAAATCCTTCTTGACCCCAGAATGGCAGTCAGATTTATCCCTGGATCAAGAAGCTATTTCCCCACAATTTAACATTTTTATAATAATTTATATTGAATAATTAAATGAAACTACAAGTAAATAGATACCATTTTAACATCTGCACAACAAAAACTGAAAAAAAAAATCAGATTGTATTCATAAACTTTAGAGAATGTATATGAAAATTTACAAAGTTGTAGGGAGCATTTTATAAATGCTGTTATCGCACTACAAATCTTCACTCCTCACTACACAATTTCTGAATTATGAAAAGTGTCACAATACATAAAGCAAAAGCCACAATCGCGTCCCCTGTCACATACATAAAACTAATGTCAACATCTTCATATGTGTTATGAAATCACAGAAGCAAAAAATAGGACCAGACGGATCATGCATAGTGTTTGAAGTCATGCATTCATTAAACAATTTCCCCTGTGAGTGGTACTGATAAAAATAGCCCAGAAAAGTGAGTGTGACATGAAATGGAAGATATCAGTTGGACAAGGCAACATACTGAGTAGGAAGACAAATATTTTCGAAAAGCAGTGGGAAAGCTTATCCAATATTTATTGACAGCTGAAAGAATGTAAACAGTAAGGTTGATCTTTTATAAGATTGCTGGTGATAACGCTATACTGTGGGGAGTATCAATTCGAATGCTCATTTTGAGTTATGTGTAACTTGAGAGTAACTCCAATGTTGACTTCTGCTCAATGAAAAGTTTGCTGCTATTCAACTTTTCCTACAAAAACCTTTCTGTTTTTCTGAATTAATTCTTCACTCTTTTTCTACTGACTGGAATATAGTTGTTCCCGTGCATTTCCTTAGTATCTAGCATCTTTCAATCCTGGTGGACTAACCCAGAGCCTTCATTATGTATCCTATTTCCCAGTACGCCTGATACCAATCTGGAACCATGCTTAGTTCTTGTCCTGTTTGGTCCATCAATGTTGACCTCCTATTACAAATTGGGTTGAATTGTTACTGTGGACTTATTGTAGGGCCTTTGGCACCTATAACAACTACAGGGTTTAGCATGTGAATGTCCAGATCTATATGGTATGTGCATAACATATTTCTCAAAGCCTCATAGTTTTTTTGTGATTTTGCATAACTATGTCCTCAAAGCAAATGATACTATCAGCTATGTGACTAGTATAGTAATGGTGAGTATGAGGATTTCTTGTGTAATTCAGGAATTCAGTAATTCTCAATATAGTGCAGTTTAGTGAGACAAGCAGGGATATGTTAATACACCATGCCCCTGCCCCATCCACTGTCAGCACTGCTTAAAGCACATTGAGTACTCAAGTTGAAAAGGAAGGCACAGCACTGCACTGTGTACTCACTGTTTGCCATTCTTCAAACACTAGGGTAGGAGATAGAGATAACTGGGTGAGCTAGGGAGAGATAACTGGTGGTTGTAAGCTAGGAGAAATATCTAGGGGGTGGGATGCCCCACTCTCTTGTAGACTATTTGTTAGACCTGCTGTAGTCTTTACAATGACATGCTAGTGTCAAAACATAGTCAGGTCTTGTCTTCAGGAAGAGTGAACAAACTAATTAACAATAACTACTATACGGTGCTGCAAATTGTTCCAACCATGTGCAATGTCTCTATCAAATTTAGGGGTGGGGGGGAGGGGGGGGGGGGTTGAAGCCAAATATCCCTATTACCCAGAATATACTTTAGTATAATGTGTTGCCAGACATCAAATGACAAGGGAGAACCCAGCACATTTCCAACATATGACTATTTCCTTTGACTTTTGTATCGCACTTTCACTTAAAATGTTGCTACTTTGTCCCCAAGGTCAAAACTAGTAAAAAGAACATTCCATCCGAAATCTTTCACAACGCCCATAAGAAGATTTATAATATGACAGATGAAAGCTTTCAAAGTTGGAAGTAAATACCTACTGACATATCAAATGGGCAAAATATAATTATTATTTTTGGGGATATTCTTTTCAGTAACTCTAGGGAATAAATTTTCGAGTGGTGATGGAAGAGTGAAAACGTGCAAGCTCATTATAGTTGCAGAATGATGGGAACAGCAAGTCCTTAGAATATGCCTTTTTTACGATTGCAAGGATAAAATGGAGGGGCCTTACAGTTCATTAACCCTGTACAAACTGTTGTGAGTACAGTGTTTTTTGCACTGTGTATGACATTTCTTTAGCAACTGGTTTAACTTGACCTTGGGTCACATGAAAGGCTAAATGTGTCATTATCCGTCTTGTTTCTTCATTCTTCTCATGCTATCTTACTGGGCCATGTTGAAGTTTACACACTGAAAGGCCTTTTCATTATTGTATTGAAAACTCCTGCGACTGCAGATCTTATAATCAAAAGCCTCTTCTGTGAAGACACTTTTTTTTTTAAACCGGAAAAGTTCATTCTAAGACCATAAACATTAAACTCATTATTTAGCAATATGAAGCATTCACATTTTTTTTTTTTGGTACCAGATAAAAGATGCACAATTAAATTGCTTTGGAAACTCAAGTGCTTTTTTGATGTCACTGTATTTCATCTGTGGTTATGTTTTCAAAACAACCCGAAAAACCACCATAAAGAATAGAGGACTAAAACATAGCCTTATAAATTCAAAATGTTAAAAAGCACAAATCAGTAATGGAAGCCAAACGTGGTCCGTTTTAACCCCTTAAGGGCACATGACACGTGTGACATGTCATGATTCCCTTTTATTCCAGAAGTTTGGTCCTTAAGGGGTTAAAGTTGAAGGAAGACTGCCTTTTTAATATTTTGCCTGAATAAGAATATGTGATAGACCCCAAAAAATAGTCATTTTAGCGGTTACTTTATTTCTACAATTGTACATTTCAATTATTGTAAACATTGTCCTTGATATGGAAATTTGTACTTGAAGGGGAACACCATTTGAAAAATATTGAAAATCACCCATAACTTGTGTTAATATTTTTATTTGTGATATTATCTGTTTTCTTTTAAATTTATATTTAAAGATTTAGTCAAATTACATCATAATCCAGTTCAGACAAGGCCAGGCCAGGGCAAACAATGCAAATGAAGAGGAAAAATGAAACATTGTTTCATTTCTCCTCTTCTCTGTATGTTTTCTCTGTGCTGACTGGCGGGTGTAAAGGGCAGAGCTTACAATAATGATTGACAGGGAGCCAAGATGGAGGCATCCAGTTGCAGGATAAAGCGGTGTTGATTTCAACATTGAATTTTCAATTTTCACCTCTGAAAATGACAGCAAACCTTGTTTTTGTAAAAGAAAATAGTTTATTCAAAATTAAAAAAAATACTTATAATAGTGAATAATTATAGTAAAAATAATCTGTAGTTTTATTTAATTTAAAATTAAACACTGTAGTTCTCCTGCTCTCCTTCTAGCTGGTATTTGGTCAATGTCCATATGAATCTTGCTCACTTTGATGTTTTTTTTTTTTTAATGCAGCTATTTTGCTCTAATTTTAGATGCTGTATTAAGTAAAATATATTTGTATAAGATTATTTTTAAAACAAAAATGAAAAAGCATAAATAACCGAACAACTTTATGCTAATCGTACTGTATTACTAAGTATTGTCACCAATTATTAAGATTTCTCTTTTGAATGAGAATCAATGTTTTGTTATATCTTGCATACCCTGTGGAAGAACATTGTGTCATAAGATATACTAGGCAACTGTCTAAAGTGACTCATTTCAATGTGTTTTGTGGTTCTTTTAGAGACAGGATGGTTAGATTAGCCTTAGCACTTCAATGCCCAGTTACAATCAGTTCAAACAGACAAAGTTCTATGACTGTGGTTATAGACACACACACACACACACACACTTTAAGAAAAATGCATGTGTGTGTTTCTGTGTGTGTTTGTGTGCACACAACAAATAGAAAGTATGCATATTGTTCGGTTTTCCGTTACCGAGAGACAATCCTGTCTTTACATGACATCAATCAGTTTAATTAACTACCAGTGGGCTGATAAACTACTTTTTGATAATTTAGGCGTAAATATCATTGTTGGAAAAAGATCTCTGTTGATGTGAAGACTTTTTTTTTCCAACTCAGTTTGCCATTTGCTCCAAATGTTGCCGCTCTGTTCTCAGGTCGGCACAATGCGTTCATCAACCTTCCATCAATCGGACATTAAATTCCGCAGTTCCTTCAATCACAACCTGTTCTCCTCTTTTGACGAGGTGGTTGACTCTTATGACACATCGAAAGGATGCTATTGATGGATGAGTTAAATTGTAGCTATGAGAACAAAACTCCACGCATTAGTAAATGAAAGAAATAAAATATGCAAAGGACATTTACCCTAAAACCTGCAGTTCAAATTGAGTTTGACAGATAAGCGGCCAAAATGTTATAATGTGACTATTGTGTGAGAGCCAAAAATTAATTTACCCATGAGAAAATGGTAACATGTATATCGTTTGCCTTGAGCTCACATATACCACCTGTGCAAATTAGAGTTTTATTGTGTGACTGTATCCACAGAACTCTTAATATTTTATATGGTGGTTTTCCTTAAGTAAACACATGTAACTTCCGAAGTCCATGTTCAGGCTGCCAACTGATAAAGGATAAGGGCTGAGTTTCATTACTTAGTTTTAATTACCACAATGACCAGTTTCATGAATCTGACCGGACTTTCATAGATAATGAATTCTATTACGTTACATGTAGAGAGAATTTCTTGGAGTTGGGGGAGTAACAAAGTGATCCCTCTAATACTTTGATTTAGGCAGAGCCGGGCCGCACAGTGCAGGAGAAGAGAAACTGTAACATTGTCTCTGTAAAACTAATAAGTGATAAGTAACATTCCATTACTTTATCAGGTTTATTCCCTAAAGTGATACTTATCAGGAATTCAAAGTGAATTTAACCCCTTAAGTACTGGACAGTTTTTGTGATGTTGTACATTTGCGACCAGGCCTCTTTTTACACTTTTGTGGTGTTTGTGTTTAGCTGTAATTTTCCGCTCTCTCATTTACTGTTCCTATACAAATTATATATTGTTTTTTTCAGGACAAAAAAGGCTTTCTTTACATACCATTATTTATATAATCTCATGTAATCTAATTTTAAAAAACAAACAAATATGATGAAAAATGTAAAAAAATACATGTTTTTTTACTTTTACTTGAAAAATCTTTTACTCATCTTCAAAAGAGAATAAAAAAAAACTGCTAAATAGATTAAAAATATTGTCCTGAGTTTTAAAATACCCAGTGTTTACATGCTTTTTTGCTCTTTTTTTGCAAGTTATAGGGTTATAGGTACAAGTAGGATATTGCGATTTCAAAACATATATTTTTTCAAATGTATCAATAGTGACATTGTAACACTATTATCTGTCAAAAGTCTCTGAATAACACCCCACATGTACATATTTTTTTTAAAGTAGACAAACCAGGGTGTTCAATATAGGGTATGTCCAGTCTTTTTTAGTAGCCACCTAGTCGCAAACACTGCCAAAGTTAGCGTTCATATTTGTTTTCTGTGTGAAAAAACAAAAAAACTAAATTGAACGCTAATTTTGGCCAGTGTTTGTGACTAAGTGGCTACTAAAAAAGACTGGACATACCCCATTTGCAATACCTTTTGTAAATGGTATGCCATCATGGGGGTAATTCTCATTCCTGGGCTACCATACGCTCTCAAAGGCAACATAACCAACCTGGCCATTTTCAATGTAAAAATATTTGACCCATATATTTGACCCTGTAACTTTCAAAAACGCTATAAAATCTGTACATGGGGGGTACTGTTATACTCGGGAGACGTTCTTGAACACAAATACTCGTGTTTTAAAACAGGAAAACATATCACAACAATTATATCATCAGTAAAAGTGCTGTTTGTGTGTGAAAAATGCGAAACAAAGTCACTTTCACTGACAATATCATCGCTGTGATATCTTTTACTGTTTTGAATCACTAATATTTGTGTTCAGTGAAGTCTCCCGAGTAAAACGGTACCCCCCATGTACAGGTGTTAGGGTGTCATAGAAAGTTACAGGGTAAAATACAGTGCTAGCAAATTAAATTCTCTGGAATTTCGGTCTGGGTTGGCAGGCAGGTCCCTCAAATAGCAATTATTAAAATTACTTAATTATGTAAAAATATTACATAAATATGCACGTAGAATTTAAATATATATGCATATTTATATATTTGAAGTCTATGTGTATATTTATATAATTATTTATGTAATTTTGTATATGGACATATGTATATTTCGTATTATTTTTGTTTATTTATATATACATAGATATATATACAATTACATTCTAAGTGTATTTTGATATAAATATATATATTTTAATATCAAAATACAGTTAGAATACAATTTCATATAGATATGTAAACATTTTTAAAAATTGTATTATTATTTGTAATTTTTTTAATTTAATTTAATTTACTTATTATTTGTATTTTATAATATATATATATATATATATATATATATATAATATATATAGTTATTATATATATTATATATATATACGTGTGTAATTTAATTATAAGTGTATTTTTATATTAATATATGTACATATTAATATAAAAATACACTTAGTATGATATTATATATATGATATATAGACATATATTATATAAACACACATCTATATATATACACACATCTATATATATATATACACATAAACACACATCTATATATATATATATATATATATATATATATACACATCTATTATATATACACACATCTATATAATTTTTTTTATTATTAACATTAACTTTATTTATTTTTTTAGGATTTTACACTAGCAGGGAGACTGCCTGTCAGCACAGACAGTCCCCCTGCAGGCAGACACATGGACACCTATTGTGACCATGTGGTCGCCCTGTTGAATGATCACATGGCCCCAGGGGTCCTAATCCGCCATGGGGAGACTGTCTGGGCTGCAGGCAGTCTCCCCACACTGGGACCAACGCCAATCGCCGCCGGGGGAACGACGGCGATTGGGTAAGTACATTGCACCGTTAGGACGGTTCAGGACCGTCATCGGTCGGCAATGCAAAAATGCCGATGACGGTCCTGAACTGTCCTCGGTCGCTAAGGGGTTAAAATTTAACGCCAAAATAGCCGAAACTGGAAGCTGGAAGAATGGTTCTATTTCAGCTATACTGAAGTTAAATTTGAAAATAACTATAAATTCCAGGCGCTTCTCACTTCAGTGAATAACCAAATCCATCTTTAAAGCATTCCGTTTTCCAGTTTTTATTGAATATTGATGATTATGCAGTTTAATATCTCATTGTATTTTGATATTAAAACATTAAACAAATAAACAATTGGAGATAAAAAAAAATACATTATAAAACCATTATGCCAAATCAAATGTCAACTACATGTTTTACTTATCATAGTAGCCACTTTTTGCAAATATAATAGTCATATACATTTGTGGGACTTTTCTACAATAGAAATGTAAATATTGTTCATAAACACTGTTGTAAAAGTTTCCAGAAATGTGTTGAACTTGTAGATTCATCCAACTCCAGCTTGATGGCATTTAAAGGGACACTATTGTCACCAAAACAACTTTAATGAAGCCGTTTTGGTGTATAGACCCTGCAGCCTCACTGCTCAATTCTCTGCCATTTAGAATTTAAACCCACTTTGTTTATGCAGACCTAGTCACACCTCCCTGCATGTAACTTATACAGCCTTCCTAAACACTTCCTGTGAAGAGTCATCTGATGTTTACAATTCCTGTATTAAAACTTCTGATTAATTTAGAATGTCTTGTCTCCTGCTCTGTTAATAACTTTATAGACCCTACAGGAACCTCTTGTGTGTGATTAAAGTTAAGTCTACAAAGCTGGAGATAAAATCTTTTAAACTAAGTTACATATTATTGAAAATTAAACAACATTTGTCATGCAGTTTTTTATGCAACCCTAGCCAAACGTCCCCTGGCTGTCACTCACGCAGCAGGGGAGGTGTGGCAAGGGCTGCATAGGTATAATCTATACAATAAAACCTCTTCATTAAGCTAAAATTGTTTTGGAGACTACAGTGTCCCTTTATAGATATAGAGAAATTGTGGAAGTGCACTCAACCCTTTGTCCAGGAATCCAGGGTGATTTCACTGGACAAGTCCCAGTACCAGAATGGACCAAATATAAACTTATAAAATGTAGAAAATAATCCAGGCACTCCAGCGAATTCCAAAAAATAGGCAATTTATTAGAACCAGCAGCTACACAGCAAAGTGTCCCTTTATGTCTTCTGACTGTGCTGGTTATTCCATCATTTGAAGCTTACTGCCTTCTTCTTTTCTTCTAAGATAGTTCTGACATAGCCTGGAAGTATGTTATTAGGTGTAAACCTAAGGGTATTGCACTGTGCTGAAAAATACAGTTGTAGTCTGTTTTGGTTTAGAATAACACTTACTCTGTGCAAGTCACTGACTGGCCAGCATAAAATCCCCAGACCATCATGTATTTTCTACCAGAAAGGTAGGCCATCTTCAGCACTTCAGATGTTGTTTACTACATCTCCCTAGATCTCCCTAGATCTCCCTAGATCTCTTATAGCCATAATGATGGCAAAGCAATGGGATGAGATTTAGTCCACAACATCTGAAGTTCAGAAGGTTGCCTATCCCTGTTATACTACATTTAACACTTGTTGACAAACAGTGTGGAGCCATCCTCTCACCTACTTGATTCCACGCAATTCTTCAAGAGTTCTTCAATAGATTCTTCAAGATGATGATTGACAGAGAGTCAAGATGAAGGCGCTCAGTACCACGAGAAAGGTGAATGCAGTGGTATAAATGTCTACATTTAATTTTCAGATCTTGCAAACATATATTTATTTAAACTATGGGGGTTTAAGTAAATATAATATGAAACACACCGAGATGTGACAGGCCACTTTAAAACTAAAAGAATTGTGGCATTGATGAAAGTAAGTGAAGCATGCATAATAACATTCACGATGTGAGTCAAACTGAGTGAAAATCAGATGATGCCAAGTGATTATTATTAGTATTATTACTGGCATTTTATAAAGCACCAACATTCCACAGTGCTGTACATTTATGGAAAAAGACAGTACAATATACGCAGACCAAGACAAAATGTAAAGAAGAGTCTTATCCAGAGCACTTTACAATTTTTTGTGAAAATGCTAATTACATAATATATATATTGTATAATATAGACAACCAAAAACGATAACAAAAAAATTACAATTAGAGAGCTTTTCTACAAAATAGATAGCAAGATGACCCGTGAGCTTACAATCGAAAGTTATGGCTAAGTGAACACTTACCACTGTCAAGTCTGTATAAAACTGTCTATGAGAGAGATATCTAATAAAACACCCAATTTTTGTGGATCCTTCAACTCAACAACTTTAGATACCAAGGATAAAGAATACATTGAGATATTTAGAGTTTCATAAGCCTTTGCCGATTCCAAGAGATTCCAACATTGGTAACTTGGTGCTACAATACATGGAGAGATTTCATTTTTTTAATTATTTTTTACAGGTGACAATCTGGTCGTCATTTAATGTATCAGTTTATAATAGCGTTCTCTTGTGTACGGCATTAAATAGTCTGTAGAAAAGACATTAGATGTAATATAGTCAGTGGAATGCAGCTCGAAAAAAATAGATTCTAATCTTGATACACGAGAAGAACATTTAAAACTACCCTAGTGATACAGACAGCGGCACGGCAGCAGAATTTAGTACAATGCTCTACTATTGAAAAAAAAGAGAGACAGCTGCTGATTTCATAAGGTTAACTAAGGTTGTCAATTTATTTCACCCTTTTGTGCTATGACTCAGCTTCTCTCAATGAAAAAAAGTAAATAAATAAAAGACAAATATTAAAATGTTTGGGGATACGTTAAGGTACAGTAGGATAAAACAAAAACATCCCTACAACAAGAATTAACTAGTTTCTAAATAAACTGGCAGGAAGAGTCTAACAAGGTATGAATTTGCCTTGGCCCTGTCAATGTGTGTTAAAACTGAAAAGGGAATCAAGCAATCACTGAGTTATCCTGAAGAATTGTGCAATATCACATTTCCTAAGATACATCTTCTAAACACCTTTGAGCCCATTTAATCTTAGTTTAATTGTGGGTTTTCTGCTTGGACAGCAGCCAGTAGCTGTAACATAAAACTAAATAAATTAATTAATAAAACAATATAAAAAAATAGACATTTTCATCCCAAAAAATAGTTTTAAAATAATTTGCGTGTTTGTTTTAGACGCAGCATTTACCTATTGAAATTAAAACTTTTTTTAAATTATTATCATTATTCATAACACGGTTCTTTTTGCTAAAGAATAAAAACAGCCATACTGACAGTATTGTAAATGAGTGGAGTGCATAGCTAGTGCAATATACTATAGTGAAAGAGGTTAATCAATGTGCAGATTGTTACCTAATTATCTTCACACCATGGGGGTTTCCTTTGAGGGTACTCAAGAGATGTACTTTTACACAGATACTAATTAAATGCAAATACAATTGTTGCTACATAAAATAGTCATGTTTAAAAATGTAATATTTTGCCATTAGGTCTATTGTCACCATCATTCTTGACAGTGGACTTTCTACTACCAGAATGGTTGTTGCATCCTGTGCTAAGACACACAAGGCAAAGAGAAAGATGTCATTCGTACTTTGCAGCAAAAATAAAACTTATAAGAATGATGGCAATCAACTAACTTAGATACACCATCACCTGTTGAGCTTTTGTTACTTTAATAAGTTCATTCATGCATTTTTCATGAGGTCATTATTATTATTATTATTATTATTTTATTATTTATATAGCGCCATCAGATTCTGTAGTGCTGTACAATGGGAAAGATTCAGGAGTTTGTGAATGGTTTGCCAACTAACCGGGGATCTACCGGCTCATTGACTGAGAATGTCAGCTGTGTGTTCTCAACCAATCAGCTAAGCCCCAGCCGACGTGGTTAGCTCAGTGCAGAGAGATTTCAGCTGCGCAAGAGGAGGTGTCCAGTTACCGGCAAATACCAGGTAGGTTGTCAAATAATTTGCAAACCGCTTGACTGCTCACTGAGGGAAGGAGCCAGGACACTTCTGGCACCATAGCCACTACAGCACATTTCAGTGGTTATGGTGCGCAGAGTGTTCTTTTAAGTGGCTAAAGAAGATTATTTACTTCTTTATATATGGAGGGTTGGTGTATCCCATTACGTGATTACATGTGACTTAAGCTCATAAGAAATATTAAGGTCATCAGGTGGTCCAAGCTTTGAAGTTTAAATTTAAGAAAGCTGTTTGTTTGGAGAAATAATATAAGAATACCTATCACAATAAGTTGTGTGACTGTTTTGCAAAATCGAGGGTAAAATGTGATAAACCATCCAATTTAGCCAGTATGAACATTTTTTTCAACTGTGATAATTATCCTTTTTTTTTTTTTTACAATTAATTCTAAAGTCATAACAGTTTGATGAATAGTGAGTTAGCCCTATCCATGAAAAGGAAAAGAAATGTGTCAGTATTTTTTTAAAGGAAGCATTTAATATACATCTTATAAGTTAATGTTTTTTGTTAATAGATTTTAAAACATGATTTAAATTTTTTTTTTATCTGTTTGACCTATTTACCCTTTTTAAATATTGTGCTGACACTAAATTTTAGTAAATGTAAAAAAACCTAATCTCTTCATAATGAGCATTAAAGGTATTGTGTGCTTTATATGCAAACACATTTGTAAAATGGAAATTAAGGATTGAGCAACAGCAAAGATTAGTAAGCATTTACTTTAGAGGGAAACCCCATACTCTTAAAGCACTTTAGCTTGTTGAAGTAATGTCTGTGTGAAGAGCATGCCCTCTCTTTTTCATTTTACAAAAATGTGCCGAATTCAATAGAAATTGGCACTTTTCTAAATTAACCTGGTTACACCATCATGGCTGTCAATCAGACAATTAGTCCTGTTACTTTATGGTTTGTTTAGCTCAGTGGAGCTAAACTCAAGAGGCAGCAGATGCAATTACACAGAACACCTGCCTTGCAAAGACACCTCATTGAGCTGCATTGGGAAGTCTGTGATTGGACAGCCATGGAAAGTCTGGGAGAGGTTAGAAGGGGAGGGCTTTAAAGGCTGCAGACAAGAGATTTGTAACTTTTGCAAGCTGTTTTTAGATGTACCCTCAATGGCAAAATGCATAATTAAATGCACACAAGTTTTAATTGGAGTTATATCTACTAATGGTGATTTTCATTTATGGTTTTTGTGTTTAAGCAGTGGAGTCTCCTTTTACGTAAATACTTCTATTCTTAAATCCTAGCTAATGTTTTTGTCCTTGGTTTTATCATGTCGCCATTTGTAAATGCATGCTATTGTTAAGTACACAACAAAGACAGTGCAATGCACTCTTGTCCTGGGATCAGAATTCAAACAGACAACTACGTATCCTTTTTAGTGGCCCGGGTTCCAGTGGATGAAATTATGTTTCAATTCCACAGTGATGTAATATCCAGGTAAATTATGTTAGGGTTATTGTCAAGCCTCCAGAGGCAAAGAATCAGAGGGACATACAAACAGATTTTTTCCCCTAATAGGTATGTGAAGAAAAGAAAGTTTGAATTTAAAATTAGGTTCAAGTAAATGTCTTTATATATGGTATTTAAAAGTTTTATTGTATGGACAGATTGCCCCAAAATTTATATGTGCACCAGAATTATGATAAATGGCTGAGAATACCAGTGAGTAATGATGTCGCGAACATAAAATTTTCCGTTCGCGAACGGCGAACGCGACTTTCCGCAAATGTTCACGAACGGGCGAACCGGGCGAACCGCCATAGACTTCAATAGGCAGGCGAATTTTAAAACCCACAGGGACTCTTTCTGGCCACAATAGTGATGGAAAAGTTGTTTCAAGGGGACTAACACCTGGACTGTGGCATGCCAGAGGGGGATCCATGGCAAAACTCCCATGGAAAATTACATAGTTGATGCAGTCTGGTTTTAATCCATAAAGGGCATAAATCACCTAACATTCCTAAATTGTTTGGAATAACGTGCTTTAAAACATCAGGTATGATGTTGTATTGATAAGGTAGTGTAAGGGTTATGCCCGCTTCACAGTGAAAGACCAAACTCCCCGTTTAACGCACCGCAAACAACCGCAAACAGTCCATTTGCACAACCGCAAACTCCCCATTTGCACAAGGTTAGATACCAAGCTAGCCATGTCCCGTTCCTTGTCCTCACTGATGTCATTGAAGGTCTCTTCCTCCACCCAGCCACATACAACACCAAGGGTCCCCGAAAGGTGACAACAAACCCCCTGGGATGCCTGCTGTGTTTGGTCTTCCACCTCCTCAAAGCCACCTTCCTCCTTTGACTCCTCTTCTTCAGACTCCTCTCTCTGCGTTGCCTCTCTCTGCCTTATTATAAGGTGTGTTAAGTAGTACTTTTCCTATAATATATAATTATAATATATAATATTCTATTCATATAAACTGCTCACATGTTCCAATGAGCAGCCAGCCACTACCCCATGAGTGCAGCCCGCGAGCCCTGCGCATATAAACAACTCACTTGAGGGGCTAACGCACACCACTAAAGTGCTTACGTTGTTTTGACTTTCCATGAGACGCTACAGTGTGCTACCAAAGGGTTTAATACATCTCAACAAGAACTGCCTACATGTCTGTAATGAAAATATACCCCAACACGCAGAATTCAACTCAACAGAAGACAACATAGAGGGGAGATACGTCTACCGGACCTTAGAATGGCCGGACTCGACGTATATGAGAGAAGTACAGAGTCAGGAGCGATCCGAGGTCAAGGGCACAAAGAGACAGCGTAAACTAGGACTAGCCGGGGTCTGATACACAGTAAACAGCAAGCCGGCAAACAGAACAGATAAGGATAAAGAGAAAACGTAGTCAGAAACAAAGCCAAGGTCAAGTACGAAGGAACACAACTGAACACAACAAGCGCTAAAGGGAACTGAAACAGAAACCACGATAGGGCAAGGAACTAAGGGAGAAAGGTGAGTATATATATCTTAACATCTATTTTGATTGGCCCCTGTCATATCCACTCCCCCAAAAGGTAAGTGTATGGGGAGTGTGGCATGACAGGGAACAATGGGAGGCCTTTGCCAATTTAGGCTCCCACTGTCCCTTTAAGAGCGCACCCGATACCCGTGGCGCGCTCTTAGAGTCAGGCGGGACACATGACCGCTTCTCGCGGTCACTGCCCGCCTTCCTGTAACAGCCGTCGGATGAGCCGCGGGCGGCTTGTGCAGCAGCAGGACCGCGCGCGGCTTGAACAGAGGACCCCGGCCTGCCCCTTGAAAGGGTAAGTACCGCTACAGTACCCCCCCCCCCCTGAGGACACGCCTTCCAGGTGGGGAGGACCAGGCCTGGCTGGAAAACGAGAATGGAAAGAACGCACAAGGCGAGGAGCGTGAACAGCATCAGCGGAAATCCAACTGCGCTCCTCAGGCCCATAGCCCTTCCAATGCACCAGGTACTGAAGTCGACCTCTAAGGAAACGAGAGTCAAGAACAGCAGAAACTTCAAACTCCTCATGACCCTCCACAGAGACAGGAGGGGGAGGAGGAGTACGCCGGGTATAGCGGTTGCGTACGTAAGGCTTCAACAAAGAGGTGTGAAAGACATTAGGAATACGCAGATTCTTAGGAAGACCCAAGGCATACGAAACAGGATTAACCTTATGCAAAATACGATAAGGACCAATAAAGCAGGGGGGCCAATTTCATAGAAGGCACCCGGAGGCGAATATTTCACGTGGAAAGCAAAACCCTGCCCCCCACGACATAAGAAGGCCGCCCTGCGACGCTTGTCAGCCTGTACCTTCTGGTGAGCAGCGGAATCCACCAAAGAACGCTGAACCTGCTCCCAAGTATTACGCAAACCAGCCAAATGCTCATCCAGAACTGGCATGCCCCGTGAGGAGAAAGCAGCCAGAAGAACAATGGATGCTGGCCATAGACAACGTAAAAAGGACTTTTGCTGGAAGAATCATGAGTAGCGTTATTCCGAGCAAACTCAGCCCAAGGAAGAAGGTCAGCCCAATTGTCCTGATGGTGGGATACGAAACAACGAAGGTACTGCTCCAGAGATTGATTGGCACGTTCAGCAGCTCCATTAGACTGGGGGTGGTAAGCGGAAGAAAATGAGAGGGTAATACCCATTTCCGAACAAAAGGCTTTCCAGAACCTGGAAATAAATTGGCTACCCCTATCGGACACAATAGATATGGGAATACCATGCAACCGAAACACCTCTCTAGCGAAGATAAGTGCCAGTTCCCTAGACGTGGGCAGCTTGCGAAGAGGCACAAAGTGAGCCATCTTGGAAAACCGATCTACTATCATTAGGATAACTGTGTTACCATTCGAAGGGGGTAATTCAACAATAAAATCCATGCATAGGTTAGAACAAGGTCTCTCGGGAATGGGTAACAGATGCAACAGCCCACAAGGAACTCTATGAGAATATTTCATACAGGCACAAGTAGTACAAGCACCTATATAGTCGGTGACATCCTTGCATAAGGAATCCCACCAAAACCGTATTCCACCGTTTTGGAAATACCAGGATGTCCAGCAGTCTTAGTGTCATGATACAATGACAGAATATCCCGTCTCTCGGGATCATCAACGAATAGTTTATCAGTAGGCCTCTCGCTAGGTGCCATGCTTTGTTTCGCTTGTATGGCCTGCAAGAGGGACGAGGAAATAGACAAAATAGTAGTAGCTATTATCCTGTCTGGGGGAATGACAGGAGTAACATCAATCTCCTGTTTGTCAGCAGTTTCGAACTGTCTGGACAGAGCGTCTGCTTTAGTGTTGCGATCACCTGGCCTATAGGTGATAATAAATTTGAAATGAGACAAAAACAGTGACCACCTAGCCTGCCTAGAAGACACTCTTTTAGCCTCACTAAGGTAGGATAGGTTCTTAGTTCCTTCTAACAAATGTCTCCATTCTTTAAGTGCTAAAATAATAGCAAGGAGTTCGCGATTACCCCAAGGATGCAATGGCTTTTCAGGCGACTCTCTTTGGGATAAGACAGCACCTACCCCGTTATCGGAAGCATCAACTTCAAGAATATAGGGCAGTGAGGGGACAGGATGCTGTAAAATAGGTGCAGAGGCGAACGTAGTTTTAAGAAATTCAAAAGCCTGAAGTGCCTCGGGAGACCAGACACGAGTATTGCCATCCTTTTTTGTCATACGGGTGATAGGTGCTACAATAGAGGAAAAACCTTTAATAAAGCGTCTATAATAGTTAGAGAAACCAAGAAAACGCTGAATGGCTTTCAAACCTTGTGGTAGAGGCCATTCTATGACAGCAGAAAGCTTCTGGGGATCCATACGAAAACCTGTAGCGGAAATCAAATACCCCAAAAACTGGACTTCAGATTGGTCAAATAGACATTTTTCCAGTTTACAATAAAAACCATTTGCAAGAAGGGTCTTCAGAACTGTTGTAACATGTCTGTGATGAGTGTGTAAAGCTGTAGAGTATATTAATATGTCGTCCAAGTACACAATTACAAATGTGTGAATAAAGTCTCTTAAGACGTCATTGATAAATTCTTGAAATACTGCTGGGGCATTACATAGACCAAATGGCATAACAGTATACTCGTAATGGCCAGATCTAGTGTTGAATGCCGTCTTCCATTCGTGGTCTTTCTTAATACGTATTAAATTGTATGCACCTCTAAGATCCAATTTAGTGAATACAGTAGCATGTTTAAGCCTGTCAAATAATTCCGTGATTAAAGGTATAGGGTATGCATTTTTGATGGTGATTTTATTTAGACCTCTATAATCAATACACGGTCTTAAATCACCTTCTTTCTTCGATACAAAGAAGAACCCCACACCAGCCGGAGTAGAGGATCTCCTAATAAACCCTGTTTCTAGTGATTCCTTAATATACTCCTCCATGACACGGTTTTCTTGAACAGATAGGGTACACCCTGCCCTTTGGAGGTATAGTGCCAGGCAATAAATCGATAGCACAATCGTAGGGTCTGTGAGGCAGTAATTTGTCAGCCTCCCTTTTATCGAAGACAGTCTTGAGAAATAAGTACTGAGGAGCAGTAGGAACAAAGGAGGAGTAGTAGGAACATTAATAGAGTTCAAAGGGGTGACTTCAATAGTACAAGACTCGTGGCAGGATTTGCTCCATGATTTTATTTGTCCTTACTCCCAGTCAAAAATGGTATTGTGAGTACGTAACCATGGGTACCCTAACACGACGTGAGAAGAGGGAGAGGTGATGACCTGGAACCGAATGGTTTCAAATTGTAAAACCCCTGTATACATGTGTAACGGTACAGTTTCATGAGTAACAGCAGGAGAACTTAATGGTCTACCATCTATGGCCTCAGCGGCCAAGGGTATCTCCTTCTCTCTGATGGGAATGTTGTTTTTCTTAACAAAACCAGAGTCTATGAAATTTTCAGCTGCCCCGGAGTCAACCAGGGCTTGTATGTGCTCAGCTAAAAGGGAGAAATAAAGGGAAGAAACAGGGAGAAGCAAACGGTTAGGAGGCAATTTAGGAGACTTAGATATCACACCCAAGGCCAGTCCCCTATAAGGTCTTAGGTGCAAGAGTTTTCCGGAAGCAAGGGACATTCTTTTACCATATGGTCTCTCCTACCACAGTATAGGCAGAGTCTGTCCCTTCTCCTATGTAATTTTTCAGTATCAGAGAGTTTGGCAACCCCTATTTGCATGGGTTCCTCCTCAGATACTTTAACACTCTCAGGTTTATCAACTCTGGGGTCAATAGGTGTAACCAAACGTCTATTCCTGTTTTTAGTATAGAGCCTGTCACGAATCCTATTATCTATATCAATGAGGTAGTCAATAAGGTCCTCTAATGCAATAGGAAGCTCCTTAGCCGCTACCTCATCTAATAAAGTGTAAGATAAACCTTCCATGAATGCAGTAGTTAACCCATTGTTGGTCCAATCTACCTGTGAAGCTAGGGTACGAAACTGAATGGCATAGTCTGCAACAGAGCTAGAACCCTGTTTGATTCTCATTAATGATCTGGCGGCATTCTTTGACCTTTTAGTTGTGTCAAAAGTTCTACGAAAAGCTGTAAGGAAACTATTTAAATTATGCACGATAGGTCCATTAGCCTCCCAAATAGGATTAGCCCACTTGAGTGCTTTACCGGTAAGTTGGTGCATAAGGAACCCCACTTTAGACCTATCTGTGGGAAAGGAACGTGGATACATCTCAAAGTGGAATTCTATTTGATTAATGAAATCTCTGCATCTCTTAGAGTCCCCTCCATACCTAGGAGGAGGTGTTAAATGTCCCGAAGTACTATGCAAAGTAGATACTTCAGGAAGAAGAGGTGTAGGAGGGTTAGTTGTGGTTGCTGGAATAGTTCTAGATAAGAGTGTCTGGAGAGCCTGGGCTATCTGATCAATACGGTGATCCTGCTCTACAAATCTAGCCTCATGGGAAGCCATCTGCTGAGCTAAATCTGCGGGGTCCATGGCCCTATCGTAATGTAACGAAAATATACCCCAACACGCAGAATTCAACTCAACAGAAGACATACAACACTGAGGGGAGATACGTCTACCGGACCTTAGAATGGCCGGACTCGACGTATATGAGAGAAGTACAGAGTCAGAAGTGATCCGAGGTCAAGGGCACAAAGAGACAGAGTAAACTAGGACTAGCCGGGGTCTGGTACGCGGTAAACAGCAAGCCGGCAAACAGAACAGATAAGGATAAAGAGAAAACGTAGTCAGAAACAAAGCCAAGGTCAAGTACGAAGGAACACAACTGAACACAACAAGCGCTAAAGGGAACTGAAACAGAAACCACAATAGGGCAAGGAACTAAGGGAGAAAGGTGAGTATATATATCTTAACATCTATTTTGATTGGCCCCTGTCATATCCACGCCCCCAAAAACAATGGGAGGCCTTTGCCAATTTAGGCTCCCACTGTCCCTTTAAGAGCGCACCCGATACCCGTGGCGCGCTCTTAGAGTCAGGCGGGACACGTGACCGCTTCTCGCGGTCACTGCCCGCCTTCCTGTAACAGCCGTCGGATGAGCCGCGAGCGGCTCGTGCAGCAGCAGGACCGCGCGCGGCTTGAACAGAGGACCCCGGCCGGCCCCTGGAAAGGGTAAGTACAGCTACAATGTCTCCCCAGAGTGCCTACACTAATTTTAATTGAGTCGCTAATATGTACTATAGATGTGTTTACTGGAACCATGTATCAACCGCTAACGTACGCTACCACTGGGCATAACCTAAACTCACAAGAGTTACTAACAATGTGTATATCCTATCACCACAGGAGTTACCAGGGAGCATTCCCACTGTGCTCTACTTTTAACTCCACATGAGTTACCAGAGAGCATTGTCACTGTGCTTTACTTTTAACCCCACATGAGTTACCAGAGAGCTTTGTCACTGTGTTCTACTTTTAACTCCACATGAGTTACCAGAGAGCATTATCACAGTGCTTCACCTTTAACTTCACATGAGTTACCAGAGAGCATTATTACAGTGCTTCACCTTTAACTTCACATGAGTTACCAGAGAGCATTATTACTGTGCTTCACCTTTAACTTCACATGAGTTACCAGAGAGCATTATCACTGTGCTTCACCTTCAGGGCCGGACTGGGAAAAAAATTAGGCCCGGGCATTTTTCAATCAGAGCGGCCCCCTAAGAAGGGGGCGGGGCCAGAGAGGGTGTGTTTTGTCATCACTAATGACAAGCACGCCCCCTCTCAAAGTGAGCATGTTGGTTCAATGCGCAGAGCCCCGCTGAAGAGCTCTGGCATTAGAAAAAGGCCCTGAATTTGTTCTGCGCAGCGCAAGAAAATTTAATAACATGTTTGCGCTGTGTTTGCTTTTAAATTGTCTCTGGTGTCTCCACAAGTGGGATACCAGAGGACAAAAGGGCCAGGAAAGTGTATGGTGTATGTGTTTGGAGCCTGCTTGTGGGATTGCGTGTGTGTAGAGTGTGGTGTGGTATTGTGTAAATAGGTAAATTTCATTTGTGTTTGTGGTGTAATATGTGTGGCTAGGGGCTGTAGAGAGTGTGTGTATAGGGGGCATAGTGTTATAGGGGATGTAGCGAGTGTGTGCATACGGGCTGTAGTATGTGTGTATAGGTGACGTAGTGTGTGTAGGGGTTGTAGAGAGGGTGTGTTTAAAGAATGTTGTATGTGTTTGCTGACAAGGAATGTAGTGTGTGTGTAGGTGGTGCAGTGTGTGTGTGTGTGTAGGAGATCTAGTGTGTAAAGGACCCAGAGTGTGTATAGGTAATTGTGTGTGTAGAGGATTAAGAGTGCATATAGGGTAAGGGATCTAGCGTTTATCTGGAGCGTAATGTGTGTAGGGGTGCAGTGTGAGGGGTGCTGTAGTGTGTGTGTGTGTATATATATATATATATATATATATATATATATATTTGGACGTATTGTATGTGTGAGGGGCGCAGTGTGTGTGTGTATGTAAGAGGGGTGCTGTGTGTGAGGGTGTTTTTATCTGCCGTCACATTCTAGGTTTCTAATTTTCTTCACTGAGGGTTATTTTGTGTCTGGGTGCTGTGTGTGTCTGGGTGCGCTGTGTGTGTCTGGGGGTGTGCTGTGTGTGTCTGGGGGTGCGCTGTGTGTCTGGGAGTGCTGTGTGTCTGGGAGTGCTGTGTGTGTCTGGGAGTGCTGTGTGTCTGGGTGCTGTGTGTGTGTCTGGGAGTGCTGTGTGTGTGTCTGGGAGTGCTGTGTGTTTCTGGGTGCTGTGTGTGTCTGGGTGCTGTGTGTGTCTGGGAGTACTGTGTGTGTCTGGGGGTGCTGTGTGTGTGTGTCTGGGAGTGCTCTGTGTGTTTCTGGGTGCTGTTGTCAGGATCGGGACAGGGATCCAACACGCAGAGTACAAACAGTAGCCAGATACGTATACCGGACCTTAGAATGGCCGGACTAACGTAAGTAGTGCAGTATAGAATGGTCAAAGACAAGCTGAGGTCGAGGGTAACAGAAGACAGGTAAGCGAGAGACAAGCCGAATCAAGGGTAACAGAGATAAGCAGAGTAAGGTAAACAAGCCGGGTCAAAACCAAAAGGGATAATAGAATACACAAGCACTGAGTGACTAGAACAAGCTAGAACCACGACAGGGCAATGAGCTAATGAAAGAAGCTCTGTTAAATACCCTGTTCAGAGCAGTAACCACGCCTCCGAGGCGTCCTGATTGGTCCTGCAGCAATTGACTGACAGGTCGTTCCGGGGGAGTGTCCTGATGACTACTTCCTGCCTAGATGCTGTAAAAGGCAGTCACTCCCTCGCGGCCGGCCTAGCATGACCGGATAGACCGCGGGGAAGGGAGCCATCAGACCGTCTGGATGGAGGAACAGCTAAGTCTCTACCTCTTTCGGAGGTCGAGACCACAGGTACCCTGACAGTACCCCCCCTCTCAGATACGCCCACCGGGCGGAATGAACCAGGACGAGATGGGAAGCGAGAGTGATACGCCCTGCGGAGACGGGGAGCATGAACATCCTCCTGAGGTACCCAACTCCTCTCCTCAGGACCATATCCCTTCCAATCAACCAGATATTGTACTCTCCCCCGGGAGATTCGAGAATCAATAATAGAGTTAACCTCATACTCCTCCTGACCCTCCACCTGAACGGAGCGAGAAGGGGCTATTGTGGAGGAAAATCTGTTACATATGAGTGGTTTCAGCAATGAAACGTGAAACGAGTTCGGGATGCGTAAGGTATTAGGAAGAGCTAAACGATACGCAACTGGATTGATACGGGTCAGCACCCTGTAGGGTCCAATATAACGAGGAGCGAACTTCATGGAGGGCACTTTTAAACGGATGTTCCTCGTGCTCAGCCATACCCTATCACCTGGAACAAAGACCGGAGCCGCCCTTCTACGTTTATCAGCGTGTCTCTTGACCAACATAGAGTTGTGCACAAGGATTTGTCGAGTTTGATCCCACAACTTCCTCAAATTGGCAACATGAACATCAACCGACGGCACCCCCTGGGAAGGAGAATCCGAAGGAAGAATAGACGGATGAAAACCATAATTCATGAAGAAGGGGCTTGAATGAGTAGAATCGCAAACGAGATTGTTGTGTGCAAACTCCGCCCAAGGAATCAAACCGACCCAATCATCCTGGTGTTCAGAAACAAAGCATCGTAAATATTGTTCAATTTTCTGGTTGGTACGTTCAGCAGCTCCGTTAGACTGAGGATGATAGGCAGAAGAAAAGTTTAATTTAATACCAAGTTGAGAGCAGAAGGACCTCCAAAAGCGGGAAACAAATTGGGAGCCTCTGTCCGATACAATTTGAGAGGGTATCCCATGTAGGCGAAAAATCTCCCTAGCGAATATCTCTGCCAATTCGGGAGAAGAGGGGAGTTTAGGCAGGGGAATGAAGTGTGCCATCTTAGTAAACCTGTCAACCACGGTGAGGATAACAGTCTGTCTTTTAGAGATAGGTAGATCGACAATAAAGTCCATGGCCAAACAGGACCATGGTTTTTCTGGAACCTCCAAGGGGTGCAGGAATCCACATGGAAGCGTATGGGGTTGTTTGGTTTTAGTACAAACTTCACATGCAGCGATGAACTCCTCAATATCCCTCCGTAAAGCAGGCCACCAGAAGTCCTTAGAGATCAACGCGTAAGTTTTGCGAATACCAGGATGTCCCGCCATCTTGCTATTATGTAAACACTGTAAAAGTTCCAGTTGAAGAGCAGGAGGAACGAAATGACGGCCCGCAGGAGTCTGTTTAGGTGCTAGATGTTGCAACTTAATGATCTCGGCCAGTAATGGAGAATGAATCCTGAGATTCGTATTAGCAATGATATTGCATTTCGGAACTATAGAAGAAAGAACTGGTTCAGGTACAGTAGAAGGTTCATATTGGCGAGATAATGCATCGGCTTTAGAGTTTTTAGAACCAGGTCTGTAAGTCAGTACATAATTGAAGTGAGTCAGGAATAAGGACCAAACAGCTTGTCTAGAGGATAAGCGCTTAGCCTCCCCAATATAGGACAAGTTTTTGTGGTCCGTCAAAATCGTAATAGGGTGTAGGGTCCCCTCCAACAAATGTCTCCACTCCTTTAAGGCTTTAATGACTGCTAACAGTTCCCTTTCCCCGATGTCATATCTGCTCTCAGGCCCAGAAAATTTCTTAGAGAAGAAACCACAAGGGTGTAACGGTTTATCCACCCCTAACCTTTGAGACAGAACAGCCCCAACTGCTGTCTCAGAGGCATCGACCTCAAGCAAGAAAGGCAGAGTCGTATCAGGATGGACTAGAATGGGAGCCGAGGCAAAAAGTTCCTTGAGAGTCTTGAAAGCACCAAGAGCTTCCTTAGACCAGAACTTAGTATCAGCCCCTTGTTTGGTCATATTGGTAATAGGCGCAATGATAGAGGAGTATCCTTTAATGAAGCGCCTATAGTAGTTGGAAAAACCAATAAACCTTTGGATAGCCTTGAGTCCTTTGGGCAAGGGCCAGTCTAAAATGGATTGGAGTTTTACAGGATCCATTTTAAAACCTTCCCCAGAAATCACGTATCCAAGAAAGTCTACCTGAGACTGATCAAAACTGCACTTCTCCAATTTGCAATATAGACCATGTTGCAGCAGCTTGTGTAATACCTTTCTGACCTGTCTATGGTGAGTCTCAATCTCCTTAGAGTGTATTAGTATGTTGTCCAGGTAAACAATAACACAATCATGCTGAAACTCCCTAAGTACCTCATTAATCAAATCTTGAAATACTGCAGGAGCATTGCATAGTCCAAATGGCATAACAGTGTATTCGTAATGGCCATACCGGGTATTGAATGCCGTCATCCACTCGTGACCTTGCTGGATTCTCACCAAATTGTAAGCCCCTCTGAGATCTAACTTGGTGAAGATTTTGGAGCCCTTAAGACGATCAAATAACTCGGTAATTAGTGGGATAGGATAGGCATTTCTGACAGTTATTTTATTCAAGCCTCGGTAATCGATACAAGGTCTCAGCGTGCCATCCTTCTTCTTAATGAAAAAGAACCCAGCCCCGGCCGGAGAAGAAGACCTCCTGATGAATCCCTTTTCTAAATTCTCCCGAATATACTCCTCTAGAACCGAGTTTTCCTGAACAGACAAAGGATATACATGGCCCCTCGGAGGCATAGTGCCGGGTAGAAGCTTAATCTTACAGTCAAATGACCTGTGTGGAGGCAAAGAATCGGCATTCTTCTTGTCAAACACTGCCCTTAAGTCTAGGTAAAGGTCTGGTATTTGTCTTTCTGTGGACTGAGTAGGATTCTCCGGTATGTTAATATTAGCTAATGGAGAAACCTTGCACAAACACCGATCCTGGCAGCCCTGGCCCCACGAGAGTATCTCTCCTAACTCCCAATCGATAATAGGGTTATGTTTTTTCAACCATGGGTACCCCAGAACTATGGGAACGGAAGGAGACGAAATGAGCATAAGAGATAATTTCTCCACGTGTAGGATACCAACATTTAAATCAATGGGTATGGTCTCACGAAAGATAACAGGGTCTAGTAGTGGTCTACCATCTATGGCCTCAACGGCCAAAGGTGTCTCCGTTAGCTGGGATGGGAAATTGTTCTTACTAGCAAAGGCTTGGTCGATAAAATTCTCAGCAGCACCGTAATCTATCAATGCCATAGCCCTTACTACTTCCTTCCCCCAAGTTAAGGAAACTGGTAGCAGAAGCCTGTGATCTTTATAATTAGGAGTAGAGGACAAAATAGAAACACCCAAGGCCTGTCCTCTAGAGAGACTTAGGTGCGAGCGTTTCCCGGGCGGTTAGAACAGTTCGAGAGTAAATGACCCTTGGCTCCACAATACATACACAAACCCTCTCTTCTCCTGTGCTGTCTTTCCTCCTCAGAGAGGCGGGTATACCCTATCTGCATAGGTTCAGTAAACAAAGATATCGTGGAGTCAGGACTTGGAAAAGCGGGAGCTAACCTAAAAGAAGGTCTCCGGTTCCTCTCTCGAGTGTTCTGTCTCTCTCTTAGACGTTCATCTATACGAGAGATGAACGAAATTAAATCCTCTAAATTCTCAGGGAGTTCTCTGGTAGCAACCTCATCAAGGATTACATCAGATAGGCCATTCAAAAATACATCCATATACGCCTGCTCATTCCACTTGATTTCTGCCGCCAGAGACCTGAACTCTAGTGCATAATCCACCAGTGTTCGGTTCTCCTGTCTCAGGCGCAACAGTAATCTGGCTGCATTAACCTTTCTACCTGGAGGGTCAAATGTTCTTCTAAAAGCAGCTACAAATGCGTTATAGTTATAAACTAATGGCTTATCGTTCTCCCATAGTGGGTTGGCCCATCTCAGAGCCTTCTCAATGAGTAGGGTGATAATAAATCCTACTTTTGCCCTATCTGTAGGATAAGAGCGAGGTTGCAATTCAAAGTGGATACTAATTTGGTTTAAAAAACCACGACACTTCTCAGGAGCCCCACCATAGCGTACCGGGGGGGTAATGTGAGAAGAAGCACCCACTGTGGCTACCTCTAGACCTGAACCGACAGGAGAAACAGGGGTATTACGTATCTCCTCTGGTGGGTTATTGGCACAAGCTAATAGAGCCTGTAGCGCAAGCGCCATCTGATCCATTCTGTGATCCATGGCTTCAAACCTAGGATCAGGAGCAGCCAACTTACTGTTTGTACTTGCAGGATCCATTTGCCCTGTCGTAATGTCAGGATCGGGACAGGGATCCAACACGCAGAGTACAAACAGTAGCCAGATACGTATACCGGACCTTAGAATGGCCGGACTAACGTAAGTAGTACAGTATAGAATGGTCAAAGACAAGCCGAGGTCGAGGGTAACAGAAGACAGGTAAGCGAGAGACAAGCCGAATCAAGGGTAACAGAGATAAGCAGAGTAAGGTAAACAAGCCGGGTCAAAACCAAAAGGGATAATAGAATACACAAGCACTGAGTGACTAGAACAAGCTAGAACCACGACAGGGCAATGAGCTAATGAAAGAAGCTCTGTTAAATACCCTGTTCAGAGCAGTAACCACGCCTTCGAGGCGTCCTGATTGGTCCTGCAGCAATTGACTGACAGGTCGTTCCGGGGGAGTGTCCTGATGACTACTTCCTGCCTAGATGCTGTAAAAGGCAGTCACTCCCTCGCGGCCGGCCTAGCATGACCGGATAGACCGCGGGGAAGGGAGCCATCAGACCGTCTGGATGGAGGAACAGCTAAGTCTCTACCTCTTTCGGAGGTCGAGACCACAGGTACCCTGACAGCTGTGTGTGTCTGGGTGCTGTGTGTGTCTGGGAGTGCTGTGTGTGTCTGGGGGTGCTGTGTGTGTGTCTGGGAGTGCTGTGTGTGTGTGTCTGTGAGTGCTGTGTGTGTCTAGGAGTGCTGTGTGTGTCTGGGTGCTATGTGTGTCTGGGTGCTGTGTGTGTGTCTGGGGGTGCTGTGTGTGTGTGTCTGGGAGTGCTGTGTGTGCCTGGGAGTGCTGTGTGTGTCTGGGGGTGCTGTGTGTGTCTGGGAGTGCTGTGTGTCTAGTGGTGCTGTGTGTGTGAGGGGGCTGTTAGTGTTTTGTATTTTGTATTTAAATTTAAATATAGATTTTTTATATGTGTTTGCTGTATATGTGTGGGAGTGTGCTGTGTGTGTGAGCGAGGGTGCTGTCTGTCTGAGGGTGCTGTGTGTGAGTGAGGGTGCTGTGTGTGTCTGAAGGTGATGGGTGTCTGGGGGTGCCCTGTATGTGTCTGGGTGCGCTGTGTGTGTCTGGGTGCGCTGTGTCTGGGGGTGCGCTGTGTGTCTGGGTGCGCTGTGTGTGTCTGGGTGATGTGTGTGTCTGGGGGTGCGCTGTTTGTGTCTGGGTGCGCTGTGTGTGTATGGGTGCTGTGTGTGTCTGGGTGCACTGTGTGTGTCTGGGTGCGCTGTGTGTGTCTGGGGGTGCGCTGTGTGTGTCTGGGGGTGCGCTGTGTGTCTGGGAGTGCTGTGTGTGTCTGGGAGTGCTGTGTGTCTGAGTGCTGTGTGTGTGTCTGGGAGTGCTGTGTGTGTGTCTGGGAGTGCTGTGTGTTTCTGGGTGCTGTGTGTTTCTGGGTGCTGTGTGTGTCTGTGGGTACTGTGTGTGTGTGTCTGGAAGTGCTGTGTGTGTGTGTCTGGGAGTGCTCTGGGTGTTTCTGGGTGCTGTGTGTGTCTGGGTGCTGTGTGTGTCTGGGAGTGCTGTGTGTCTGGGAGTGCTGTGTGTGTCAGGGGGTGCTGTGTGTGTGTCTGGGAGTGCTGTGTGTGTGTGTCTGGGAGTGCTGTGTGTGTCTGGGAGTGCTGTGTGTGTCTGGGAGTGCTGTGTGTGTCTGGGTGCTATGTGTGTCTGGGTGCTGTGTTTGTGTCTGGGGGTGCTGTGTGTGTGTCTAGGGGTGCTGTGTGTGTGTGTCTGGGAGTGCTGTGTGTGCCTGGGAGTGCTGTGTGTGTCTGGGGGTGCTGTGTGTGTCTGGGAGTGCTGTGTGTCTGGGGGTGCTGTGTGTGTGAGGGGGCTGTTAGTGTTTTGTATTTTGTATTTAAATTTAAATATATATTTTTTATTAATAATAAAAAATAAAAAGTGATATCCCCGCCTCCCTTCTTACCTTTAGCCTGGGAGGGGGTGAGAAGCCGGGTTTCCATGGTGGGGTGCTGTGGTGCCATGGAGGATGCTGTCTGTTCCCTGGTGGTCCTAGTGGAGGTGGGGCAGATTGCTTAATATCCCCCCTCCCTTCTTACATTATGCCTGGGAGGGGGGATCCTTTCTGCAGATACCATCCCTGGTGGTCCAGTGGTGAGAGTGAACCACTCCAGCCGGTAACCGCGGCAACGCTCAGACCTCGCGAGAGGACCCGGCGGAGCTCTAGCCAGCAGTGTTCTCTCCTCCTGCCTGCCTCCCTCCCCAGCAACGGCCGCCTGTCAGTGGCCCTGCAGCGCTACCCGAGCCTGTGATCTCCCCTGCCGGCCTCAGCCCCAAGGCCATCGCGGCCCACTGGCATTTGCCCGGTATGCCCAATGGCCAGTCCGGGCCTGTTCACCTTTAACTTCACATGAGTTACCAGAGAGCATTATCACTGTGCTTTACCTTTAACTTCACATGAGTTACCAGAGAGCATTATCACTGTGCTTTATCATTAAAGGGAAACTCCAGTGCCAGGAAAACGATCAGGGTCCCTCTCCCTCCCACCCACCAATCCCCAGTTACTGAAGGGGTGAAAACCCCTTCAGTCACTTACCTGAGGCAGAGGCGATGTCCCTCGCCGCTGTCTCCTCTTCCGCGCCCCTCCTCCAACTGGCTCCGTCGGCCGAGACTGATCCCGCCCACCGGCCGAGGAGACCTAATGCGCATGCGCGGCAATTCCGCGCATGCGCATTAGGTCTCCCCATAGGAAAACATTGAAAACTAATTTCAATGCTTTCCTATGGGGATTTGAGCGATGCTGGAGGTCCTCACACAGCGTGAGGACGTCCAGCGACGCTCTAGCACAGGTTTCCTGTGCTATGGACCAGGAAGAGACCTCTAGTGGCTGTCTAGTAGACAGTCACTAGAGGTGGAGTTAACCCTGCAAGGTAATTATTGCAGTTTATAAAAAACTGCAATAATTACACTTACAGGGTTAGGAGTAGTGGGAGTTGGCACCCAGACCACTCCAAAGAGCAGAAGTGGTCTGGGTGCCCTTTAACATCACATTAGTTACCAGAGAGCATTATCACTGTGCCTTACCTTTAACGTCACATGAGTTACCAGAGTGATATATCTTACTGTTAAGCTATACTGTACTGTCTGTCTTATGCCCGTACGGGACACTAGCTGGTTAATCTTACGCCCTCATGGGCTGCTAGAGTGCGGCACCAGATAACAAAGCAAATATAGATATAAATGCTGTGAGTACCTACTATACCATGTTATGTTGGTAATGCCTGTCAAAGAAATGCTTGCAACAGCTGTTGGAGCTGTGCAAGCCCAATGTTATTTTATGCACAACCAAAATAAAAATAAAGAATTGAAAAAAAGAGATAAAAAAAAGGATGCAGCTTCCGAATGAATCTAAAATGGATGCTGTCCAGGAGGTGGGAGGGTCTGGGAGGGAGGGTCTGCTGCTGATTGGCTGGAATGTGTCTGCTGACTGTGAGGTACAGGGTCAAAGTTTACTCAATGATAACGAATAGGGGCGGACCGAACATCGCATATGTTCGCTACCCATGGCGAACGTGAACAAACTATGTTCGCCAGGAACTATTCGCCAGTGAACCGTTCGGGACATCTCTACCAGTGAGCCATGTACCATGCTAAGTCACCAAAGATTCATAATCCAAGCCGTAAGAAATAAGTGCTCTCCTCTCTGTATTCTGTTCTGTTCTGTTTTACTTAATGCTCAAGAACTTTATTGCTGAGTTTTGGTGATTGTGAATGTGTAGGGACCACTTGTGTTATTTTCCTATGCAAATGTAACATCCGAAATCTCGACAATGTAGATCACACCTGTGTATGCACTTTTTTAATTTCTCTTACGTTCCTGCTTACACGTACAAGCACACACAAAGTCAATTATTTATATAATTTCTTTGGAAATGAATTGTACCTTGCTTAATTATTATTATTAAATACCCTGTGCCAGATTATAAATCAAGTTACCGCTACACCATTATAACCTGACTCACTTTATGTAAGATCATGAACTGTAAACACACAGAAAAGGAAACTGGCATTGGTTCTTATCTAAATCAAATTAACCCCAATGCATTTTCATATTTTCTATCAAACTGAACTTCCTGCAAAAGAACACCTTCTAAGAAAAATTATCTATGCCATATCTACTGTGCACACACGTGCATAACCCAAACACCATTTTATTTAATGCTAAGCCTGTTTGGTTACCCTTCACTTCTCCTTAGCAACGTAAAACCTTTGTATGTATAGCAGATAAGGTCATTAAACATTGCATTGTTCTGTGAGAGTGCAATCATTTAGACCTCTTATTTAAAGATGATATCTAAATAGCAATGGATAAAACTATAGCCTAAAGCAAGCCAGGTTCTAGTGTTTTGCACATAACATATCAAATCATAAATTTAGATACGTAAGTTGACATTGGGTTGTAAAAATTCTATTAGTGAACACCAAATGTTCTCACAGCTTGGCAATAAAAAAAAATAGACTCTACAGGCTCAAATATAGGAAGAATTAAGTTGGATTCAAGTTAGCTATAAGTACGAAACATGACTTTTTTTTTTAATATTAAACAAACACTTGTTGAAAATGTCTGGACGGAACTTAAAGAAACACAGAGGTCATAGGTTTCTGCTAGATAATCTGACTATTGATATATAGATGGTGGAACTGAACTCAACCCTTCGCTTTGGACGCTGCTGGATCAGTCCCAGTACCAAAGAGACCATGTATGAAGTATAATTTAGAAAATAATCCAGGCACTCCAAATTGTTCCAAACGATAGGCAATTTTTATTGGACCCAAGAACCACACAACGTTTCGACCCCTTAGGGCCTTTGGTCGAAACGTTGTGTGGTTCTTGGGTCCAATAAAAATTGCCTATCGTTTGGAACAATTTGGAGTGCCTGGATTATTTTCTACATTATAGATAATCTGACTATATCACAAAGGAAGATATGTAAGCAGTTATGTGAATAAGGGTACCTTGCAGTTTTAATAGCAACCTGGTCCAATGCTCAATAGGGAACATCAACAAAGCAGTAGGATTCCCAATTAGTCATGTCAGATTGTATGATGTCATACACTTATTGGCTACCTTTCTGTAAAGGTAAGTGGTCACTTAATGACTGAAAGTTTAGATAGATAGATGCACTCCAAAAGTTTCAGAATGCGGGATGCAATTCTATTATATTTGTGTAATATCAACCCATTGTCAAATTCCTTAATTGATGTGTCAGGATTACAAGTTGATCCAGCACGCAGTACTGTGTCACACCTAGGACTAAGGATAACGTATAACCGGACCTTAGAATGGCCGTACTTTACGTCTCCAAGAATAGTCAAAATACTTGCCGAGGTCAGGGACACAGAATCAGACTCAAAGATGAGGGAAAGCCAAAAGTCAAGGATACCAGATATCAGAGAAGTCAAAACAAAGCCAAAGTCAAATACCAGAAAATCAAGATCAGGAACGCACTCTTGGATAACCATAGGCATGAAACCACGACAGGGCAATGAGCAAAAGGAGAATTGGGTTTAAATACCCGAATGAAAAGAGACTCAACGTCCAGTGAAAGACCAAAAGACCTTACACTAGAGTTGGTTCGGTTGCAGGGTATAAGGGCATAACCCTAAAAATATAGTATGAAAAGAGAAAGAGACTGGACAGGGATTAGAGTGGGATCCTCCCAATTCACAGTCCCTATACCCCAAAGAGACACTTGTTCATAATAGAATGGCAAAAAGATGCCCGTATAGAACTTGAATGAAATACAAGGAAAATAATACATTTTTATTAATCCCTCTTAGGGAGAAAATAAATAAAGATAAGTGAAAAAAATCTGTGAAAAATGTGTATAAACAGTGATAAGATAAAACATATATATACAGGAGTCGTCTATTGTTTGCTATATGTTCCCTACACCTTTATAATAATGATACAAAGCTACTGAAATAGGTTTCTGGGATAGACAGTGTAGAAAAGTATTCATATGGTTAGTAACAATGTCTCAGTAACCACAGTAGCTATATTGGTGTGCAGGGGAGAGAGGCTGAATCACTGTACTAACAAGCCCCTCAAGGGTTAATGCCAGATATAAATAGATATCGCCCATAGAGGAAGGTAATTGTGTTAGTAGATGTCTGCCATACATTGAGGGTACAACCAGAAGGTAAAAAGCTACTAATTTGCCTTGATCTGTGGCCAAAATTCGTCAGGAGAATAACTCCGTGGTTTAATAATAACAGGTCCCCTCAGAGAATGAATACAGCAGATAATCAATTAAATATACTCTTTAGGTCACCCCAATTAATAAAAAATGGGGTATAGGTACAGGATGCTGGGAACCTCACCAAAGAGGCTCATTAGGTGAAAATACTGGCAGTAAAAAATCGTCACTTCCCTAGTGAGCTTAATTTCTCAAATATGAGCATAGGTGCTAAGTAAGCTAAGGTAGCGAGGGGCTTGTTAGTACAGTGATTCAGCCTCTCTCCCCTGCACACCAATATAGCTACTGTGGTTACTGAGACATTGTTACTAACCATATGAATACTTTTCTACACTGTCTATCCCAGAAACCTATTTCAGTAGCTTTGTATCATTATTATAAAGGTGTAGGGAACATATAGCAAACAATAGACGACTCCTGTATATATATGTTTTATCTTATCACTGTTTATACATATTTTTCACAGATTTTTTTCACTTATCTTTATGTATTTTCTCCCTAAGAGGGATTAATAAAAATGTATTATTTTCCTTATATTTCATTCAAGTTCTATACGGGCATCTTTTTGCCATTCTATTATGAACAAGTGTCTCTTTGGGGTATAGGGACTGTGAATTGGGAGGATTCCACTCTAATCCCTGTCCAGTCTCTTTCTCTTTTCATGGGTTTAAATACCCCTCCTGTGGATCCGATTGGCTGTAACCAGCCTTTGACCCCAAAGGCAATTACCAGGTTTTCATGTGCATGATTGCTGCTCAGCACAAACCCTCCTGTGGATTTGATTGGCCATGACCCCAAAAGTAAGTACCAGGTTATGGGTATGTTTGTCTCCACAGTTATGCTGTTTAGAGTGTTCCTTTAACCCCTTAGTGACCAGACTGCTTTTCAATTTTCTTACTGTTTGGGACCAGGGCTGTTTTTACATTTTTGTGTTTAGCTGTAACTTTCCTCTTACTAATTTACTGTACCCACACATATTATATACTGTATTTCTCGCGGTTAAATGGTCTTTCTGAAGATACCATTAATTTCATCATATAATATAATTTACTATAAATTGTTTTATGAAATATGATGACAAAGTTTTAAAAAACACACCTTTTACAACTTTAACCCCCAAAATCTGTTACACATCTACAACCGCCCCAAAACACGTGTGCTAAATAGTTTCTAAATTTTGTCCTGAGTTTAGAAATACCCAATGTTAACATGTTCTTGGAAAGTTATAGGGCTATAAGTACAAGTAGCACTTTCCTATTTCCAAACCATTTTTTTTAAATGAACGCAAGTTACATTGTAACACTGATATCTGTCAGGAATCCCTGAATAACCCTTCACATGTATATATTTTTTAAAAGAAGACAACCTATGGTATTAAACCATGGGATATTTTGACTCTTTTCATGCAACCATTTTACCACCAATCTATGCCAAATTAAAAAAAATAATAATAATTGGTGATTTTTTGACACACATAGCAATTTAAGAATACATGTACTTGTCTCGTTTGAGGACATTACCACTGACACCACCTTTTTAATGTATGTCGCCGAAGCCCCTAGCATGTGTTCAATGCATAGTTCCCTGCATCTCTACCTATGAATGGCATCACACCAAATGTTACTGGCTATGTCTAACACTACTGCATTATTATTTCTTACAGCAACCTTGCGCCCTATTGAACCGACTAGCCTGTTACCCCTAGCATGCAATAACCAAATACCCACACTGTCTAGCATTACTCTCAAATTATATTTCCAAGCCAAACATGCTACTCTGTTGGTACCTCATATATAAAACCTGAATCATACCAAACGTGTTACAATATTACAATACATTATCGTATAAGTTAAGTTGGATGTTTTGTTTAGCCAGACGATTACTGATAACTGTTGAACCCTGCATAATTATAGAGAAAAACCTGTGTGACTATGCATACCATGGTTAAACTCCACTATATGTTGACATACAACACATATACACCGTGCTCCAGCCTGACAACCATCACACATATAGGCCTACTAGCCTGCACAAAGGTTAGAAGAGAACCATATTATATGCCTGTTTATATCTCGACATGCTTATCTTTTCACCTGTGACATCTTCGTTATAAAACATAAAATTGACTAATATGCAGACATGTTGGTTTACCCTGTGATTACTGGTTTGTCTCTTATGCTTACTGTCACCCTAAAGTTAACCCACGAGTAACTAAGCATTTAAAAACTGTGCAGATCGCTTGCAATTCATGACTATGACTAACTATAGCAATATGATCTCATGCAAAATTGTTATTAGACAAGCATGTATAACCTGATTGTTATTTTATTCTGTTGTGCCTATCTATGCTTACTCTCAAATTTCTTACTAAAAAACAAAAAAAAAAGTGCAACGTATCTTGAAGCTGACACCAAAATGTCACCAATTGTCGACCACTGTAACATTCTCTGCCAGTATTGGAACTTGTAATTATCTATGCACTTTCAAAAAAAAGAATTAAAAAAAAAAAAAAGAATACATGTACTGAGAACTTTAAGGGTTACTGCCAAAGAACACCCCAATATGTGTTCAGCAACATCTCCTGAGTACAGTGATACCACCCATGTATATGTGTGTCAGGTTCTCTGGGGGCTAAAATACATTATTTGGAGGGTGTGCATTCCAGTTTTCCAACTTGGAATTTTCACAGCTGGTCATTACCGTGTCCTATTTGGGACATTTTTGAAGTAGACAATCTAGGGTATTCCATATGGGGTATGTCCAGTCTTTTTTAGAAGTCACAAACACTGGCCAAAGTTTGCATTTATATTTGTTTGTGTGTTAAAAATGCAAAAAAAAACATTATGAATGCTAACTTTGGCCAGTGTTTGTGACTAAATGGCTACTAAAAAAGACTGAACATACCCCATTTGCAATACCTTGGGTTGTCTCCGTTTGCAAATGGTATGCCATCATGGGGGTAATTCTCATTCCTGGGCTACCATATGCCCTCAGAGGCAACATAACCAATCTGGCAAATTTCAATGTGAAAAAACGTAAAATCAAGCCTTTTATTTTACCCTGTAACTTCCATAAACACTATAAAACCTGTACATGGGGGTACTGTTATACCGGAGAACTTCGCTGAACACAAATATTAGTGTTTCAAAACAGTAAAACTTATTACAACAATTATATAATCAGTGAAAGTGTGTGAAAACTGCAAAAAACATCACTTTCACTGATGACATAATTGTTGTAATACGTTTTACTGTTTTGAAACACTAATATTTGTGTTCAGCGAAGTCTACCGAGTACAACAGTACCCCCTATGTACATGTTTTAGGGTGTCTAGGAAAGTTACAGGGTTAAATATAGTGCTAGCAAATTAAATTCTCTGGACTTTCGGCCTGGGCTGTTAGGCAGGTCCCCCAAATTGCAATCAATAAAATTACTTAATTATGTAAAAATATTACATAAATATGCACTTAGAGTTTAAATATATATACATATTTATGTAATTATGTATATGGACATATGTATATTTCGTATTATTTTTATTATTTATATATACATATATATATATATATATATATATATATATATATATATATATATATACATATATACATACAGATGAATGAAGAGATGCACTCTCAGAGCTTTTAAATAGATAGAAAATAATTTATTCCAAAAGGTGTTACATCAAAAAAATGATCGACGTTACAACCTGTTCGGGTCTTCCTCAAGAAGATCTTCGATCTTGAGGAAGACCCGAACGGGTCAAAATGTCGAGGCACTCAACACAGGCAGAGCATCGGAAGCCTGTCTGATGGCTTCCGATGCTCTGCCTCACTGCCAGGCACCTCGTGGGGCAACCCGGAAGTGATCGTTTCGGGAGAGCGATCACCCGCCGGCCCAGCAGTGAGGGGGGGTATTGTACGATGCCTCGACATCAAGGCATTACTGCAATACCGTTAGAGCGGCTGGAATCAATCATGATCGCTTCAAGTGCTCTAATTAGCCGCAGACGTATCAGGTACATCCGCAGTCCTTACGTACCGTTTAAGTACACTATGTCACAGGCAATTTAAGAATACAAATATTTCTCTTTTTGCTGCAATGTCATTTATATGAATCTTTAACTTTGTCTATATTGCAACATGCCTCCCAAATCTCCCGATTTCAATAGGACAGTCCCAATGTTCCACTGTCCTGACTTAGTACACTGGTTTCCTGCTTTGGGGGACACCAGGGAACTATTGCCAACAAGCATAATGTGAGAGAATCATCTGAAACAGTGCTCCCTGCAGAGCCTTCCCTTTGGCCGGGTTAAATGATGGACAGTCAGCCTGGCGTGGATTCATTCCAGGCAGTACATTTGCAGACATACCTCTTTCCAGGCAGATCCTCCTCTTTGGGTGATGCAATCATGTCAATGTCTGCCCTCTTTAACTCCCTCCCACTGGAACCCCGATTCTCTGGACCCTGGATATGTTGCAAAAGCAATAATGGATGGAGAGGTCAATCATGCAAAGATAAACACCTCCCATTCCATTACTGGCAGAACGAAACTCAGTCAGCAGACATTTGCTTGTGTAGTGCTGTCATAAATCTACTATTCTGTTCAGTTAGTCTGGCAGCTTTTAGCATTGTCTTCAATTGTCTTGTTCTTAGCGTCCATTATATTTACCATTGTGTTTGCTATTGAAATGACACGGTATATTGCCATGGCAACTATATGCATTATGTCATTCTATGGTCATTTCATCTCACACGACTTTTTAGTTGTTTTTTTAAGCTAGCACGACTGGATTGTAATTTCCGTATAGCTAAAACTTCATCACTCATTTCATTGTTATTTTTATAATTATTCTAAAAAAACATCAAAACTTGCGGTAGTTTTCAAGGTTCTTCTTTAGCAATGATATATTTAAACAGAGACTACTTTTCCAAATTACCCAGCAGGCGAAAAGTTCACCGAGACAGCTTTTATAAAGGTTTAGAGACACAGATGTTTACCTTGTAATGTTTTGGTAGGAAACACTCTGTAGTTTATGGAGACTCAAACAAGAAAGTGTTCATTGTGTAATCAAGCATGGGATTGGCCAACTCCTGTCAGTGAGATTTGCTGCCTGTTGAGTGTGGTTATACAAAAGGATAATACCATGTTATTATTGGGTGATCTGTATAAATCTCTTATTGAAGCAAAGCTATGGGGATCTAATTTTTATTTTCCTTTCCTGCAACATCCAAAAATATTAACACATTTCATGGACAAACATTACAAGGAAATTGTGACTAAAGCTTTGCGTGACTAAATTAGCACAAATAACAGCTTAATAATTAACTGTTTTATAGTGCACTGAATTAGAAATGTACGTGAGTTTATTCTATCTAGGGACTAGACATAGAGATGGGTTTCATTATGAACTGTACTTAGTCCGAATTTAGACCGATCAGGTGATTGTTCGATTTTCTGAACTCCGAGTAAAATTGTAGCCGAATGACGAACCGAACGAAACGCACAATGGACAACCATGTTTTTTTGATAAGTGATTCTGAATTCCGCCGGCGGCAGAAAAAAAAAATATACATGTATTATTGATCGTTCGAGGGCAGCCTCTAAATGTGGGTTTTATTAATAGATCAAGTGAGAAATTACCAATATAGTGTAAAAAAGAGGAGCAGTAATTTTTTTTTTTTAAACTAGATTTATACATTTATAATTAAATATATAATAAATACATACAATATAAATATATAGTGGGAGATTTTTTTTTACTGTTTTTATTTCTCTATTAGCCTCTTTTTCTCACTTGATTTGTTAACAAAATGGTATGAAAATGCGCCTATTGGTGAATTCTAAATTATATTTATAATATTTTTATCATGGACGGAAACTTATCTGAACTGAAACACCACATTAAGGAAATTTAGTCTATCTGAACCAAAAACTTTTTTAGTTAAAATTTTTTTTTTTTTTCGTTGTGCACAATTCTACTGTTTACTGGCGTGGAGTAGGGTGTTATAGCGTCCAAGAATGCTTTTTGGAATTATTAAAAGATTGTATGGTTTAGATTTAAGAACTATTAAATAACAAATTGCATGCATTTTTAAAGGTGCAAAGCACAAATATTTGTAATTGTAATGCTTTAATTGATTTGATAATGAGCGCTTAGAATTTATAGTTTACAGATTCCATTCTGGGTAAAGTTGCCTTTCAGCCATTGCTGACTGTCTGTTCAATTAGTTGACATTAAACTCTAAGCAACAGTTGTTTTAAAGGAATACTATAGTGTTAAGCATAAATATGTGTATTCCTAACATTATTGGTTTAATCTAGCTATGGCAGCGTCCTGCCGTGTGAAGGCTCAAATGATGAGATTTACTTGCTTTTCATGCTGTGCACATGGTCTCTGCCCTGCTAGCATGCCTGCTTGGCTGAGCTCACCGTGATTGATGATCTCAGCCAAGGAGTAATGTGCATGCACAGCAAAACACTGCATTGTGCCAATCAGATGGTCTCTATCAGACCATTTTTTTAAAAATAGCTGGGTTTCACTAAACTCTTTCTTCGTAAATAGTTTAAACATTGTTGATCCTGCAGAATGGCAGTTTTTCAGTTGCAGGGTTGAAACAAGGGAGGCATGGCACCCAGGCTACTTCATTGAAATTAACTGGTCTGGGTGCCTATAGTGTCACTTTAATTATATTGTTTAGTTAAACATTGCTCTATGATTTTCATTTTAAAACTTTTCTTATATAGAGACACACGTCTTTGAGAGTAGAATATTGACAAATGGCATGGAAAGTTCTGAGTTCAAAAAAATGAGAAGCAATTTAAAATTAAATATTTATTAAAATATCTTAAAACATAATGAACCATGTGAAATGCTGTACAAGTCAAATAGAAGTTTGGGTTCTTACCGCATACCACAAGATTTATGTGAACACACTGAGATGAAGTTACAAATGGACTTGTTGTTCTAATTCTAAATTGTCAGTTATATATAGGTTAGGTAATTCAAACTTTGTTCCAAAAACCACGAGACGATTTTGTCAGTTTTTAGTTGTTCATATTTTGACCAGGAATTCTACCAGCAAAGCAAAGCGTCAAGTTATCATAAGTGTTGATGTTTGTGCAGAACTTCACCTCATGTATGTACATCGGCACATTTGGATCATGACAGAGAAAAGTAGAACATTTATATATGACCTGAATCGGACTGATCATTGGACCTTGTGGTCTTCACTTGTAACTTTGAGTGAGTTAGACAAAAATATTCATTAATTGGGTAAGTGCATGTATAAGTCACTCCTGTTTAAACGATGAGCCCTGGAACCTGAAATACTGTGCTCAACTTGAAATCATAAGAAACTATATCTACATATTTTGACAAATCAAGATAAGATACATAGAAGTGAAGCTGAATGAGGACTGATAAGAGTAGGACACTTGCAGCATTTTGAACAAGTACAACATTATCTAAATCTCATCAGAACTTGTTTGATCAACTACATCGTTTTTCAATTTAGTGATGAGGGAAGTTGCACAACTATTCTAATAGCTGTTTGTGGCAAACCTAGCCACTTTAGGTCGTACTGTTCAAAGTCTGAAGGTTGTCTTACAAAAGCTGCTTTAATTCTGTTTATGTATGGATTAGTGTATCTCTGTAATAGACAGCATTCGTATGCTAACGGCCGAAAGCCGCTAGCATTCATATGGTAGTTTCACGAATAGTGACTTTACACACTGTTCGTGAAACGAATAAAGTACAGAATGGGAGCCCACACACAGAGGGTCGTGTGGCTCCCATTAACCGATTGCAACATTGTAGCAATTGGCGGTTAATTGCTTTCCCGGGTGGCCATCGTTTGACTACCGACCACGCGGCGGTCGGCCATCTTGGATCCTTTGTTAGCCCAGAGGTGTTTGGTCGTCGAGTGCCTGGAACCAAAATCGGCTACTCGACGGCGCGAACACCGCTGGACTTCCAGGCCGTTTGGGAGCACCGGTCCTTCGGTATTTTATTCTCAATTAGGTATTCGGTACTTTTAAGATGAATGGATAATAAAGTGTTGTTTATGCTGGGATCTGAGCGGTACTTTCACAAAGTGTGCACTCAGACCCCAGCTATCTACCGAATGGTCATTCGGTATAATCCCATGAATAATATTAAAGTTATGTATTTTTGTGTGAAAAGCCGGTTCTGCTGTACGGAGGGATAATCCACTTAACAGGATATTCTAGTGGGAGTATCCCTCTCATACAGCAGTGCATGGTGGGAGAAATGCCCTGTATATTCAGTTCCCCATGTAGTCCTCTACTGTATAACCCCTGTAAAGTTATTAAGGAAACCCCTTGCATGGGGAACAACATAAATACTGGAGCTTGTGAATAAAATCATCAGTTGACTCCCAGAACTGTGTTTCGTCCGGTTACTGGGGGATTTGGGATATTGTCTTCATTTCCAACGCTTTACTTGGATTCTTGTCTGTACCAGCGGAGATATTGGGATTTAACATTGCAGCTCGGCTACACTATTGATAGCATTTTTGGAATCCAGTGGTCCTTAAAGTGTTTCTCCACTTTTATGGTAGTCAGTTGGGAATGGTTGACAATGGGCAATGTTTTTAGATAACGTTCCATAAATTGGCAAATTGGTTGTGATATATTTTCTTCAATTCTTTGTATTTTCATTGATGTGCTCTGCCAAGCAAAACCAGGCAGAATATGTAAATAAGTTAACTCTTGCATTGCCTTACATTCACATGCATGTCCAAGTCATCATGGAATGGGTAAAATCACCGCAACATGGACGTGTAGTGGAGGTAAGTACGTTTTGTTACTGCTGTAAATTGTTAAGACTACTTTCACCTGTCAATAAATTCAGACTTCTATACTCCTCAGTGAAATATTTATAATTTTATATGAGCTACGACAGCTGGAGAGACGACTTCTGGTCACCCACGACTGAGCATATGTTTCTTTGCCTTCCTAGCTATTCTGATTGATACTGAGCCAAAACACCGATGTTGAAACAATTCTTATGGCCTTTGCTTAAAGGATCATCCATCAAGACACCAAAGATAGTCCAAAGAAAGATAATCACAACACGAACAAAATAATATTTTCTCTGGTCTGTACATTGAAATGAAAAGGCACATTGTAGCCCCACAGCCATAGTTATTTTAGCTGCGCTCAGTTATTTGTTATAGGGTTGAATGGGCTCCAGGTTTCAATGGGTTACACTGTATATGGAAGATTTATCCTCAATAATGTGTTTTTGAAAATGTTGACAAGTTCAGTCTAAAACAGAAGAGATGTTTGACTGTGGATTTCCATCAGCACCTATTAAAGGGCAAGACTAGGCACTGAGTTGAAAGCTATATCCTGGTGTCAAGCTAATTTGACTTATCTTCCCATCAATCTTAGGAATTAATTACCCTGAACAGAGTAACACTTTTAAGACACCCTTTAGAACTAATCCAACATCTCATCTCAGATACTACCAAAGATTAATTGTTTTTGCAATGAAAACAGTCTCCAAAAAAAAAAAAAAAAAAAGTCTACAATAGAATGGATACATATAAACTCATTTTGTCATTTTGATATTTCCAAGAAAATATTGTATTTAGAAATCTAAATATTACCGAGACAAGTTATTTTAATGGAACAGATGTTTTAAGGCCTGTCAAATGTTTAAGATTGAACAGGAAAATTCCAGGTTCTAAATAAGACTAGTTTTCTTAGAAAGTGGTGATCTCTGAATATCCTAGCAGCAACATGTATGTTAGTCTGTAGAGATGATTATTTTTTTTGTTGTTTTAAAAATGCAGTCTCACACCAGTTTATAGTTCCACTCATGTAACATCTGGTGGTGAAATTTTGCAACTGTGCTTTGCAATATATATATATATATATATATATATTCAATATTCAGTACATTGTTAAACAGTTAAACACAGATCTGAACACACCAGTCAAGCCATAAGACTTGTTTTTTCCACAGAAATCACACATTTGCATTGCTGTTACTACTGCAAGGAATTCTGGGTGGGCATATGCATATTAGTTCAACAAAAAAAATCACATTTTGCCTCATTATTCCATTTTAAACATGGATTCCTTAGAGTTTGCATTTGCTGTATACAACATAATCTCGCATTTGCAGTGCTGTTACTATTGCAAGGGATTGTGGGTGGGCATATGCAAATGAGTTCAATATATATATATATATACAGTGCTCAAAATTGTGCAATGGCATGCAAACAATGGCTTGCAAATTTTAAGCCCTGCTGATTTTTATGATATATGTTTTAAACATTTCAAACAGAATTTTGTTCAACAGCTGAACTACAAGTGATTATATTTTCCACCCCTGCTACTGTGGAATGCAAGTCCCAGATATACATAAACAGACATGTAAGCGTTCACTCACAATTATACTTGCTTCTTTCTTGGTCTACTGAATTGATAAGAGCAATCCCGTTATATTTGACCCACTCGCATGACACTTAGCTGCTGTCATTAATCATGAACATCTCCCGCATTTTATGACTTCCACCCAGCAGTGTCAATGCAGTAAGACTGGAGGACCCTGTGATTTACTGTGTCGTCACACTGTGCAATACATGTATTTAGTGCAGGATTGGAAAACACAATCTAACTGTTGAAATAGATATATATAGAGCAGCCTTATTGCAGCTATGCCTCTTTAAATACGACTATGTTCTTATGTACGAGAAGGATTAGTGCTATAGCATCTATCATCAGGCAACACACAGAACAATGCAAGCAAAGGTCATCACACTCTACAGGCTGTAGAACAAGAGGGGGGGCAGCTAAATCAATTAGTTTCCACTGTGTTATCCATGATTAATACGTCTAGGACCAATAAAAACAGATGCTTCCTTACTACAGAGAAACCAAGTAATTATTATTGGCGCATGCCGTGAGAAAAATGGTTTTCAAGGGAACTGGAAACCAAAGGCAAAGGTTGAATTTTCTCATTGATGTACTACATCATAGAACAGAAATGTCTAAAAGTTTAAAGTTTAAAGTTACATTAGTTTACTGTATACAGAGGGGTTACTTTTGAAAACGTTACTCATCAAATCGATTTGTCAAAAATCTTTTTTTTTTTCTGGTCCAAAATTCATTCGTATGGTTTTCGGTTCTGACAAATTTCATTCAGGGAAACATTTGTTTTTAGTGCGCTGCAATGCAAATTTGGTTAAAATATTGTCTAGTCTAATGGCTTTTTTTTTTTTCTAAATTGCCCAGCCTAATGTTAGGCAATATCAGACATTTGTTTTCAATGCCAATTCTGAGTTGTCAAGATTATATTGTTATATGTGTATAAAATATTTATATATATGGTATTAGTGAAAAAAGAGGAGCAGCAGAAGCAGGTTAATTTTGAAAAAAGGGAATTTTTCAAAAAAATCTAAAGTGAGTGAGGAAAAGATGATCCACCGACCTCTTCCACCCTGAGAAGAATAAAGTTTTCCAACACATCAAGTCTGTAGCATGGACTGTCCTTCAGTTTTTGAAAAAAAAAAAAAAAAAACAACAGTGCCCTATTAGCTTATACCAACAGCATCTGTGGAAGTACTAGGAGTTCTCACACAACAAGATCCTAAGGAGCCAGGCAGGGCCTAGACAGGAACAGGGACATGTGAGTATGAGGGGAGTGTATACAGAGGAATGTGGTAAAGTGGTTTTGGATGTGGGTGGAGTAGTTTGGGTAGATGGGTGGGCTAGTATAAATAGGTTGCCATCTTACAGTACAGCAGCCATCTTAATTATCAGTTGGGAACAGCTTGGCAATTGCTGGTAGTTGTGCTCGATATACCTGATTTCCAAGTGTTGTTTGCAGCCAGGGTATGGATATCTAAGTTATCCTCTCTGCCCTCAGGGCTGAGGCCTTACAAGATGGGGGTCTACTTGGGAATGGAATTCAGTGATCCCTTCTTTGGACGCACAGGTTAGGGCAGGGTGGGGGGTGTCTCTGGTTGCTTCAGCTGAAGGTGCCCGTTCTGGGTGAGACGTCAGTAACCTCTGCTCCAGTGGTCATTGACCTGCAGGCTCAGCTGGCTCATCTTTAGGCCTCAGCGGCTGTTGCTGCCTCCCCTCCCGGCAGTAGCGGAGTTCCACAGAGGTGAGCTTGGCCACCGGAGTGTTTTGCCCCTCAAGGGGAAGCTACCAGCCCTCCTGGGAGCAGGAGTGCAGGCCTGGCTTCGCGGATCTGCCGGTCTGCGGCAGCGAGGCTCGCTTCATCTCCCTTGTGGGCTTCTGTCACTACCAGAGCAGCAGGGTGGTCTGCAATGGTCTGCGCCGGCTTGTCTTCCCCTTCTCCAGCCCCACGCAGCAGGAGCCTCAGTTCTTCTTCCTGGGCCAGCTGGTCCACGACTAAGCAGACTGATGGTGCTCCATTCAAGGCTAAATCTCTTTCTACAGCCACTGAGGGTTTCCAGTGGTCTTGTCACCGTCGGCAGACCTGCCACATGGTTTCCGTGGCCCAGGCAGGCAAAGCGGTGGACGGGCCTACAGGTGGGTTTAGGGGTGTTTCCTGGGGGGCAGAGGTCTCCCTTCCTGACCGGGGGTGGTGGCTGGGAGTAGTGAGAGGCAGTTGTCTCCTACCCCTTCCCTTGTTAGCTCTGCTAGCCCTCTGCCCAGCATTGGGGTGCCGTCTGGATCTTCTGGGCACCCCTTACCTCCCCCGTCCCCCAGGGGTGGGCCTGCCAGTATGGGTCAAGGGGGGAGTGATGTGAATTAATCTGTTCTTCTTCTCAGGTCGCTCTGGACCGGGCCATGTTCCAGGCCTCGTTGTGTGCTATGCCGGTATCGCTCCCATTGGAAGTGGCAGGTCTGACCCAGCCTCCAGTGGTTACGACTCCGCTACTCGAATCGACTCCTGCGCCCTCTGGTGAGTCCAGTTCTGCATTGGTGAAGGGTCAGGTAGGTTGTGTGGGTAGCCCAGGTGGTTCTGGGGCTTAGGGTTCAATTTTGGTTTGCTTGAGGGGCCTTTTGGATACTTGGTAACGGAATTCAGTGATCTCTTTTTTGGACGCACAGGTTAGGGCGGGGTGGGGGGTGGCTCTGGTTGCTTCAGCTGGGGGGCTGGGGGTGCCCGTTCTGGGTGAGACGTCAGTAACCTCTGCTCCAGTGGTCATTGACTCTCCCGATCCCCCGGACGGTTTGCCGAGTGTGGAGGTAGCGCCGGCCGCTCATGGGGCAGCCTATATGTGCTGGTCAGGGGTTGCATTTGTGTCAGGAGGTGCGGGACAAGTTTTGGAAGGGGGAGTTTGTTGAGATTGTTTCCCTGCTACCCATGGAGGACTTGCACCCTCCTGAGAAGCAGTCCAAGAACTCCGATAAGGAGAAGTTTAGGTATAGAAAGATTCCCAAAGTATTTGGGAATTGGATCAGGGCCTTCTCAATTCTGGCCAGTGTTATAGGGGAGAAGGCGCCAGAAAAATGCTCAGCCTTGTTTTGTTACCAGGATACCATATGGATGGCATGTCAGGTGTATGGGGGACTAAGATGGTGGTGTTACGATGAACAGTTTCGCCAGCAGCTGGCAGTTCGCCCGTCTGTGGGTTGGGATCAAATGGATATTGGCCTGTGGCTGGCAATTATAACTAGCCCGGCCTCGCATCAGGGTGGTCTGTCATCCTTTCTCGGGGGCGACGTGGTGGGGCAACACACTGCGTCGGCCTTACCCAAGCGCTCTGGTTGCTGTTGGCAATACAACGAAAACCAGTGCAGATGGGGGTCCAGTTGTAAGTTCAAATATGAATGCTCTGTGTGCGGGGGTTCTCACTCAGCTTCCTGCTGTTTCAAGTGAGGAAAAGCTGGGGAGCGTGGGGATACCAAAAGGGAAGGATGCTGGTGGATGTCGGTGTGATGCTCCTGTGGCTAAGCCATTATAGGAACCACAGAGCTGCTCTTTGGGGGTTTCCAGGACGGGTTTTGGATTCCACACCGGATGCAGGATTCTCCTGGAGTATGTCAGAATCTCAAGTCGGTCAGGGATCACCCTGAGGTGGTAGCTGACAAGCTTAGTAAGGAGCTGTTGCTTGGGCAAATGGTGAGCCAGTTTGCGGTCTCGCCAATCCCTCACTTACGGGTCTCTCAGTTAGGGGTGGTGCCCAAGAAGGAGCTTGGTAAGTTTTGGCTGATTCACTATTTGTCCTACCTATTTGGGGGTTCGGTGAATAGTGATATTGATGAGGAGCTGTGTAGGGTGTCTTATGCGTCCTTTGACGCTGCGGTTTGTATTGTTCGGGTGTTTTTTCCAGGGCAGCAGTTACTACGTTGACCTGTGTTTGCCAATGGGTTGTTTGATTTCCTGATTCTATTTTGAATGTTTCAGTACATTCCTGGAGTGGGTTGTGCGGGAAGAGGCGGCATGTAACTCGCTGCTTCATTATTTGGATGACTTTTTCTATGTGGGTCCTGCGGGTTCGAATGTGTGTTCCCACTTTCTCTGAACCCTGGAATTGGTCTCTCGATTCCTTGGGGTCCTGCTCGCCCCTGAGAAGTCCTTCCACCTGCTTGAGTTTCTTGGGGATTAAGATTGATTCGGTTGCTGGGGATAAGGTGCAGGAACTGCACGGCTTGGTCTCTGCCGCTAGGTCACTTAAAGGACCACTCTAGGCACCCAGACCACTTCAGCTTAATGAAGTGGTCTGGGTGCCAGGTCCAGCTAGGGTTAACCCATTTTTTTTTTATAAACATAGCAGTTTCAGAGAAACTGCTATGTTTATTAATGGGTTAAGCCTTCCCCCTAATCCTCTAGTGGCTGTCTCACTGACAGCCGCTAAAGGCGCTTGCGTGATTCTCACTGTGAAAATCACAGTGAGAGCACGCAAGCGTCCATAGGAAAGCATTGTAAGTGCTTTCCTATGCGTCCGGCTGAATGCACGCGCAGCTCTTGGCGCGCGTGCGCATTCAGCCGACAGGGCGGAACGGAGGCGGAGAGGAGGAGCAGAGCTCCCCGCCCAGCGCTGGAAAAAGGTAAGTTTTAACCCTTTTCCCCTTTCCAGAGCCGGGCGGGAGGGGGTCACTGAGGGTGGGGGCACCCTCAGGGCACTCTAGTGCCAGGAAAACGAGTATGGTTTCCTGGCACTAGAGTGGTCCTTTAAGAAAATTCAGTTGCGACACCTGCAGTCACTCATGGGTAAACTACAATTTGCGTGCTGGATACTTCCTATGGAGAGGGTGTTTAATCATTTACTTTGGGGGTGGATCGCTCTCATCATTATGTGCGGGGTTTGGTCTGTTTTCTTGGACAGATTTAACGGGCGGTCGTGTTGACAGGTGCCTGAGGTGTCCAATGCCAAGCTCGATTTGCTCACCGACGCCGCAGATGCGGTGAGTTTTGGGGCCATTTTTGGGGCCCACTGGTGGGCCGAGCCTGGCCCGATTCTTGGCATTCAGCGGGGTTGACTAAGAACTTGGCTTTCTTGGAGCTTTTTCCTATTGTGATGTCTGTGGAGATCTGGGGGATCTTCTCAGGGATCGTAGGGTCGTCTTCCACTGTGATAATTTGGGGGTTGTGCAGGCCATCAACAATTTGTCCGCTTCATCCCCTCCTGTGGTTTGTCTTCTGCTGTGCCTGGTGCTGCGCTGTTTGCTTCTAAATACATACCGTAGGGCTGTTCATGTGCCCTGGGTTGCTAATGTAGCAGATGATGCTTTTTCTCATTTTCAGTGGCGGGAATTCAGGGTGGCGGCAACCGAGGCAGACTGTCACGGTAGTTTACCCCAACACGCAAGATTTAGTCCAACAATTGACAATATAAAGCAGATATGTCTTACCGGACCTTATAATGGCCGGACTCGACGTATAACAGATAAATGACAGAGTCAGGAACGAGCCGGGGTCAAGGGAACAAAGAGACAGCAGAAAAAAGAACTAGCCAAGGTCTGGTACACAGGAATCAGTAAGCCGGCAAACAAGACAAAACAGGGATAAAGAGAAAAACTGAATCAAATACAAAGCCAAGGTCAAGCACGAAAAAATACAACTGAAGGATACAAGCGCTAAAGGGAACTGAATCAGAAACCACGATAGGGCAGGGAGTTAAGGGAGAGGTAAGTATAAATACCCTAGTATTTAATTTGATTGGCCCCTGTCATATCCACGCCCCCAAAAGGTGAGTGTATGGGGAATGTGGGATGACAGGGGCCAATGGGAGACCGTTTTAAATTTCGGCTCCCACTGTCCCTTTAAGAGCGCGCTCGAGACGTGCGGCGCACTCTTAGAGCTAGGCGGGACACGTGACCGCGACTCGCGGTCAGTGCCCGCCTTCGTCAGAACATTGAACGAGCCACGTGCGGCTCGTGCAGGACCACGCAAGGGAATAGAGGACCTCTGCCGGCCCCCAGATAAGGTAAGTACCGCTACAGTACCCCCCCTGAAGACACGCCCACCGGGCGGGGAGGACCAGGCCTGGCAGGAAAACGAGAATGGAAGGAGAGAATGGGAGAATGGGAGGCGAGAATGGGAGGCGAGGAGCGTGAACAGCATCAGCGGAAATCCAACTGCGTTCCTCACGCCCATAACCCTTCCAATGCGCCAGGTACTGGAGGCGACCCTGAAAAAATGAGAGTCAAGCTCAGCAGCCACCTCAAATTCCTCATGACCCTCCACAGAAACAGGAGGAGGAGGAGGAGGAGGAACATGACGGGAATAATGGTTACACAGCAGCGGTTTCAACAAGGAGGTGTGAAAGACGTTAGGAATACGTAGGTTCTTAGGAAGATCCAAGGCATATGAAACAGGATTAATTTTATGCAAGACACGAAAAGGACCGATAAAACGGGGGGGCCAGCTTCATAGAAGGCACACGAAGGCGGATATTGCGAGTGGAAAGCCACACTTTGTCACCCACAACATAGGACGGAGTCGCCCTGCGATGCTTGTCATCTTGGACCTTTTGGCGAGCAGCAGAGTCCACCAAAGAACGCTGAACCTGCTCCCAGGTAGAACGTAAACCAGCCAGATGTTTATCCAGAACAGGCATGACCTGTAAGGAAAATGCAGCTGGAAGAACAACAGGATGCTGGCCATAAACAACGTAGAAAGGGCTATTACCAGAAGATTCATGAGCAGCATTATTCCGAGCAAACTCAGCCCAAGGAAGCAGATCAGCCCAATTGTTCTGATGGTGGGATACGAAACAACGAAGATACTGCTCTAGGGCCTGGTTCGCACGTTCAGCAGCTCCATTAGATTGAGGGTGGTAAGCAGAAGAAAACGAAAGAGAAATGCCCATTTCCGAACAAAAGGCTCTCCAGAACCTGGAAATAAACTGGCTACCCCTATCGGATACAATCGATTCTGGAATACCGTGTAACCGAAACACCTCCCTGGTGAAGATAGAAGCAAGTTCCTTGGATGAGGGCAATTTGACAAGGGACACAAAATGAGCCATCTTAGAAAATCGATCCACTATCATCAGGATGACTGTTTTACCATTTGAAGGAGGCAATTTAACAATAAAATCCATGGATAGATTGGACCAAGGCCTCTCGGGTATGGGCAACGGGTGCAACAACCCACAAGGAACTCTATGAGAAGACTTCATACTGGCAAAAGTAATACATGCCTGTACGTAATCTGTGACGTCCTTGCGTAAGGAACCCCACCAAAAATATCTAGAAACTGCTGTTAAGCTTTTAGTGATACCAGGATGTTCGGCAGTTTTGGTGTCATGATAAAGTGACACAATGTCTCTTCTTTCAGGAACATCAACGAACAGTTTATCAGCAGGTCTCTCTCTAGGTGCCATGTTTTGTTTAGCCTGTACAACTTGCAAGAGGGATGAAGAAATAGATAGAACAGTATTAGCTATTGTTCTGTCCGGGGGAATGACAGGGGTATCATCAAACTCTTGTTTGTCGGTAGTTTCGAATTGTCTGGACAGAGCGTCAGCTTTAGCGTTACTGTCACCTGGTCTGTAGGTGATGATATAATTGAAACGGGATAAAAACAGTGACCACCTGGCCTGCCTAGAAGACAATCTTTTGTAAGGTAGGAAAGGTTTTTGTGATCCGTAAGAAAAAGGATGGGATCCTTAGTACCTTCCAACAGATGTCTCCACTCCTCAAGTGCTAAAACGATTGCAATGAGTTCTCGATTTCCTACATCATAATTCTTTTCAGCCTTGGACATCTACTTGGAAAAGAAACCACAAGGATGTAATGGCTTTTCAGATGATTCCCTTTGAGATAAGACAGCACCCACCCCAAAATTTGAAGCATCAACTTCAAGAATAAAAGGCAAAGAAGGGACAGGATGCTGTAAAATAGGAGCAGAGGCGAACGCAGTCTTAAGAAATTCAAAAGCCTCAAGCGCCTCTGGGGACCAGACACGAGTATTACCATCCTTTTTAGTCATACGGGTTATAGGTGCTACAATAGAAGAAACAGTTGGGAGCGTGGGGGGATAAATGGAAAGGGGAGGGATAAATGGAAAGGGGGGGGGATAAATGGAAAGGGGAAGGAATAAATGGAGGGGGGGAATAAATCGAAAGGGAGGGGGGGATGAATGGAAAGGGAGGGGGGGTGATAAATGGAAAGGGAGGGGGGGAATAAATGGAAAGGGAGGGGGAATAAATGGAAAGGGGGAAATAAATTGACAGGGAGGGAGGGGGAATAAATTGACAGGGAGGGGGGGTTATAAATTGACAGGGAGGGAGGGGGAATAAATTGACAGGGAGGGGAGGGGAATAAAATGAAAGGGAGGGGGGGAAATAAATTGAAAGGGGGGGATAAATGGACAGGGGGGATAAATTGACAGGCAGGGTGGGGGAATAAATTGACAGGGAGGGTGGGGGGGATAAATTGAAAGGGAGGGGAAAGAAATTGACAGGGTGGGGGGGAAGAAATTGACAGGGAGGGGAATTTACGGGGTTGGGAGGGGGAATGAGAGTGGGGAGGGGAGAAGAGAAGAGAGGGACAAGCAGGGGAAAGGAGAGTGACATGGGGGGGAGAAGAGAGAGACAAGGGGGGCAGAAGAGAGTGACAAGGGAGGGAGAGGGGGAGAAGAGAGTGACAAGGGAGGGGGGAGAGATTGACATCCATCACACACACACAATGCACCCCTTACACACAAAGACAATGCACCCCTTGCACACAGAAAAACACACAATGCATTACACACAGAGACACACACACACACAAGCAATGCAACCCTTACACACAATGCATTCCTTACACACACTCAATGCACCCCTTACAGACGCACACACTGCATCCCGTACATACACAGAAACACACCTTGCAGCCCTTACACATACAAACACAGATTCACACAATGCATTCCTTACACACCTTTCAGGACATCCCCTACTCCACCTCCTGTGAACAAACTCATTGGTGGAACATGAAGGTGGACCCTGGGACCCACACCTTGAGCTGTGTAAAGGTCGTTAAAAAAATGGAGCTGCTTCCCGTTCTCCCAGAACATTGATTTTTGTGACCACAATTACAAACAGCCTCCAGAACCTGTTCTACACCAGACCAGTGGAGCCAGACTGCAGCTAGAGCCCATCATCATCCTCATCTGGTTGTAAGTAAGCAATCTAGTATATTATTCGTGGCACTAATCTCTAATTTACCTCACATTAAAGAAACACTATAGTCCCCAGAACCACTTCAGCTTAATGTAGTGGTTATGGTGTCTATAGCCTGTCCCTGCATGCCTTTTAATGTAAACACGGCGGCACTGCAGCACTTGCGTTAGTTAACATGGCAGATCATATGGGTGGGGCATTGTGATGTCATATGGGGGTGGGGGCGGCAAACTTTACTTTTGCCTAGGGCGGCAAAAATCCTTGCACCGGCCCTGAGAAAAACCTTTAATAAAACGTCTATAGTAGTTAGAAAAACCAAGAAAACGCTGAATGGCTTTCAGACCCTGAGGTAGAGGCCATTCTATGACAGCAGAAAGCTTCTGGGGATCCATACGAAAACCCTTAGCAGAAATTATATACCCCAAAAACTGGACTTCGGATTGATCAAATAAACATTTTTCTAGTTTACAATAGAGACCATTATCAAGAAGGGTTTTCAAAACTAATTTAACATGCATGTGATGTGTATGCAAATCGGTTGAATATATTAATATGTCATCCAAGTACACTATTACAAATGTGTGAATGAACTCTCGTAAGACATCATTATTAAATTCTTGAAACACTGCTAGGGCATTACAAAGTCACAGTGTACTCGTAATGACCACTCCTAGTATTGAATGCAGTTTTCCATTCATGGTCTTTTTTTATACATATGAGATTGTATGCACCTCTAAGGTCTAGTTTAGTAAACACAGTAGCTTGTTTAAGCCTGTCAAATAATTCCGTGATTAAAGGTATAGGGTAACCATTTTTTATGGTGATTTTATTTAGGCCCCTATAATCGATACAAGGTCTTAAATCGCCCTCCTTCTTCGACACAAAGAAGAACCCAGCCTCTGCCGGAGATGAGGATCTCCTTATAAACCCCTTTTGTAAAGATTCTCTAATATATTCTTCCATGACAAGGTTTTCCTGAGGAGACAAAGGATACACCCTCCCTTCGGGGGGTATAGTGCCAGGTAACAAATAAATAGCACAATCGTAGGGTCTGTGAGGCGGTAATTTTTCAGCCTCCCTTTTATCGAAGACAGACTTAAGAGACATGTACTGAGGAGGTATAACAGTAGACAAAGGAGGAGTAGTAGGAACATTAATAGAATTTAAAGGGGTGATTTTAACGATACAAGACTCTTGACAGGCATCACTCCAAGATACTATTTGTCCTGACTCCCAGTCAAAAATGAGATTGTGAGAATGTAACCATGGGTACCCTAACACGATGTGAGAGGAAGGAGAGGTGATGATCTGAAACCGAATGGTTTCTGAGTGTAACAACCCTGTATGCATATGCAACGATTCAGTTTCATGTGTGATAATTGGGGAGCATAATGGTCTACCATCTATGGCCTCAACGGCCATGGGTGTCTTCTTCTCTCTAATGGGTATGTTGTATTTTTTCACAAAGCCAGAATCTATGAAGTTCTCGGCAGGGCCGGTGCTAGGATTTTTAGTTACACAGGCGAAGATGCATTTTGGCGCCCCCAACCCTCATTAAAAAAAAAAAATGCATCTTCACCTGTGTGTCTTTCCTCCCAAGCCACAGGCACACAGGCATCATTTTTCAGTCACACAGTCAAAGTCATACAGGTACACTGTCATACAAAGACAGAAATAATCATACAGAGACATACAGACACATACAAGCAGAGATATACATGCATACAGAGACATGCAGGCATATAAAGACATACATGCATACAGAGGCATACCGTCATACAGACACATACATACAGACAGGCATACAGAAACATACATACAAAGACATTCAGGCACATACATACAGACATACAGGCATAAAGAAACATACATACAGAGACATACAGGCATGCAGACACATACAGAGGCATACCGTCATACAGACACATACATACATACAAAGACATACAGGCATACAGAGACACACACATACGTACATACAGAGACATAAAGGCATACAGTTACATACATGCATACAGAGACATATATACAGACATTCAGAGACAAACATACATCCAGTTACATACATGCATACAGAGACATACAGAAACATACGTACAAGACATACAGACACATACATACATACAGAGGCATACCGTCATACAGATACATACATACATACAGACAGGCTTACAGAAAAATACATACTCACACACACAAACTCACAGACACATACTCGAACACACACACACACTGACAGACACACACACACACTGACAGACACACACACTCACTGACAGACACACACACACACTGACAGACACACACACACACTGACAGACACACACACACACTCACTGACACACACACACTCACTCACACACACACATACTCAGACACACACACTGACAGACACACACACTCACACTCACATGCACACACACAGTAATTAATTATCTAAATTAAATGTAAATTTCCCACCCAGCCTCCCTACCTGGAGTGCTGGCGTGGGTCTCTCATTGGTGGTCCAGTGGGGCTGCTGGGAGGCGTGCGGCTGCAGTTGATTAGGAGGAGGCGGCGAGGGAGCTCTCTGATCTCTCTGACCGGCTCCCTCGCAGGCTGTTTTCTGATACCGCGGGAGCCGGAATATGACGTCATATTCCGGCTCCCGCGGCATCAGCAAAAGGCGCGCGAGGGAGCCGGTCAGAGAGATCAGAGAGCTCCCTCGCCGCCTCCTCCTAATCAACTGCAGCCGCACGCCTCCCAGCAGCTCCGGGGATCCAGGAGGTGACCAGGTAGGAAGGAGCACTTCCCTCCTGCCGGTCACTGGAATTTTGCGCCCCCAGAGCCGGTGCGCCCTAAGGCGGCCGCCTGGGCCGCCTTATGGACGCGCCGGCCCTGGTTCTCGGCTGCACCGGAATCAACCAGGGCTAGTATGTTCCCTGCTATGCTATTCTTTTCAAGATGCAGAGAAACAGGGAGAAGTAATCGATTAAGAGGCGATTGTGGGGACTCAGATGTCACACCCAAGGCCAGTCCCCTATACAGTCTTAGGTGCAATAGTTTTCCGGAAGCACAGGACATTCTTGTCGCATATGGCCCTTCCTACCACAATATAGGCAAAGTCCCTCCCTTCTCCTATACAATTTTTCAGTATCAGAGAGCTTAGCAACCCCTAATTGCATGGGTTCCTCCTCTGATACCTTGGAACTCTCAGGATTAGCAATTCTAGGAGTATTAAATGTAACAAGACGTCTATTCCTATTCTTGGTGTAGAGTCTGTCACGAATCCTATTGTCTATGTCAATGAGATAGTCGATGAAATCTTCTAATGGTATAGGAAGATCCCTGGCCGCTACCTCATCCAATATAGTTTCAGATAGACCTTCCATGAATGCCGTAGTTAACCCATTTTTGGTCCAATCTACCTGTGAAGCAAGGGTACGAAACTGAATCGCATAATCGGCAACAGACCTAGATCCCTGTTTAATTCTCATTCTTCGACCTTTCAGTGGTATCAAAGGTTCTACTAAAAGCCGTAAGAAAGCTATTGAAATCATGCACCATAGGTCCATTAGCCTCCCAAATAGGATTTGCCCACTCAAGTGCTTTATCTGTAAGTTGGTGCATAAGGACACCAACTTTAGACCTATCAGTGGGAAATGAACGTGGATACATTTCAAAGTGGAATTCCACTTGATTAATGAATCCCCTGCAAGTCTTAGCATCCCCTCCATACCTGGGTGGAGGGGTTAAATGTGCAGAAGCATTAAGCATGGTAGATGTATCTGGAACAAAGGGTGCAGGAGGAGCTGGTACGGTTACCGGAGTAGTTCTAGATAAGAGTGTCTGGATGGCCTGAGCCATCTGATCCATACGATGATCCTGCTCTACAAATCTAGCCTCATGAGAAGCCATTTGCTAACCTAAATTTGCGGGGTCCATGGCCCTATCGTAATGTCATGGTAGTTTACCCCAACACGCAAGATTTAGTCCAACAATTGACAATATAAAGCAGATACGTCTTACCGGACCGAATGGCCGGACTCAACGTATAACAGAGAAATGACAGAGTCAGGAACGAGCCGAGGTCAAGGGAACAAAGAGACAGCAAAAACAAGAACTAGCCAAGGTCTGGTACACAGGAATCAGTAAGCCGGCAAACAAGACAAAACAGGGATAAAGAGAAAAACGGAATCAAATACAAAGCCAAGGTCAAGCACGAAAAAACACAACTGAACGATACAAGCGCTAAAGTGAACTGAATCAGAAACCACGATAGGGCAGGGAGTTAAGGGAGAGGCAGGGCCGCCATCAGGGCATGACAATCATAATGGTTGTCATGGGCCCGGCGGTCCTGGGGGGCCCGGACTGCTCAGGGAGTCCCGGTCCCCACATTTCATTTGTGCACATATAGATAGCGATTATCGCTATCTATATGTTCACCTCGGGCCCCGGCTACCTGTAGAATGCAGACGGGGACCAGCCAGCGCATCTTAACTCTCCAGCTGCTCCTGCCCGTGACTCTCGCGAGCTCCGCGGCCGGCAGAGAGTTGCCGCGCGGCAAACAGCACAGCTTGCGAGACTTACAGGCAGGAGCTGCTGGAGTGTTAAGATGTGCTGGCTGGTCCCCGTCTGCATTCTACAGCAGCTGGCTCCCTCTACCAGACCACCGGACCACCAGGGATGCGATCTCCCCCCTCCCTGGCCAGGTAAGAAGCAGGGAGGGGGGAATAAAATGTAAATGCAACCAAAAAAGCTCCCCTCTCACCCCCACCCCCTATGCAGCCCCCTATTTTACATACAGCCCACACATTTACACACACTAAAACCACAACACACACACACACTGCATACACACACTAAAACCACAGCACACACACACTGCATACACACACTAAAACCACAACACACACACACTGCATACACACACTAAAACCACAACACACACACACTGCATACACACACTAAAACCACAACACACACACTGCATACACACACTAAAACCACAGCACACACACACTGCATACACACACTAAAACCACAACACACACACACTGCATACACACACTAAAACCACAACACACACACACACTGCATGCACACACTAAAACCACAGCACAAACACGCACTGCATTCACCATAAACACACTAAAACCACAACACAAGCACACACTGCTTTCACCATACACACACTAAAATCACAACACAAACACACACTGCATTCACCATACACACACTAAAACCACAACACAAACACACACTGCATTCACCATACACACACTAAAACCACAACACAAACACGCACTGCATCCACCATACACACACTAAAACCACAACACAAACACGCACTGCATTCACCATACACACACTAAAACCACAACACAAACACTGCATTCACCATACACACACTAAAACCACAACACACTGCATTCACCATACACACACTAAAACCACAACACAAACACGCACTGTGGTCACCATACACACACTAAAACCACAACACAAACACGCACTGCGTTCACCATACACACACTAAAACCACAACACAAACACGCAGTGCATTCACCATAAACACACTAAAACCACAATACAAACACACACTGCTTTCACCATATACACACTAAAACTACAACACAAACACACACTGCATTCACCATACACACACTAAAACTACAACACACACACTGTATTCACCATACACACACTAAAACCACAACACAAACATGCACTGCATTCACCATACACACACTAAAACCACAACACAAACATGCACTGCATTCACCATACACACACTAAAACCACAACACAAACACTCTGCATTCACCACACAAACACACACTTTATCTAAAACACACAAAACTACATTCATTACACAAATGTGCAATCTGTATCCATTTTACACACCACACAGGCCATCCTTGTGGGTGGATTCAGAATGGGCCCTCGGGGGCGGGCCCAGGGGGCCCACACTTTGAACTGTGTCAGGGGCCCTGAAATTTCTGATGGCAGCCCTGGGGAGAGGTAAGTATAAATACCCTAGTATTTAATTTGATTGGCCCCTGTCATATCCACGCCCCCATAAGGTGAGTGTATGGGGAATGTGGGATGACAGGGACCAATGGGAGACCGTTTTAAATTTCGGCTCCCACTGTCCCTTTAAGAGCGCGCCCGAGATGTGCGGCGCGCTCTTAGAGCTAGGCGGGACACGTGACCGCATCTTGCGGTCAGTGCCCGCCTTCGTCAGAACATTGAACGAGCCACGCGCGGCTCGTGCAGGACCGCACGCGGGAATAGATGACCTCTGCTGGCCCCCGGATAAGGTAAGTACCGCTACACAGACAAGATGGGTTTCCCATGTCTAGCACATCTGTTGGGCCTTGAGTAGTCTACTTGGCAGCATTATGGTAAGGCATGGAGCGAGTGTCTAGCATTCGAAAGGCAGCTCTGTGGTGTTCAGTCGGATGGTGAATGAGTGCAGAGTTTATTACAACTGATTTGGTTCTGAGGGTCCTTGGGCTGTTCTTCTTCAGCTGTGTCTGGGAAGTTGTCTGGGCTGAGTTTTTGGTTTAAACCAGGTTGTCGGACATTATTGCAGAGTTTGGTGGACAATCCTTTCAGATAGGGGCTGCTACTGAGGCATCACCCCTAGGGTTGCTAAGGAGGTTATCCAATGGATTGGGAGATGGGAATCTGGGAGGTTTCGATCATATGTTCGTCCAAACTGACTGATTCAGTTTCCCTTTTTGTCGTTATAGATGACGGGAAGCGAGCATGGGTCACCGGCCATTCTTACATCCATTGGGCGCAGCTGCAAGCTTAAGTTCGCCCCAGGGGACTACAATTAGGCCTGTCGCCAGCGGTAGTAGAAGTCCGATGGCTCAGTACCCGGGGGATGTGGTGGGAGCAGCTGTTGCTCGAAGTGGTCCATTTATCCGGCCTGCTCAGTGTTCCTGATGTCATTTTAATACATGCTGGGGAAAACAATCTTGGCACTATTCCAGTGTGGGACCTGGGGGAGAAGATCCAGAAGTATTTGGGGGAGCTCTGGCTCCGATTTCCAAGGGTATTTTTAATATGGTTCGAGGTGCTCTCTCTGAATTTCTGGCGGTCGGGCTAGGGACCCCAAGGCTTTGGAACGGCGTAAAATTAAGCTCAACAAGAGAGTCTCATGTTTTGTGAAGGGAATGGGGGGGCTCACGGTGCATCATCGCATCTTTGAGGGTAATGCTTCTATTTATTTTCTTAGTGATTAGGTCCATCTGACAGATGTTGGGCTGGTTTTCTTTAATTTTGCTTTGCAGGAAGCTTTGGAGGAGGCCATGGCTGTGGTGTTGGGGTGGCCCCGCAGATTTAGGGGGTAAACCAGCGGGTCTTGTGATGGTATATGGCCCTTGTCAACCGGGGGTTGGACCAGCAGTCCATGGAAAGTGGATGGGTAGGGCTGTGCCTCCCCTAACCTCAGGTACAGTGATGGATAACGACATGCCCACTGAGCCAACTAACCGGCTAGGGTTAGTGACAGGGAATACAGACACAGGCAGACTCTCTGTGACCCCAGTCAAAATAAATCTCTTGCCAGGAGTCTTGCTGTGTCTGTCACAGGGTTGGACAAAGTGAGGGTCGCTAGTAGATTGGCAAGGGGTATTAGGTGGTTGTCCTCTAGTGGCAGGGACAAAGATACCTCTCCCGACAGACTAAACTGAATGTTGGCATTAATAGCAGACAAAACATCACTGCCTAGCAAATTACCAGGAGCATTAGGACTGACAAGCAATCTGGTAATGAGAAAAGTAGAGTCATGGAGCTTCAGCTTCATCTGGTGGGTTAGAGAGATTTCTGCAGGGGTCCCATCTACACCCACACATGATAACACATCATCAGATTTCTCATAGGTTAAGATATATTTTTTCTGCACAACAGAACGGACTGCCACAGTGTCTAGCAAAAATGGGACTATTCTATAATCTGCTAATATAACATTAACAGTAGGAGAGGGTCCAGCTACGTCCGGAATAGTTAAAGCATGCAGGGACACTGGCTTGTCAATTTCCTATTGGGGCGGAGGCGGCAGAAACTGAGACTGAGACTCATGAGAATCACTGGGCTTGACATTATTCTGCTGGGTATTCCTATTCTTGGGTGGACATTTGCAGTTACATTTGATGTGTCCCTTCCTTCCACAGTTCCAACTCTCAACCTGCCTTCTTTCTGTACTAGATCTGGGGGCAGTTAATGCCATGAGGGGGGTGGTCCTCTTTCTATTGTTTAGGTTGACTTTTACACCCATGGTTACTTTGAACAGGTCACCATAATTAAGGCTTCTCCATTCTGGTCTAGCATTCTGGAGACCTGTTCTGATAGGAGCATGGAGACCATCCATAAAACAGTTAATCAGTAGCCGGGTGGAGGTTACCTCAGTTTCTGTATTGCACAATGACTCCCAAGCTATCTGTAACCTAACAAATAATTTTTCAACAGACACATTTTTCCCCTGAATAATATCTCCTAGCTTGTGGGCCAGTTCTTCGGTTTTTACTTTAGCCCAATCTTTAAGGGCGGTTACATAGGATTTTCCTAAGGCTGATTTAGACCATTGGTCTGTTTTTGGCAGTTGGTCTTGTCCACCTTTCCTCAAATTCCCCTCATGGACATCCATGTATTGGGCAATGATTTGAGTGAGGACAGGACCTGTCTTTAAGTCAAGTATTTGCTTTAGGTCTGCCAAGGTACATTGTTAAGTAGCCGGAATAGTGGACATGGATTGGACTAAAGCTAAAGGAACTTTTTCCACTGGCAACTGTTGAATTATAGCTAGTTGTTCACTTGGTTTCCATGGCTTATACTCTTCCCACCCTTTTGGACCTGCTTGAACTTCTAATCTACTTTCATTAAAAGCTTCCTGCCTCTTTCTTTTTATCTTTTTTCTTTTGTGTCTTACTTCAGGTGGTTATACTTTCCCATCCCATTACTCCTTCTTCTCCCCCTCCGACTCTTCATCCTCTTAAGGGTTCTCCATAGGATCCTTGAAGATGACAGAAAATAGATTCTGGACTCCCTTTGCGCCTTCTTCAGCTTATCCAGACTACATTAAATGGTGCACGGGAAGGCGGTGGAACCTGCATCTCCAAAATTGTTCTTCCTATCATGGGTTTGTCCATTCAAAATGTGGACAGATCCAGTATGCTTTTTGGGTAATGGATTTACAGTGGATGCAGGGACTTGAGATCTCATTTTTTCATTAGGGACCGATTTATGTACAGTTCCTTCCTTACCCGGGTAAGAGGTGGATTTTCAGGTTCCCTTTTGGGATCTTTTTGATTGTAGGACCCTAGCGGTCCAAAACATTGGTAATAAGGGATTCCTTTCTTGGTAGTTTCTCTACAACCACATTTAGTTAATGCAACTGCAGGGTCATACAATTGTTGGGCTACTTCTACCAAATCCTTTTCTTCTAACCATCCTCTATAATTGACCACAAATTCTTTCCATATCTGGGGGTCATGCCAGCTTTCTTAAGTAATTTCTTTATTTTCCTAGTTGCTCATTGTCCTTTATGATGTTTGACAATAGTCAGAGCGTGAATTCCTCCTGGGTACTTTGAGAATTAACCATTTTCAATATCCTGTAAGGGTTAATTACTCCCTTAAGACAAGACTATACAAACAGTGTATAAACACTTAGGACCACTGCAGTGGAATTTTCACAGTCTTTGTCTTCTTTATCTAAACACAGATCAGGAGATCTGCCTTGGAAGATTCTGACTCTAATCATAAAAGAAATAACAAGGCAAACAATAAAGATAACTTGAGCCCCACAGATATATTCTACTATCTCAAGATTTTTCGCACAAGACATTCCACCTGAACATATTATGCCACAGAAAAAAAGAGACCTTTTTAAATCCTTACTCACCCGGACAAGAGACACAGGGAACTGACAGATAGTGAATAAAAAATAGGCAGAAAATAAAAGTTTTCTTACCCGCTGCAGCTTTAAGATTCATCTTCTGTGGCTCCTGGTCTCCCGGATTTGGTCCGGATGGGATGGATTGTCTCTCCCGGGTTTTGGCACCAAAATTGTTGTGGATAATCACTCAAGGATATGTTCAAGGGAAACCAGATTGTAAGTTCGACCGCTCTGAGTAGCAATTAAGACACACATACAGCGTTTGTGAATCCAAGATTACTTCTGCTTTTTATTGGGTGAGCTTACAGGTTATATAGAAAAATAGCTACACACGTTTCAATGCTTGCGGTTATTTTTACAACAAAAATAAATGTAGAAGTAGGCCTATCTAAAGATCATAAGGTACACAATATACCAGTAACTAAGTCCATACAAGAAGGTAAGGAGGTGGAGTGGGGGCCCGCAGCTATCTTCAGACTACATGAGCTTCAAGACATCACAAGACAGGTGTTTGTGCAAATAATTTAACAAAGGTAAAGTTACACAATGGTAGGCCCAAGAAAAGGCCTTTATGCTGGTTGGAAAGAGGGGGGAGGGGGCAGCTGCAAGTTATGGTTGGCAAGGTGGTTCACAGTAAGATGTCTAGTTTGACACATCTTACTGTGGGATGGTATGTGCTAGGCAGCAACCTAGCCCTAACCCATGCTCTAACCATAACCTTATAAAAGCATGTAAGCTAAAATTTATATAACTGAAACCTGTATTAAGGGAAAATCAAGGGACGTTCATAAACTGCAGTTCAGTCTCATAATTTATTATGATGTCTCCGCAACCTTTCTATGGCTTTTTTTTTATTGTGTCAACAAGGCTTTATTAAAGCAAACAAACATAGTTTTAATAGTACAATAGGGCAATAGGTATAGGTATAAGACTCGCAGATCTCAATGCATATAAACAAAGATGCAGTAGAGTAATAGGTATTCGGTATTCAGTACTACAGAAAAGTAAAGGGGGTAAGTATATATCAATGTGTAGGTATCGATGCCTACAGGATATCACAAAATATAATGCGGTAGTAGACATACCCTTCGGTGAAATGCTATGCGCGGAGCCTGCATAATTATTATCTTACTTGTTTCCGCTTTCGTTCGAGTGGATTCGGTTAGTTTAGGGGCATCTTAATTGCAATTGTTATATCTGAACTATTGGTCACATGCATGTGTTTGTGGAAAGACTGAGTGTCGGGGGTTTGGGGAGTCGGGCAAAATTTGAGGTAGGAGATCCAGGTTGTGGCTAGGATCGGTGTGGTTGCGTATGTATGCGTCCCCATAGCTCTCATAATTCCTGTGTTGCTATAAGGAAGGACTCTCTGAGTTTGTCTATGATTTTGTCTGTACCAATAGGTGTGGTTTGTTTTCAGTATTCCCGCTACCCTGTTCTATGGCTTTATTTTACCATGACAAAAAGTTCAGAGTCTTGTAGGTATTTTTGTTGTATTCTAGCAGAAATTCATTTTTTTGGGGCATGAGAATTGCTCCTTTTTGGGCATGAGATTTCACCCACATCCTCTTTTTTTTTTTTTCTTTGGGTTCCACGTTTTTATGTTGCTTTTATTCTGTTACTATTTTACATACTTTTTTTTAATAATTTTGCATAGTCTTAATAAGTGTTATTGCTATGCAATAAAAACTATTTAAACTGGTATGTGTTAATATTTTTACAATAATTGCAAACTATCTTCATCTACCTCTCATTGCAGTCTGTTCATGTCTTGACTAACTTAAATGGTATTGCTACCCACAGGCGTGCTGAATAAATCTTGTTCTATCATGCAGATAAATCTTATGAGTAAAAACAAAAAATAAAAAAATCTAAACAATTTTTAGTCTGTCTACACTCAAGCTATACAAAGTGGTATACGAGAACACGGGAAATTAATGACTTGGCAAACGGGTATAGAGAGGAATTTAAGCTCACGGCAATATTATTTATCAAGTGGGAAGCAATGTACAATAGAAAACCACATTTAAATATAATGTATCATTTTATTTAAACTCTTTGTAGAGATCCATTCCCTGCTATACAAGCATATAAAACCAATGGTACTTATTTACATAGAACTAACAATATACATAAAAAAGGCTACAACTTCAATATCCTGGAGTCCACCCAGAGAAGAACAACTGCAGGAATTGTGGAAATTGATGTTGAATGAAAAAATGGGTGTGCTGAAATGAAAGAATTACAATCTCTCCCCCGTGTTATTTTAACAATGATATAAATTACAATGAGGACTTGAGCAGAAATGACCATAAGGAAGGTTTGCAGCTATTTTAGAACCCTTGAAGATTTGTTGCAAATCTCTTTTCTGACCATTCATTTTGTAGACTAATATTTTACAGAAATGATTATAGTGTTGAGATAAGTACGTAGGGTAGAGCTGGTTGTGTTGTTACCGCAGTTGAACGTTACTCTTCGAGAGACGTGCATCGTACAATTTTGCACATTGTTTGATAATGGTGCACACTGTAAAGATAATTGCATGGTAGTTAGATGTACTATTCCAGGTATGGAAAAAACGGTGGACTGCGGTCAGTCCCTGTCTCCTGAAATCCATCTAGCTCGTTTCACGCCTGCTAACATCCACCCTTCCATTAATTAGATAAACTATAAAATTTTGGCAGGATTATGGTTTGTCAGGGTAGAGTATTTAAAAACGTGCCAAGACTCACTCCCTCTGGCAAGGCATAGACGCGTCAGTTTAAATGAATGAATGTAATATAAACAAATGCATGAATTCACACCTTCCTCTCCATCTACATCTGGGCACCCTACAAATCCACAATAGAAATCCTCTTATGTACAGTTACAATACGAGATTACTATGGCACTCAGGACTATAGGCATAAAGCTTTTGATGGTGGAGTCAGTGTGATATCAGATGGACAGTTGAAAAGGTGTTGTACGTGCTCCCTAAAAAAATAAATTCCCTTACTTATTTTAATTGATGACAGGCACCCTTTGTCAGACAATTATAAAAGACCTGAGGCTATGTGCTCATGAGCTTTTGCAGAATCGAAGGCTTTTGTAGAAAGACAAATATGTTCTAGGATATACCCTTGATAAGTGAGATCACAAAGAAGGAGGGAATGATGTCATCTTTAATGAAGGGTGTGTGCAATAGCAAGGTGGTGACAGCATCTGTCTAACTATTGTTGGATATCAAATGCCTTGGTTAGTATGATGGGAGATATAGGTTAATAACAACTGGTGAGGGGGGGACGGATGGGAGGGCAAAGGGGAGGAAACTTATAAAGGTGAACGATCCAAAGCTATGGCATGGAAGGATACCCCACATTATGCTAACACAGACATTTACATCCGAAGCAATCCCGTACAGGGTGCGGGCAGCTAGGGGATGCGCATTGATAGTTCATGATTCCATCAGTCAAACTTCACACCCACTTATCCGTATATGATAATGTACACAATGCAAATTTCGTTCTAACGCTAACACCACAACTGGGCCCTGCGAGTCCCAACCTGTACTTTTCTCTATTCATGTACCCAATGTGAAAAACTTAATAAAAAAATAAAAAATAAATAAATAAATAAAAAAAATAACAACTGGTGAGCTTCTGTTATGATTATAATTGTTATTATCATCATATTTTTAGAATGACTTACTTCTATTCATCCATCCATCCATTCATTCATCTAGATAGATAGATAGATAGATAAATAGATAGAATATATATATATATATATATATATATATATATATATATGAATCACATAATAAAAAAACAGCACATTTAATTTTAGGTGCTCAAACCCTTTAAGCATTATTTTTTTTTTAACATTGGTATTTGTTACCTGTATGTATGAGTCTCAGAGAATGGGGTTAACTTTTTTTAATTAGCAGTAGTAGTAATTTACTAATCAAATACATTTACAATCTATAACTATTTTAACAAGTTGGCTGAACATTAAATATTTGCTATTTTGTCCATTTTTTGACCATACATTTTTTGAATCACATACAAGGTTATTAACTAAATTGTGGATTGCTGTAAAGTACCTTTTTTTGGTGGCCAAAATCGCCAAACTAAAAATGTAGTCGACCTGGGGGAAATGTTTTCAGTTTGGCTATTTTGATCAATAATTTAAAATTTCACTTCCAAAGTCACAACCTTAGTAAATAACCCTGTGTGTACATCACAGCCATAAAAAATAATGTGTGTTTAATGACCTTTGGCCAAATAACAGCTAATAAGATTAATTAGGTGTGACTTTTTTATTTATCTCATTTTTACGATTTTAAATTGAGACGGGTTTGTAAATGCCCCCCAATGTGTCTAACAACTATTTAGTAGTAATGAGTTGCAGCAGCTGAGAGATGTGAGTAAAACATATTATAGGCAGTAAGATGTAAAGCGATCACACATGTACTTATTTATCTTTATATGATCTTGGCAAATGTTTGTGTGTATTTAGAATTATGCATGCTGTCATCACAGCACTGCTTTTGAAAGAAAACCATCGGAAGTCAAGTCATCATCGTGTGGTGGTGTCACGAGAAAGGCATTCTCATCTGTATACAGCCTCCAATGAATGAGGAATCAATCTGTAAAATTAGGATAGTCGTAACTAATTCAATTAAAAGTTCAAATTGCTAAACATTTTTTTAACCTTTGCTTCTTAATAACAACATTTTAAAATAATGTGTCTAGTCCTGACAAAGGTGCATCACAGCAAAGCACCGAAACGCGCGTTGGGCTCCCTTTCCCTCTTTATTTTTCTTTCACCAGGGCTTTCTATCGGTATGTGCAGGCAACCAGCATTCCAAGCATGGTTCTGCTCATACATTCACTTTAATTTCCTACTTATTTTTCACCTCTTAGCTGGTCACTACAAAAATTGGCAGGCTCCATTCTGGGATTGCCAAGATAGGGAAGTTGTAGCCCTGCTACCTATATCACCACTCTATTCCAGTGGTGCACCTAACGGCACTAGAATTGAAGGGGCCATTACTATTCCCTACCAAGTGCGTTTAGTGTTCACTATCTAGGCAGCAGTGGCCACACACACCTTACTTTACCTGCTAAACTACCTCCGTTAGCTGAGTTATGTGTCCCATGGCTATCTAACTATAAACTCATAGCTCTACAAGTTACAACTAGCCACACATTACTACATTAACCGGGAGGGGTTGATATAGTGACCAATTTTTCCGATCTATCGTAGATGTGAATGCCATAAACCTATCCTATAATTCTTCGAGCCACCAGACTTGACTACGCACACTGATTATTAAAAGTCATTAGTCGGTCGCTCTTTGTGACTTTTTAGCAGTTTGCATTCCTCGACTAGGGCATGTAAGAGGTGAGCCATTTAGGCTTGATTACACGTTGTATACAATTCTACACCTTGTATACAATTCTACTCTGTACTAACACTTCAACATTATTTATCTAACTGACTTAACTACAATTGATCATTTATCTAATAGTCCAGTGTACACTCTGTAGGTTTGGTTCTTTCCAAACCTTTTGAGTATCTCTCTCTCTTTTTTCCATTGTCATTAGGGGTTATGCCACAGGACACAGCTGGAGTGTCCAGATAGGTGTTTTGGAGCCTTCTACACAGGTGGATTTTCTCACTATTTCAGACCTGGGGGAAATGTTTTCAGTTTGGCTATTTTGATCAATAATTTAAAATTTCACTTCCAAAGTCACAACCTTAGTAAATAACCCTGTGTGTACATCACAGCCATAAAAAATAATGTGTGTTTAATGACCTTTGGCCAAATAACAGCTAATAAGATTAATTAGGTGTGACTTTTTTATTTATCTCATTTTTACGATTTTAAATTGAGACGGGTTTGTACATGCCCCCCAATGTGTCTAACAACTATTTAGTAGTAATGAGTTGCAGCAGCTGAGAGATGTGAGTAAAACATATTATAGGCAGTAAGATGTAAAGAGATCACACATGTACTTATTTATCTTTATATGATCTTGGCAAATGTTTGTGTGTATTTAGAATTATGCATGCTGTCATCACAGCACTGCTCTTGAAAGAAAACCATCGGAAGTCAAGTCATCATCGTTTGGTGGTGTCACGAGAAAGGCATTCTCATCTGTATACAGCCTCCAATGAATGAGGAATCAATCTGTAAAGTTAGGATAGTCATACCTAATTCAATTAAAAGTTCAAATTGCTAAACATTTTTTTAACCTTTGCTTCTTAATAACAACATTTTAAAATAATGTGTCTAGTCTTGTAAGCAATAAAATGGCAGGAATATTTTGATATAAATATAAATGAAAATTAGTATGTTACTAGGAAACCATAAGCACATAATAAGCACCAATTGTCCAAATTAATTTACTTTTTAATCAACAGAGGTGACATAGATACAATAAATGATAGTAGAGCCCCCAATATCAGAGAAGCATTTTCTAGAATTATGTCATAGTGTTTCTAACTTGTGTAGTTAACTTTTCCATTAAATCTTTGTTGTTAATTTTACGCACAAGAATCTCAATTTAGGGATTTCATCTTGCACCAAGTTTGGGCCAAGGCCCACCTAAATACCAATGTAATTTTATTCAAAAGGTTTTGCTCTTGAAAGGTCAGACCTTCAATCAGATTGGAAAGGAGAATATGTCCATGGGTCCAAGGTCAATTACCTATGAACCTTGAACCTCTTGAACCTCTTCCCAAACTCAAACCAACTTGGAGCTGGACCACAACATGTGCAGATAGGTACCTCTGTCCCCATATGACCTCCAGCAGACGTCAGAATTAGTTTTTCCCATATTACATAATTTAACTGGTGTGGTTTACCATCTGAACAAAGTGTTATATGACTATTCTTGTAAAGTAATGCTATAGACATTTTCGAAATGGACTCCCCAATCGCGTCCGTGGATGAAATGACACTTCGTGCAACCTGCACAACTGGCACTTTCACAACTTCTTCCCACATTGAGGGACTTATCATACATTGATTATTTTTTTTTAAAATAAATAAATAAATATATATATATATATATATATATATATATATATATATATATATATATATATATATATATATATATTCACATTTTAAATGTATTTTATCATCCTTCCTGGGTGGTATATTTATTTTATATTTTATTTCATTTTTTTGTTTGTTTGATTATTTTTATTTGCAGTTTTTTTACAATTATTCTCAAACATTATTAATGAATTTTGGAAAGAACAGAATTCCCTGTTTATCACAGTCTCTTTTTAGTTTATACATTGTAGCGTTTCAGTGAATATGTCTTCTGTTTCAATCTGTACCTCAAAGAATGAATTGAAGGGACAGTCTTTAAGAGATTTGATTAGAAGATGGTAATTTCAGAGAACCCAGGTGTTTTCCTGCTTTCTGGCTGGATGCCCAGAAATATAAGCATTTTGATACCTGAAAATATCAATTTTCTTACATGTTCTCAAATAAAATTCTTTCCATTCATTATGCTGACTGCCTACAGTGTTAATCACTAGCCAAGATGCCAGGATACAAACACAATTGTTTGATTCAGTCACAGTTCAATGTATTTCTGAAACATGCCCTGACAGACCAATATTAATATATCCTAAAAAGCCCATTGGAGCAACAAAAAGATAACATATTTTGATCAACTAGGATTTGTAGTTAGGGTTTGTATGTATGTGTAACACAATGCTTATGAAATGTTCATATTTATGTCCTATTTCAAATGATTGTGTACTTGCTTTATAGATGGCATTACCCTACCCCATTGTACGCATCTTCTTTGGATAGTAAGCTCTTTGGTCCATAAGAGGTGACCTTATAGTTTGTTATTACAATAGTATATAGGCAACGTTGTTCACCTTGTTTTGTTGTTTGTTTGGCATTTGTTAGGGCAATTTATTAAATCTATTGTTTTCTTTTTCCTTCTTTTGTATCCTGTGATGTTTCAATATATGCTATATCTATAGCAATACAATGGATTTATCAATCTTTCCGTCACCAGAAAAGTATTCTGTTTACATTTTTTCTGCCACTCTAAAATTGTCGGACCTTTCTGAAATGTGTACTTCTGAGAAAAATGGCGACATTTATGCATAAAAAAAGACAACACTTTTCTGACCATTTTAATATGATAATATGAACAAATTATAGACCAAAAGTAAAAAAAACACTTCGCAGAACACTTTTATAAATCTCCCCTAAAGTTAAACCAGGCCTCTGGATTCTATATTCTGGCATACAAAAACAACTAACCATAACATTGGTAGTTCTTTGGCATAAGAGAATAAAGTAATCTGGTCTGAGGAAAAGAATAAAATAAAGGTGAAAATAAAGATATATAGGGATATAAATATAATGTTGGATGATATAATTAACCCCTTAAGGACCATATTTCTGGAATAAAAGGGAATCATGACATGTCACACATGTCATGTGTCCTTAAGGGGTTAAAGGGGTGCTATAGTCACTAGAACAACTACAGCGTAACATATCATATCAGTCTCTGCAGGCTTTTTGCAGTAAACACTGTCTTTTCAGAGAAAATGCAGTGTTTACATTAGAGCCTCAAGACATCGCCAGTGGCAACTCCTCATATGGCTACTAGAGTTGCCTCCTGAGTCAGTGCTGCACACTGTGCAGCACTGACATTCAGTGTCTCCACCCTCTGCATGGACACACTGCAAGTTTCTCATAGAGATGTATTGATTCAATGCATCTCTATGAGGAGATGCTGATTGGTGAGGACAGTGTTTGGCTCCACTTTCCGGCCTGCTTCCTTGGCTGAGATCATCAGTATTGACAAACTCATCCAATCCAATGCTTTTCTATGGGAAAGCATTATGATTTGCCGAGATCATCACTTCTGATGATGTCAGCTAAGGAGGCAGATCAGGGACAAAGCCAACAACAGCACCAGCACCAGCAGACTGGAATAAATGTAAGGTTTTAGTATATTTAGAGAGGTAAGTGGGGTTTAGGGGGCTAGATAGTGTATTTAACACTATAGGGTCAGGAATACATCTTTTTAGGATAAACACCTTGATGAGAAAATAATTATACCATCTTCTGATCATCTTGTAATTGCAAGAAATGCCCTGCATTTTAGACAATGCACTACTAAGAAGACAATGTAACCCAGCAAGGTGTTATGCCTACTGGGTGATAACAATTACACAGGAAGGTGGATAGTAAGATGGATCTAAATAGAAGTATGATTTTATTATATTACCTTTTATTACCGGGATGAATGCATCGTTAATTTATGAGGACATTTTCAAAAATCTTGTTCTAATTGAAGTTGGGTTAAAGTTGAATATTTCAGCAGACAGAATGTTCTACTGTTGACATTTGCCTTGATTTCTGAGTGGGGGGGTTTGAAATCCAATGGGTTAGCTTTTAACTGTGTACAGAACCTAATGGTTTGTAATGATGCCAGACTGGGGGAAGATACAGGGTATCATATCACTGAAGAAGGTTTGATTACTAAGTGACAGTCTGATTGGGATCTACCTTCAATTCACCATTGGAATACTGCCAGGTTTGGTAACAAAGGTTCTATCAGACACGTAAAAGGACAGTCTAAGAAGCGTTCATTTGTGAAATTCTAAATGATGGTTTTACACACACTACGGAGTCTAGTTACTAAATAGTGAGTTTTGGAGACTTGATAGCCAGCTAGCTGATATGCAGATTCTTTATATTTTCATTTAGATTTTATCAGGCATTGGTTATTAACTTGCCAAACGTTTTGTATAAAGAGTAAATAACAAAATATTAACATTTTTGCCACTGTGCAAGCAGACTTTGATGTTGGTTTCAGCACAGAACTTTTACAAAAAAACTTTTACAACTGCAATGATTTCTGTTATTAAGGTCATATTAAGAGGTCAATTGAACAGACATATTTTAACTTTAATAGTTTAAAGGAACATTCAAATCATGATGTAGTGGTTATAGTGCCAGGATTGCTCTGGCATGTCCCCATTGTAAGTAAACATATTTTTTTTTATTGTTTGACTTCTCTCCCTGCCTCCACTACCCAAGCCTGAAGTGCAGGACTTAGCTCGATACTTATATATGATCAGTTGATGTTCTCAGATAATGAGCTAGCCCAGCTCAGCAGTGCTAACTGCTGAGGAACTTCTGGAACTCTGGCTGGTGGTAAGCAGTCCCCATGGGTAAAAATTTAAAATGGTTTGACTTCTTATAATGGGGGTGAGAGACAGGGCTCTCCTGGTACCATACCAACAGAACACTGCATTGAGCATGCACAGAGGCATTACAATTCACACAATCAGCTCAATAAAAGTCATATTGAACATAAGAGGAGTTGTTCCAAGATTTCAAAATGTGTCTACAATATTCTATGATGTCTCATGCCACTTATGTAAACATGGCATATGTAAATATATATTATTATCTCTGCAGGGCTACTGTAAGTACACCATAAATAACCCACTGACAAAGATCTATGTGGCAATTAGTTTTATCTCTAATTTGAGAACATTATATGTGTTCAGCCAGATTGAACTTCCCTTTCTTGGTTATTGGTTGATAAGTTGGTTAGCCAGGGTGCTGTTTACAATCAAATTATTTATAGATTGGATATTCATTTTGACCTCAATTTGGGGCAGATTTATCGAGGAAAACAATTGCTATTCTGGGAGCAAAATGCTAAATGTCAAGAGTCATTATTTTGGTCTCCATCTAGGTAAGTTCTCGTTTAGCACTATGCCCCAGAATAGCCCCTATTGCTCCAAATTGTCTAAATTACTATTAACTATTCAATAAAATAAACCCCACGGTATACATGGTAAGAACCAGTTATTTATGCTTAGAATAATGCTCATTGGTGATTAGTTAAAAAGTGGATTTGTAGCCATATATTGTATATTTCCAATTCTGATATGGTTATGGACCTTTGATAGGGCTAGGGTTCACAAACGTGTATTAGCCAAACATGTTTTTGTCATGTAATGTCAGTTTTTGTCAGAAATGATCCAAGTTGTATATCTGGAAAGTGCTACTAGGGATAAATTAGTTTGATTTGAAGGACCAGAAGAACCCTAATGAGTGCTGCTCAATGACCTTCCCCTACACGACTACATGTGTAAGCATCCCATTACTGGTAGGTGATGAGTTTATAGTGGTACATATAATACCTGGCTACTGTTTCAGACTTGCCAGACTTTAGAAAATAATACAAATACATTCTATCCTAAATATTTAGGTAGTCTGTTTATTCTGATTAATTCTGATTACTTTATTCTGATTAACCTTCACCATAAATATTAAACAGTTGGCATGCATAGGAGTCAAAATGTACCCACAGCAACACTATAAGATTGCTGTTTATCTAATTCCTATTGCCTACAGAACAGTCCTAGTGGCCTAAGTCAAACTATGTTTCTGGGTAGGAAACGTACACTCACTATGTCTAGCCATCATCATCGCTCACTAGTTTACTTGCTACTAGCCTAGAGTAAAAAAAAAAAAAAAATCATATCTCACAAAAAGGTACAAAAGCATTTTGATTTAGGCATATTTGTGCTTCTGAAATGAAGCACAAATAATGTGCAAATAATTTAAAATAATGTCACATTTGTACGGGCACATGACCTGGGAGAGATCTAATTGTAGGACAAGTTTTATGAATGTAATTTAATTAAATACTGCAGATATGGGTGTCCAAAAAAGGGTTGTAGGGTTTCAGGAACATTACAAATTAAGAAGACCACATTTTAACAAACCAGTCATCGGTAGAACTGAGCTGTAGGTAAGGCAAACTTTGGACGAGTTGAAATGGAAAATAAAAATGGAACAAAATGATTTTGACAAATCTTCCTTCCCTGCACATGTCTAAGACCGATATAATCACAAATTTCCACTTTCACCCAACACAAATCAACAGTTGCTAATCACCAGCTAACATCTTCGAACCTGTGTGATCAGAGCTGGAGGAAGTATTAACTTTTAATACTTGCGTATTTACCAAAATAATGACCTGTCAAGAGACAGTGAATTTAAGAGAGGCTAATTGCAACATAACAATGACAGACCCTGTTTGCAGTAGGCGTGTAACAAACTGACTCAAGCAATATATGAAGTGTGTGTGGTTTGACAGCCTGTAAGCATGGAAAATGTATCGTATTTCTAATGATATATATATATATATATATATATATATATATATATATATATAATTATTTAGTCGAAATGAGTACATGTGCTGACAATCTCAAATATGCAGTCTGCACTGTCCACAATCTCAAATATGCAGTCTGCTGTCACAAGCAGGAAGCAATTTTTGGGGAACCAGCAACAATATCACATTTACAAACCCATGTCAAATAATTTTTATTCAAATATAATTCTAAAAAAATAAAAGAAAACACATTGCCATATAATATAATGTATATATGTATAATAATTATCTGTTTTAGAATGTGCATTATAACACAACAACCCTTCTTACTTCGTAATATAGACACACAGTAAATACAGTTATCCTGCTAAAGCCAGGCATCTGTTGTTGTTTTTTCTGCAAGGTTAATAGAGCCCTACCTCACTCTATTTCCCTTTTTGCAGCTCTTTATTTTTGAGCCATGAAAGCTCTTGTATGCTACAGGAGTGGGAGAGTGATCTGCATGTTCTGGATGATACAAGGGTCCTAGAAAACAAATGTGTTCTTCTAATGGGGGTAGAAAGAAGATGGATGAGAGAGAATTATTAAATGTAGTTACATTTTTACATCCTTTTTGCACTGCTTAAAATAGTAACTCTTTGTTGTTTTTTTCCCCTCTGTTTGTAGATATTTGTGGATAAACATGGTAGATTGACATGAACAGATAGTTAAGTGCTGTACAGAAACATGTGAGGTCCAAATTGGAACTTTGGTTTGCCATCAGAAAATCTGTAGCTAGAAAATGTACAACAACTAGAGATCTCCCATTTGGCTTCTTTGTTTTAGATGAAGATAGACAACACTGCTCTATTAGGTACGCGCCACTTATCTTTTTCTTCAGCGTGTCTATTGGTTGTTGGGTTTGTCTGTCTTTATGTCATTTAAATAGATTATACTCTATCATGTATGATCTGATAAAGTGATAGATGCAAACAAGTCTATTGTTACTTTAATTGCTAAATTTAAAATCTAAGAAGACCAGCATATATATTGTATCTCATTTATTTCTTGCAAAATAAAAAAATATAGAAGGTCGTTGTTTGAAAATAGGCAAAGAATTCAAAGACTGAATAGAAAATTATATGTTGTATGTTAGGAGAATACTGAATCATTTTCTTTGTAAACGGCAGTTAAGCATAGTCCGCACTATCATTAACTTATTGTTGTAATTATAAGTTACATTTTTTATCCTAAATCTACTGCAGTTTGTGATTCTCATAATAGAATATCCAATTTTCAAAAAAAAATTTGTGAGAAAAAGGATGATAAAATTAGTCATGTTAATATCATGATCTATTTTCTACATAAGAAAATGCAGTCCAACATTATAAAAAAATAAGAACCCATTGTGTGTCATTTAGCTTCAAAAGCTAATTTATGGGGTTATTGCATGTTTTGGGGTCTCTGTGATATGTTTTATAATACTGTATTTCTCTGTCTGTGATAATTATATTTCCCATTGTGTTCTGTAATCATATCACAGGCAGAGGGGAGGCAGAGGCAGAGGGGAGGATTTTGTGTGGGAGTGTCTGTGTGTATTGTACGTATTGATTGGTTGTTCTGTAAAACCCTGTGGGCAGTACTATGTTTGTAGAATGTGAATAAAAGAGGCTGTATGTGCCAGTACAGTCAGTTCTACTTCACCCTCAATTTGGAATACCGTCTTTTATTGGGGGAATCTGCTACAAGGGATTGCTATGCTATTCATACTCCCTTGCTAAATAACTACTAAGCTCTTGTAAGAGCTTGTTCCTGTTCTGCTACCTGATGGAGTCTACGGTGATTATGGTGTCTGCTGGAGTGCTTGGAGTCCTCAGGAAGCGCTAGGTGTATCCTTCAACGGAGGTACCCAGTTGGGGGACCAGGTGATCCATAACATCCACGATTACGCAAACAAGTTTAGTGTATATTAAGTTCAATATACACATCAAGTCATTGATTAGGAAATGGAAGCTATGTTTGTTTTTGTTGGATTTGGTTTAGTTAGTTTGGTTTAGTCACTTAGTTTTCGATGCTGGTTTATTTTGAAGGTACACTGTCTTCGTTATAACTTGCAGGGAATACAATAGCCAAATTCTGTATTAGTACACATCATTTTGTGGGTGTTTGATTTTTCATTTGTTTTACTGCTGCTAGTGCTTATTTTAAAAAAGAAAAAAGAAAAATGGAAACGTAGTGCCTCTTTACGGCACTTATACTCGCTAGATTAAAACATACTGTGGCACCAAAATTGCTTCACGATATTAACTATATTAAGAGTAAATCAAAACACGAAAAAGGATTTAGATGACAAAAAGATATATAATATTCAAGTTCAGGTTTCTCAACTGTGTCATATTCAGAATCGTTCACTTTTATGAGACAGGCCTTCCTTTCAAGAATGAAGGTTTTCCGAGAATGAGTGCCTTTACGAGTTATTTTATGTTATACAACAGACAGCTTATGTTGGCAAGCAGATTGATTAAAGTCCTCTGCTTCACAAAGATCAGTTTGGAAACAAAGAGGAAAATTTTAACTTGCCAAGAGAATTATGATACATTCATTAATCAATAGTTAACTGGACAAAATATCCCGCACATCAACAATAAGATACCTTCCGACATTCCCACTAATGCAACATTTGAAATTTTATTCATCCACATATCTACATATTTAGAGATTGTTGGATAATACAATAAAGCAAAGGATCTTAGAAATTGCATAGCTTTCCTGACAGCAATATCAAATGATGAGCTCTGTAAATGGATATTATTAACAAATAATTAGTGAGAGAGACAATGGGTAACTCACAATATAACAGGTTCTGGCTATATTGGTATGTAAGATGGTATAGATGCTAGAATGACGTGTCCCAACTCCTGGTCCATTTTCTATACCTTTAGGAATATTAAGGGGACTTCACAGTTGAATCAGATTTACTTCCAATAAAGTCAATACGAATAATGCAGTAAATAAACATAAATCGAAACATAAATCAAAGTAAAAACCATTTAAAATAAAAAATGTCCAAATTGAGAATCCTTCTCCTAACTAATTATTTTATTTTGCTGTATTCCGCTAGGATAGCTTTTAGATGTTTTACAGATTAATCAAGAGACTTGCTGCTAACAGTGACTAAGTATTGTTTATCACATGCACTGTGTGCTGGTGTTTATATTGTGCCCCCTATGTTTGTATTTTGAGTGGTTTTAGACACTAATGAAGCAGCATGTACACTTTAAATAGCGTCAATCCACACTTATCCCACTGTTCTTGGTGTTGTGTTTTGTATATCAACACACATTTTTTCAGTTCTCTTTTAATATTTGTACACTACTTTTTAAAAAAGAGGTAAAAGCTATTTTAGTGTCAGGATTACTAGTAGATCCAGCACACAGAACGGTATAGCACCTAGGACTTAAGGTAAAGACTTACCAGGACTTAGAATGGCCGGACTTAACGTACCAGAGAATAGTCAGAATACTTGCCGAGGTCAGGGACACAGAATGAGACCAAAAGTCAGGGATAGCAGAATACAGGGAAGTCAAAACAAAGCCAAAGTCAAGAACCAGAAATAAACGCTCAGGAACACACTCTCGGACAACCACTAAGGGAAACCACAACAGGGCAATGAGGGAAGGCATGAAAGGAGTTAAATAAATCACCTTTAAATCCGATTGGCCGTACCCGGCCCATGACACCAGAATGTGCGTGTGCGCGTCCTTTGCGTGACGTCACACGCGCGTTGACGTCATCAATACCGTGAGCGGACGTGGGGCTACAAATAGGTATGGATCCATAGCGGCCGGCGTCTTTCAGCATGCCACAGGAGCCTGATACTCTGACACAGGACCGCCGACCAACACTCCACCAAATGCCAGGAAGGTAGTTATCCTCACAGACACCACAAGGTGAGGATGAAAATGTGACATTCAGTGATACAAAGGACTCCCATCTTGGTCATATATCTACCATTTTGTCCTGTGTTTTCTTTAGATTATCTCCTTATACATAGGGTTACTCACTGAACTGGAAAATGAAAAAAAAAAAAAAACATTTATTTCCATTTTAGTAAATAATCCTTACAGTGAAGTAAAAAAAAAAAAAGTAATATATTGTTTGCCTTATTTAATTTTGCATGACGTGCTTACTTTTCCTCATTTGAAGCATCTCCAGATATTAACAAGCCTGACAATAATCTAATGAACCAGAATAGACTACCGCCTTATTAAGTGATCTCTCTGCAGGCCACCAGTTGCCATGTCTTAGTGATAATCTCCCTTTAAGACATCTTAGAAGAACCATGCCAGGAATTCTTAGTTGCAGTGTATTTTATATATTGTATAAGCTGTGCCATTTAATTACATGGTGGACTGCTTTTAGGCCAAATGGTAATTTAGGCAGAAAAGATTTCTGCCCACTCCCTCCCATTCACTTTTTTCCTCCAATTGCTAAAGCTTTTGTATTTTAACCCCCGTGAGAATATAGATCTGCCATTAACACAAGCACACTGTACATTACCCTGAATATTATTGTCAGGTTCAGAGATACACTGTTACATCAAACAGATTACTGTGAAAATCTCTTCATATATCCATACACACCAATCATTGCTGTAGGCTCAGTAATGCCTCCACACACTGTGTACATTGCCATAGCTTCCGTTAGATTGAGATATATATATATATATATATATATATATATATATATATATATATATATATTGTTTATTACAGTGGGGCTTGATTTTTTTTTCAAAAATTCTTATTAAAATTCTGGCCAATTCCTGCCACCTCTCGCCACGATACAGCTTGTCAAGTCATATCAATTAACGGAGAAAACTACAAAATTGTGTTATTTGCAGATGACAATTCTGGCAATGTCTAATTCCCACATTTCTCTGCCCAGTCTCTCCTGGATACTTCAGTGACATTTCGTATTGCCAGCTAAAGTTAACTAACACCACTGATCTACTAAATAACTACCCTTTGTTGATTTACACAGATTACAGATAACAATTTCATGTGAACGAAGTTTCTAACATTCTTGGAGATTGAACTGTCCAGTAACCCAACACTCCATTTCCACCATAATCACAGAAAAAACAAATCCATATTAGACAAAAATATGAGCTATCAAGACTAAGTAGAGCTAGTTCCAAGTTTCTATCAATATGTATTCATTATGGCTCCTATCATAATGCCTCCCTCTTTTTTAGTATTATTACAGAAAGAAAGACATAGTTTCATGTAGGATAGAGGATCTTCTAAAATAAAGAATGTTATTGATATGCAACAATCCAGATGAAACAATAGCTTTGGATTTCCTAATATATAAAGAACTTTACAGAACTGCTCTGGTATCCCATAACATGCAATGTTCTACAGAGAAGCCTTCCCAAGCTTCCCAAAGCCGCTGCCTAATACAAAAATAATAAGTAGTATAAGGGAAGTAGTATAAGGGAATTACATTTGGGAGGGGGTGCCAGGGAAAATATTTTTCTGAGTACACCTTCATTAGTTAGGAAGTGTGGTGTGATCATATTAAATAGCTAGTTGTGCAGATTGTGCTTGTTACAACTACGCTGTCACTGAGATCCCGGAGAGTATTGGCATCACACTGTTTGGGTAGACAGGAGGGGACATCACATATAAATGTGGGGATATGTCTTGACACCTCTCTGTTAGTTTAAGGGTCATCAGGTTATGTTTTGGGATCAAACACCAGGAGTTTCTGAAACTTAGCAATGCCCCTGTTTGTTATATTATGTTCAATATTATTTATTTGATTTATCACTTGTACTAGAAAACTCAGTGGTATGTTTTCTCCTAACGCCTCCTCTTTATCCTCCAGACACCAAAATATGTGATAACACTGCATCCTGTATGGCACAGTCATTCTTCTTCTTGAAAATCCCATCACAGCAATAGTTTTTCAACAGATACACCAGGCCTAACAAAAAGAATAAAAAGAAAAAGCAAAAGCTCCAGTTGTGAGCAAAAATCGGTGAAAATTCTGACCACTGTCGCATCTATACATAGAGCACTTCCTATTAGTTGCCTTTTTTGTGACAATGGTAAGAAAATATAATAATTAAGAAAAAAACGTCATTTGTATTTTTATGAGTTTCCTTATGTGGTTTGAAAATATGTTTTGTTGTTTTACTTAAAATATGTATATTCCTCCAATACACCATCATAAAATTATCTTTGAGGAGCGCAGTCTAACTGCCAAAGTGGACGGTTGCACACTCCTGAAGCTCCAGGCTATAAGTGTCTAAACGGCACTACATCGGAGCGATTACCCAGCCAAATTGGACTTCAGAGACCTCACCTGACAGATAAAAAAACAACATGGGGTGCAAGTCCAAAAAGCCTAAACCCGATCGACCCAATCTCAGGATGAATATCAGCGACTTGTAGAGATAGGCAAATAGCGCGAGTGGACCTAAAATGTCCGCATTCTCAGGAGGCTGATCAAATTTTTTCGGGTGACATATCTCTTGAAGCAGAGGAGATACACTTACCCACAAAACCATTGCTTACCTAGACGGAGCCAGACTCATCTCCGGTCACTATATCTGTCCTGAAGGGGCTCCTAGAGGAACTACAAAACACACTGCAACCAGATATAGCTATGATCAGTGGAGGCCTGCAAGGTTTGACAGGCTGCATTGGTGCACTGGAGGAAGCTGGAACAAGCGGTGCAAAAACTGCAATGACAGAACCAAGCACATGAACGCCGCTTTGCAGCACATGAAGATCACCACTGACAGAACAATTTGAAAATTAGGGGGATCCCTGAGGAGGTCCCTGAAGCTGAAACACCTAATCTACTGAGGACACTGATAGGGACCTTGCTCCCACCAAGGCAGACTAAGGCAGTGTCCCTGGATGGAATTTTTTGTGTCCCCAAACCAGCCACAGCGCCAGCCACTGTCCCTAGGGACCTGACAGACCACTTCCCGAGTGGTACAGACAAGGCAGCCATCCTTAATGCACTAAGAGGGAAACCCCTCTACATATTTGAGAATATGTCACTAGGGTTTTACCCAGACCTATCTAGCAGCCCACTGGGGGCGGCAGTTTTTCAAACTCCTAGTACTTCATGGGGACACTGAGTGCCCTCTTCAGGATCTACAGTGTGCAACAAGTCTCCTAGGAGACTTAGGTCTCCCACAGGACTATCTGACCCGGATTGAGTCCAATGCCACTTCCAAGCCCCCACATGTCTGAGACCTAACCACAATTACTCAGTTTACCCCACGTCAAACCTCAGCGGAAGCAAACGCGGCAGTTACTACTTGAACCCCCGAAGGGTCCCAAGACCTACATAATGCTGCAACCCCGAACCGTTCTGTTTCATTTTATTGTTTGTTTATTCATGTTCTAACGTTTCTAATTTCCTTAGCAAGCATGTATCAGGCACCAGACCTGACCACAAGCACAGACCAATGTGTATAACCCACGGATGAAACCCCCCCGCCTCACAGCCATTCCACTAAGCTATGTCCACTCCACAACCGAAAGTGGCGTAAACATTTTCTTTCACATACCTAGCGCACAAAGTCTCTTCGATAAGGCCCAAACTCAGACCTGCTGCTACTGGTTACCATAGCTCCAGGCTTAGCCACTTCCCAACATCTAACGGCATGGCCCCTTAACTAACGCCATTACGAGTTGGGAGCACATATCCTTCATACGATGCCCACCTTTTAGCACAACGCTCACCTGCCACATCTCATTACTGACCCAAGGTGTAAAATGCATTATGTTTGTTTCTAAATATCTAAAACGTCAATTCATGTGTTACCCTAATCCCTCTGACTGATTGCTTATGTATGCTATAGTATGTACAATTTGCATGTGTGGCTCTGTTGTCACGGTAAACCATAATCATGAGTTGACACAAAAAATAAAGAATTATAAAAAAATATATATCTGTATCACTTAGTATGACTTTAAGCTCTTCACTCACATGTGAGTTTAATATTGGAGCAGAAAAACATGGAAGTCATAATAAACTTTGCCTCACTAGACCGAGACATAACAACTGAATTGTAAGTAGAAACACATAGGCTAAACTTACATATAACGGTGAAAAATAAAATTGAGCACTTGTATATTTAAAACGTGACAAATAACTGAGATAAATTAGATAATTCCTAATTGGATGGCTAGTCATGTCATCATATTGAAGAATCTGTGTTATGTCGGTATCTTCTTACATGCAGCATTTAAGGAGTGTTTTGGACTATATTCTATATATTTAGATTTTTTTATGTTTTAATCTTGTACGAGTCTGTTATTTAAATACTAAATCAGGAATTGTGAGCATCAACAAAGGGATTTCACAGATAAAATGGATACTCTAATCACATAACAACTTAATTTCAAAGAAGTTTGTGACAGACCCCTTTTGGAGTGACAGATACCATCTCGGAGAATTGCCGTTGTATTTGGATTATTGTGGATTTCGGGTACTTGTGGATCCGTATGGTACACACCGCCACGTGGAGAGAATAATGGGTCGCGGCCATTTTGACTGCATGAACTAATGACCGAACACTCACGAACTTTCCACACGACGAATTTCAACCTTACCGGTAACGTACGCCCATGCTGGTCGACAGATCCAAAGTACCGAAATAGAGACACCGGATCCAAGAGAGAGTTTTTGTTTATGTTATATGGTTCCTGAGTAAATGGTGCAAACGTGTATCTAGCGAACGGCCCAACCGATCTAGGGGATTTTCACGTATATTGTTCCCTTAGATCTCCGTTCCCTAATACACGTAGCACATTGCATTTTCGTTATATATTGTGTGTGTTATTAAACCTGTAATAATTGTGAAATATTCTGCCCGGTACAGTGGGAGTGACTCCCACTGTAAATGTATTATCTCCTCCGGATACGGGGAGGAGTTGTTGTACGGCATAAAAGCCCGAGTTGCAGAATAAACATTATTCCTACTTTGACCCTCAACACAGAGTCTCGTCTCGTGCTTGGAGGGGATGGCTATTACTTGGATTCGTAATTACTGGGAACCTGTTATGCTTTAGCTGACTTCATCTTGGGGGAAAGGACACCTTCTCAGCGGCGTAAACCCCTACTACACCGGGGTGCCGCTACAAAGTTGTTATGGTGTGAAGAGGTATTTGGCACCATCTTACGGTAATTATTAATGAATGTTTTAACTCTAAATTCTGTAAAACGGCTCTGAATCTCTCTGCCCTTTGATAAACTGGGAGTCTCAGCTATTAGTAAAACCCATTGAGAAATGTGAGTAAAAAATATACGTCAACAGTGTACTCGGAGATTGTCAACAGCGCCCGCTGCAAGACTGCCTGATTAAAGCCTTGGACCTACAAAAGATGTGAAGCGGCAGAGCTATTTGGTGAAGTTTTGAAAATGTGGGGGTTAAATCATTTTTTAACTCTATAGCCTGTTCAGATAAGAAGTGTAATGGTGTGAGGAGGTCTAAGGCACCATTTTACCTTAACAGGTTAAACTGTTAATGAAGAGTACAGCCCCAAAATCTGCAAAACGGCAGATGAACTCTCTGTCCCTTTACATCCTATGCAGGTAGGAGGCTTTAATCAGGCTCAGAGCAGTAGCTCCCCACTGAAAAAGTGAGTGAAAAAGTCATGTATCGTAGCATTAATAGGCTGATCTCATATTGGGCATCATTTTGCAGAAATTAGGGATAAAACATTAATTAACAGTTAAGAAACGAAGGCTCTTGGGACTTCCTCACACCATGATAGCTTTATTGTTATGAAGTTGTTATGGTGCACAAGAGTGGCCCTTTAAGGCAAAGTATTCAAGTTGCAATAATAGCAGAGTTAGTGTCTAATCCAACGATATTGCAATAAAATATGTAATTATTTTGCCAATTTGCCACAATTTCCAGTTTAGTGGTTAACCTCCTAAGACTTTACCCTACTAAATATTTTGTTTGTACCTTGGAATGCTGAGAGATATTTTTGAACTGATGCTATTGGATATTTATGAGACAAAAAGGACTAAAGAGTAATTTGTCAGATGGATTATCTATCCACATTTTACATTTAAACACGTGGATTAAAACAAGTGCCTCTACAAAATCCAGGGTGATAACTGGCCCAGCTGTCCTACACCTCAGCCAACCCATTCCTAGTGGTCTTGTGGGGCTGATAAATTGATTTGTGGATTTAAAAGCATACATTTCTGCTTGTTTCTTTACTGCCTTCTTGCTATACGCCCCACGGCCTTTAGTCACAGCGTCTTTGTGTGAAGGAGCATATAATACATGAATGTATTTTGTTGGTCAAGTTATCTCCTGATCAAGTTATTAGAACAGGTATAGGCAACCTTTGGCACGGTAGATGTTTTGGACTACACCTCCCATGATGCTTTGCCAGCATTATGTGTGTAAGAGCATCATGGGGGATGTAGTCCATAACATCTGGAGTGCTGAAGGTTGCCTATACCTGCTCTAGGACATCTTGAAGATATACCTCTAACCAGGGCCGCCATCAGGGGGTGACAACCATAACAGTTGTCACGGGCCCGGCGGCCCTGGGGGGCCCGGCCGCCCGGGCCCCACGTGTGGGGCCCATCGGGTGGCCCACACACTTAGGGCCACCCGATGAGCCCCCTCCTTCAGGGGCCCGGTCAGCGCTGTGGCCGTTGTATAGCGTGACCGGGCCCCTTTAAAAAAAAAAAGCACCCGCAAGTGCTGCTGGGAGGAAGTGGCCACTTCCTCCCAGCTCACTCCGCGCGGGAGGAGCGCGCGCCCAGCCGTGAAGAGGGAGAGCCAGGCAGTGAAGAGGGAGCCACGCTGACTCCCATCATCCCCAGCCACCCTCCTGCAAAGAAAAGGTAAGAGACAAGAGGGTGGCTGGAAAATGAGCTGTGTGTGTGCATGTATGTATGTATGCAAGTCCTGTGTGTTAACACAAAGTATTTGCTGTTTATACACTCTCTAAGTGCATTCTAAAAAGAACCAGCAAAGAGTATTTTTTAAAATTTAGTAAATCTTGAAGTAAAAATTATTAGGGTAGGGATGTGCAAAAATAAAGGAAATTAAGGAGGTGCAAATATTTTTTCCACACAATGGTGTCCCATTCCATAAAGCTTAGTCAAGATTAAAATATATATTAATTAAGGGGTATGTAATGATCAGTGTGAGTAAGGTACAATGTACCTGTCAATATGTCAGCTTAGATATAAAACGTGCAGTGATCTACATATTCTTACGGTGGTCAACCCTAAAGTGAGAATTGTGGGGAATTCAAAATAAATTCAAAGTGAATATCAAGTATGAGACCAAAATAGTCAAACTAAAAATAACTGACTTTTTAAAAGATTTGACTATTTTGACCTAAAATTTTAAATTCACGTTTAATTCCTGACAATTAACACTTTCTTAAATAGCCCTGTTTATGAAGCCCCACCTTTCAAAGTATTTCCAAGCTGGCATCAACATGCAGCTCATATGGCTTGTTGGGGTTTGTGTAAGTAAAATACTTCAGTATCTTGAAAACTTTAGTTTGAGGACCTGAAAATATTCTTCATATAATAAAATCAGCTCCTCTCCAACAGGTTCCATAGAACATATAATGTGTAGTGGTTTTTTTCAAGGTTTCATTTTCAGTAGATACAAAAGATAGATTGCAAAATTCCATAAAAAGCTAATCTTTCCCCATATTGCATGGTTGGAGTCAGTTAAAACATTTTTTTATTTTTTAACAATTCCTTTTATTATTATTTTTAACAATTTAGTAGATATATCCATGCATATTTTTTCCCTGCATTTTTCGGGGGGGGGGGGGGGGGGGGGGGGGGGGAGGGTATAAGAAAAAACAGCTTGTAAAACGGAAAGTGTGTGCCAGGGAATATACCAATTATAGGCCTCTGTGCTGGATCCAGTGGCGGAACAATAGGGGTCACTAAAGTTGAGCGTGCAACCAGGTCCTCTGTGTTCTGCCAGTCACAGGGAACCTAGAGCCAGTCAGCTGGCACCCATAGGGCACCTCACAAGGTCTGCACTATGGCAGAGTAGACACCTACCTTGTATGTCTGTGTCTGTCTGTATGTGTGTGTCTGTATGCATGTATGTCTGTCTATGTATGTCTGCATGCATGTATGTCTATGTATGTGTATGTCTGTATGCATGTATGTCTATGTCTGTATGCATGTATGTCTATGTCTGTATGCATGTATGTCTATGTCTGTATGTATGTCTGTCTGTATGTGTATGTCTGTATGTCTGTATGCATGTATGTCTATGTCTGTATGTATGTCTGTCTGTATGTGTATGTCTGTATGTCTGTATGCATGTATGTCTATGTCTGTATGTATGTCTGTCTGTGTGTCTGTATGCATGTATGTGTATGTCTGTCTGTCTGTCTGTATGCGTGTATGTCTGTCTGTATGCATGTATGTCTGTCTGTCTGTCTGTATGCGTGTATGTCTGTCTGTATGCATGTATGTCTGTGTGTCTGGATGCATGTATGTGTATGTATGTATTTCTGTCTGCATGCATGTATGTCTGTCCATATGTATGTATATCTGTATGCATGTATGTCTGTCTGTATGTATATATGTATGTCTGTATGTCATTATATATGTATATATGTATGTCAGTATGAATGTATGTCTGCATATCATTATGAACGTAGGTGTGTATGGATGTCTGTATGCATGTGTGTATGGATGTGTGTATGCATGTATGTCTGTCAGTATGTCTGTATATATGCATGTATGTCAGTCTGTATGTATGTATGTATGTCTGTATGCCATTATGAATGTATGTCTGTGTATGTCTGTATGCCATTATGAATGTATGTGTGTATGGATGTCAGTGTCTGTATGTATGAATGTGTGTGTGTGTGTGTATGGATGTATGTCGGTGTCTGTATGTGTCTTTATGTCCTCTTGCATGTGTGTCTGTATGTATGTTAGTATGTGTCTGTCTGTCACTATGTATGCCTGTGTGTATGTCTCAGTATGTGTGTGTCAGTATGTATGCCTGTATGCGTGTATGTCTGTTTCAGTATGTGTGTCTGTTAGTATGTATCTGTGTCCTTTTGTATCAGTGTGTGCGTTTGTGTCTGTGTGTGGACCCAGTGGGCGGTATTTGGAGGCGAGCCCCAGGGGGCCCAGACCCTGAGCTGAGTTAGGGGCCCCAAAATTTCTGGTGGCGGCCCTGCCTCTAACACAGGAAGAAATATAACAGATATACACAATTAATTTTGCGACTGGCAATTAACTTCAGTGGGGTTCTCTATATCAGTATGATAAATGAGCATATCCTTATATGAAGAATAAATGTGTGTATACTATAGTGGAGGCACATAATGGTGTATTTAGCAGTCTTTATGCATTTGACGTTAGGTTAAGATAATATTAACAAAGATCAAGAAAGATTAAATTAATATCTGCATATAATTTATCTTTATCGGATGCTTACAATGTTCTGTTATTATTTATCTTCATATCAAATATATACATTATTATATATTACTGCATATGGTATGAAAATTCGTACAAATACGTATTCTTATCATTTAACTCCTTTTAACAATCAACACATTTTTTTTTTAGTTGCAATAGTAATTTCAGACCATGGATTATTGTTAATATATTATTAATCTGCTTAAATGCGATAGCTCTATGACATAATGTTGTCTATAAGCCGTATATAATAAGAAACTAGTTCCATTCTAGGGATCTCCAAACTCTATTTATATTCTCCCAAATGAATTCCAGTTACAGCTGCTACCCTGTGGATTGCAGACTAAATTATTTACAGTGTAAATTCTTTAGCAAAGGCAAATAATGCTGTACCAACCTGTACCAGTATGCACCCTATAGACCACCGAAATTGGTTTTGTCTAAATATAGGACTTAGATAATGACCTGTCACCGAGTTAAAAAAGGGAAACATATGTTCTTGATTCAGTGAATGCTGCAATTCACGTTTTACTCTCAAATTGTTTAAAGCAGTTTGGAAGATTTTGGGATATATTTTGTAGAAACATATACACCTTTTGATGAGCGTAATGCCAGTTACAGGTTTTTGTTCTTCCTGTGGATCAAATGTTGTTAGTTTCTTTTATAATTTTTATTAGCAGTAGTATTTGCAGAGGAACATGATCCATGCAAAGTTTGTATTAAACAATTCACACAAATAAATTGTATATATATATATAAAAAAAAAAAACTTAAAGGGACACTCCAGATCCCTAAAGCACTTTAGCTTGCTGCAAAGCTTTATGTGTGAAGAGTGTGCCCTATTTTTTTTCTTTGTGCAAAAAGTGCAGATTTCAATAAAAAAATGACACTTTTATAAATTCACCTTGTTACACCCCTTTTGCTTTCAAGCACACAACAGGTAATGTTACTTCCTGGTTCCATCAGCTCATTGGAGCTAAACGCAAGAGGCAGCAATTGCCCAGAGTACCTGCATTGAGAAGTCTGTGATTGGACAGCCAGAGAACGCCTGGTGAAGGGGCTTGCTAAAGGCATCAGACAAGAGGTGTATCTATTAAACAGTGGTTTTTATTTGGGAGTGAAGTGGAGTGTCCCTTTAAAGGGCTTTCATAATTTCTCTGGAAATTACACTATTGATTAAACACTGCAAATCACCTATAACCTGTGTAAACCTTTTTTCATGTGATGGTTCATTTTCTATTAACTGTATATCAAAGATTTAGCAATTGATGTAACAATCCAGTTCAGCCCTGGCACAGCCGAGGCACAATCTGCATTGGAAGAGGAGAGTCAGCAACATTGTTTCAGTTTCTCTAGCTAGCTGTGTGTAAGTCCTACACTAAATTACAGTTGATACAATAACAATGCTTGAAAGGAAGCCAAGATGGAGGCACCCATTTTCAAGATATAGGAAAATACAGTGATGTGTATGATATTTATTTAAGTGATTTATTTTTCAGACTTTTCCATTCAAATATTCATTAAATTTAAGCAATAGTGAGCATAATAGTGAAAATCCATAGAAATGATGGATCCTTTTATACAGGCACTCCATATATCCACACGTTTCTATTTTCTATCCTATTTTCATTAAACATAATAATTAATTTTGCTCTAGCTGGCAGGTGACCTGTGACTCTCAGAAACCCTCGCTGTGCCTTTAAAACACATCACGGGTCATGATCTGCATTCTCCAGTGCTCTAGAAAGGAATGATGAGCATAATGAAAATGAGACATCTCTGGCTTAGTAAGAGATCACATTAGAATAAGGAAATCCTGGGTGATTTGCACATGCAATAATTTCAGTTAAAAGGTTTTTGTTGTTATGTTTTTTGGGTTTTTTTTGCATACATTTTAATCTATTTTGTACACAATGCATTAGAAATAAAATAGATTAATTCACGCTTTGAGAATCCTTTTAATGTATCTGAATAGGTACTTGAAATTAAAGTTAGTTAAAATAACCTATACATAAACATCCCATTGTACAGCGCTATGGAATTTGCTGGCGCTATATAAATAATAAAATAATAATAATAATAATAATAATAATAATAATAATAAACAATGTCAAATAAAGTCTAATTTTGTCTACCACAGAACTACGTTATTACAAAATCAGCATTACTCTTAATTCAAATTGTAGTTTATCATGTTAGCCACATGAGGGGGCTTTTTACACATTGTCTGCCTTAGGAGTTAAACCTGGATATACAATGTACCTTTGATCTATATTCAATGTATTTTTCCTTTCATTAACTAAATGTTCTGCTAGTCTGTTTTTCTTGAATGTAGCAATTTTATAACCTGTACTGAGAAGTGCCTTTCACGGACATATCTCATGAGGATAATGCTTTAAAAAAAAACAACAAAAAAACAAGAAAGAGAGAGAAAAATATTAAAATAGTGTGCTATATCTATGTCAAGGGAAAGTAAGAAAATAAATTCCATTTGTGAAGCGTTATTGAATAAGAATTCTATAGTCAGTTTAACAAATTGGCTAAAATGTATCTAAAATATGAAACAGATGCACCTAGAACAAAGCAGAGACCACATTCTTGTGCCTTTTTGGTGAATCCCTTTGCTAATCTGGCTCACCTCTCCTTGGCAAGAGTCGAAGCGTGTTGGCAGATTATTCTGTATAGTTAGGTAGTGCTACTACAAAAACTGTTTTGCAGTTGTTTTGCACCCTTGGATTTATGAAGAGGTCCACTTTTTCACGTTAGGTTATTTACTTTTTAAATTAGTATTTTTTTTTTTTTTTATGTTCCCGAAATGTTCTCATTTATTTAAATAGCTACATTTTACATTCACGGTAAAGAAAGACATACTTAAGAATATGTATTCTTTTGAATTATATAGGTTTTTTTTTTTCTTTTTTCTTGTACATCTTTTACTAATTGTTTATTTTTTTGTCACATGGTTATATCACCTTTTGTGTACTAGGTAATCCTGGTATAGACTTCGAGACTAATGAAGCACTGAACATGGGTTGTTGGGTAATCACTGGTTGGAAATCTGCTCGGTTGAGTGCGAGAGACTGCTGACACTTAGAGTCAATGACACGTATCTAGGGCTGGACTAAGAGCCTATTAGGCCTGGTGCTTACGATTATGGTATAGTAAAGATAACAGACAGGAGGTGATCAGCGCTTAAGATTATATATACACACGATACAGATGATATTCTTAGCATATGAATCTATAAGTACAAATAGAGACAGATTATGGTGCAGTACAGTAGATGTTTGTGAAGGGAGTACAAATGGGCAAAAGTGCACACTCACACTTTCTAGAGCTGTCTCAGCTCTATTATGAAGCCCTGGATGGAATAATCCCTGTCTATGGATATAAAAGTGGAGGGTCTTTGGAGCTTGTTTTAACGATGGAGTAGGTATATGTAAAAAAAGACAAGAAAGGAAATCCAATGGTATAGTATATACAAACAATTGGTATTGGTGGAGGAAAATATCATACTTATGTCACCCAGATTAAATAAAAAAGCTGGAAACAGAAGCTATATAAGTAAAAACAAATAAACAAACTGTGGATAAAATAAGTCCTCACTTAACGTGTTTTGCTTTCTCAAAAGTGGATCACGATTATGGTATGCCTAATAACAGAATCATATGGACAGAAAACGCTCAGACAGTCATACCTCCCAAGTGTCTTGTATCTGGTGTAGGTGGTGCTGGACAAAACTCACAGGAAGCATTTTTAAGAACACACATACCCTATATCAATCTCTTGCTTGCATCCCTCATCCAGGCCTATCTGTCCATTCTACACGACACACAGCTCTTACCTCCTCTATCTCACTAATCACAAACTCTGAATCCTCAGCGCTCACTTGTCCAGTCCTCTCCTTTCCTTCTTATTAGCAGGCAGAAACTCATGGTGTGCCAACTGGGAAAGAGAAAGTGGTGGATATTGTGAGTGTAGCAGAAAGGGGACATGCCACAGTGTTAGAGAGGCAGAAGCAACAAGTGCATCTAAAACATCTACACAGTGTGTAAAGTCAACTTTACATGAACTATTTTATAGTTAGACAATCCATATAAGTTGTGTTCCCATGCAGCCCTCCCTAGCTCCCATGCTTAAAGGAACACTTTAGTGTTAGAAATACAAAGCTGGTCCCTCGGCGTTGACTCCTTCTCTGCCTCCTCCGATATCAGCACCGGGGGAGGGGTGGGGGGTTGACTTAACGTGCGTGTGCGGTGAGTGCTGTGCACCCATTAGGTCTAACCCATAGGAAACAATAATTTAATACCTTCCTATGGGGTTTTTTAACACATGCACAGTGTGAGTACATTCAAAGTCATTTAATGGATTCAAACTCCATGAAACAGCAGTAAAGTGCCTCTAGTAGCTGTCTGGTAGATAGCCACTAGAGGCAGACTTAACCCTGCAGTACAAACATTGCAGTTTCTCTAAAACAGCAATGTTTTGATTGCAGGGTTAAGGCTACAGGTACACTGCACCCAGACAATTTCAATATGGTGAAGTGGTCTGGATGCCACTAGAAAAAAAAAAAAATAACCAAAATAAATATTGGACAAGAATTGCCTTTCTCGACTGGGCCCCATAGAACAGCCGCATGATATTTTGATTGACATCCATTTATTTGGTATATTTGTTACTTTTTGGGTTGTTTTACGTTATGCTATTGAAATGATTGTTAGTTATCATCTGACAGCAGGTCTCGAAAAAATTGAGCATTCGCTATCAATACAATTATTTAATTTTTTTAAAAAAAACATGAATCTATCAAATGACAGGGTCATGAATGATCTATTCCACAATGATATAGATTCCTTTTATAAGCAGCTCTTTGTTTCCTATTTCTTTAGGGAAGTGTTATTGCCAGTTCCCAACAAGTTCCATATATTAGAATTCTGCAGCTGACTATGTACAAAGCCCAAAGGGTTTTAACATTTATTCATAGTGCATTAAAAATGTTGTATATTACATACCTTTAAAAGCTGTCTTCCGCTTTTTAAAAAAAAGTATTTTATCAGCTCAATAAACTGGAATGGTTGAGTCAACATGAACCGAGCTCACCCTTTGTCTTAATGTGTGACATTTGCCGAAAAAATGTACATTTAATGCCCAAGGAAGTATTACATAATAATCCATAGACACATACAATGTACAGTATAATGAAATATTGAATGCAGGTGTTTTGTCTAACATTAAAACTAAAAAGTAAATGAAGGGAAAAGACATCGTTATTAAATGTCATGATCGCAATGTTAATTATATACATTGTATTTTCTCATATTAGCTTGAGATATAGAAAAAAAAATGAATGAAGAACGCAATTTCTTATCTAGGTTTTGGCTTGATGGAAATATGTCATAAAAATGCCTGTTGTATGAAACATACCAACGCTTTACTCTTTAATCCTGAGCCAGAGAGATAGCAGTGTCAAGAACAAAGTGCTAGCTCAGTTCCTGCAAAAGTAGGGTGATCTGAGTTTAAACGCAAGGCATAACCTCATCTTAATTTCCAGTGATGTGTTCATGTCTGTTAGAGTCAGACAGCGAGCTGTCAAGCAAGTGTAATGTGGGATAAACCGTATGAAGTTACTCATTCTGAGCAAAACTAACAAACCACAAAGACGAGATAGGCAGTTGCCTTGGACTCTGCAGAGAATACCTAGGAAGTCAATGAAAATGGTTAGGTCTAACGTGGTATGGTACTATGTCTCAAGCAGGGCTAGACTGGGGAAAAAGAATTTGGCCCGAGCATTTTTTGATCACAGCAGCCCACTGAGAAGGAGGCAGGGCCAGATAGGGTGTGTTTTGTCATCCCCAATGACAAACACACCACCTCTCAAAGTAAACATGTTGGTACAATGCTCTTCCAGGGCAGACCATGCACTGAGCTCTGCTGTAGAGTTCTAGCATGAGAAAAAGGCCTTGTAAGTTCTGCACATCGCCAGCAAATGTAATAACATGTTTGCATTGTATTTTTTTTGCTACTTGTCTCTGGTGTCTCTATAAATGGGATACCAGGAGACAAAAGGGCCAGGAAAGAGTATTGTGCATGTGTTTGGAGCCTGATTTGGGATTGCGTGTGTGTAGAGTTAGCTGATTGTGGTGTGGTATTGTGTAAATAGGTTGGTTCCAGTTGTGTTGTGGTGTAATGTAATGTGTGTGGCTAGGGGCTGTAGAGAATGTGTGTATAGGGGGCATAGTGTATATAGGGGATGTAGCGAGTATGTGTGTGTGTATAGGTGATGTAGTTTGTGTAGGGATTGTAGATGGGGACACGCTAGCAGTGAGGGATGGGGTGACACTAGATGGGGACACACTAGTAGTAAGGGATGGGGGACACTAGATGGGGGACTCTAGTAGTGAGGGATAGGGGACATTAGATGGGGTAGAAGTGAGGGATGGAGGACATTAGTTGGGGGCACACTAGTAGTGAAGGATGGGGGCACACTAGTAATGAGGATTTTTTTTTTTTAGTTTTATATTACTATTACTATTACTATTAACACACCAGAAGTAGGAAAAGGTGTTGTAATACAACCAGTGCTATGCTGAGGCTGGTGAGAGTGGGTGCTGTTTTAACTCTGTATCACTGCTCATTTGTGGTCCATATAATTCACTTAAGATACAGGATACAGTTTCATAAAGGCACATGGATCAAGGCAGACCTAGAATTTTAATCTGACTTAAAGTAGCTTTTTTTGTGTTTTACAGCATTTTCCCCTTTTCAAATGTATTTGTTGTACTCTTATGTCACTCCTTCTGATTTAAATACTGTGATGTTATACATGCAAATGTAATTAATTATGCAAATTAGTATGGACGGTATTTTTTTTTTTTTTAAAGAAAGGTGGCAACTCTACGTGGTAGACACAAAACTAAACAAGGAATAGAGCAGTGCTAAACAAACACTGATAAAGAACACTGGGATGGGAGGCAGCACACCTGATAATAGGGGAATCCCTCCAACTCCCAAAAAAACTAAAACAAGTTAAACAACAATATACAGGTAGCTACAAGAAAAATACTCCAAACACAATATAATAATAATAAAAACAATAAAATCAATTAGAGCAATAAAAAACCCACAGGATATAAAAAAAATCCACAATAAAACTTAAAAGAATAAAAAATACCAAATGGGACGGCACAGTCTCTAAGGTGGCAATAGATCTTCTAGTCCTGGTATGGGGTTTTCTTGGTAGCTTCGCTTAATAGTAGAGTATGAAAAGGAAGCAAAAACAGAGGCAAACCAATAATGCAATATAGTAGCACGTGGTAGGACAAACGACACTTAGATAAGATGTCAACTCACATATGGTAGAGCTATAACCAGCTCTATGTAAAAAAGCACGCAGTGGTATACAATCCCCACTTGCAGGAAATCCCTCTAGTTTTGGTACACAGTAGAATGATGGTAAATCACAACTGGATAACGATGAGGTCATATGGAATGGCAAAAAACAGCCAATAGTGCTCTCTATATAAATAGGTAAGTATCAATAAGTTAAATAAAAATATACTTACAATAGAGTATAATCCCCACCAAGGGGTTTGGTTTGGTTGTCCACAGTAGGTGATGGGTCCAGGTAAAAGTATACAAATAAATAATAATAAGTTCTAAAAATATATGGCTAAAAGGCAAGTAGTGAGTGTGACAAAAGCAACTTCGCCACTGTTTTTTGGAGAAGACTAATGGCCAGCCTGTTGCCTTGTGATTATGGCCCCTGTATAAGACTTTGGTTCAGGACTATGGAAAGGCTGTTGTTATTACCTTTTCCCTGCAATGGTTCAGTGAATGGGGTTTGTCGAATGGATTATGATAATGGTGTTCATTTACCGAACAAACTGACGAACAACCGGAACACCCGAAAGTGGAGTGTGCTGCTCGTTAACCTCCAAGACGGCTGGGTGGTCGGCGTTCATATGCACGAACACGTGGCGGCGGCCATCTTAAACTGTCGACCGGCCATCTGCGTTTTGCCATCGAATGGATGGAACTATTTTCTGCCACTCGACCACAGCACACCACTGGGAGTTCCAGACTTACAGCCATTCGTTTAATTTTCTTATGAACACAGTGGCGTTCGGTACATTGGAGCCCATGAACCAGGGACATAGACTATGACCCTTCACCAGTTCATTCAGTAATTTGAACAGTATTTGAACTATTGGAAATAGACCGGCCGCACAGCCTAATTCTCTGGAACTGTTTTGGGCATGAAGCCATGCTTGCGGACGGTCAAAAGAGACTTCCAGGAATTTCCTCAACCCCTGCTCTGATCTGGGTGATTTTTGGATATGTTGTTCACCCAGATCAGGGCTATCAGGGGATGCAAGATTGTTTTGGGGTGTTTTCCAGACTTTGTAAAAATGTATGTTTTTCTGCTTAGAGTTAATTGAGTTAGTCCATTGTCTTCGTTAATTGTATCACAGGCAGAGGGGAGGGATTGTGTACATTGTATGGGAGTGTCTGAATGTAAACATCTGTTTTTATTGGCTTGTATGTTTTGTATTCAGTGCCCAACTAGGTCCACCTGGGTGTCACCTTTGCTGTAAAACTTTTATAAAAGACCAGTGTGCCATTAAACTTTCTGTTCCTGTTTGACCCTTAACACGTAGTCTTGTCTCGTGATTGGAGGGGAACTTCTATAATCACACTGGGGATTACTATACTTTGTATACTCCCCTGGGTTCTAAACACTTAGCTCTATTATGCTCTCCTGCAGGAAAGGTCTCTCCCACACGGTCCTGGATGTGAGAGGTTGATCTAGGGTGGAAGGAAGACAGCGAGATTCCAGTTAAGCTATGGTGGTTGTGGAGTCTGCAGTGGTTGTGGTGTCCGGTGCGGTGCTGATAGTCGTCGGCGTCAGCTAGGAAGCATCCGTTAATGGAGGTACCCAGTCGGGGTGTCAGGTGATCCGTTACAGTGAGGTGGCCAAAATACTTTATTGTAACAACAGCATAAAAACCACAATGCGTTTCTCCCCTAAGGGCTTTCTAAAGTGGTAAAAACAGATACCTAACATAACTGGGTCTATTTAGGCTTTAGAACACTTAATTTTGGCACCAAAATGACATATATATAGGTGTCCAAAAAAACGTAATGCACTCCAGGGTCTTTGTAAAGTAAAATGTAACTTTTAATTCATATACAAAATAAAAAAATTAACATCAACGTTTCGGCTCACATCTGGAGCTGGATCTGGAGATATCTGCCATCCTGAAGAAGGCTCCAGATATGAGCCGAAACGTTGATGTTAATTTTTTTATTTTGTATATGAATTAAAAGTAAAATTTTACTTTACAAAGACCCTGGAGTGCATTAAGTTTTTTTGGACACCTATGATTTTTTTGATGGAATCGCACAGGGCATTACAGTCATTATATACCTGGAGCGCAAGCACCTTGCATTTATATATATATATATATATATATATATATATATATATATATATATAAAAAAAAATTTTTTTAAATTCTAAATAGTAACTTTTTTAGGTCTAAGCAATATAGTGTGTGTGGCAGTGTTTTTTTTTTTAATTGTAACTTTATTAGGTCTAAGAAATATATTGTGTGTGGCAGTATTAAAAAGTATAAAATGAGCATTTTTAGACAAGAGATATAACAATTGATAGAAAATTAATAAAAAGAAACACAGCCTTTAGGCATATCTGCCAACCAGTGACAATTAAAAACATATTAAAAACTGATTTAGCATTTAAACCTAAATCAGTACCAAAGTTTTCAAGTTAAAAACCCACTGCATCTCATTCTTTCCCAGAATTTCTTTCATATCACCTCCACGCCATGGCATAGTACATTTCTGTATGCCAGTAAATTTGAAACATCCTGGATTTTTTTTGAGGTTTTAAAAAAAATGTTTTGATACAGTGTGATTTAAATATCCTTTTGTTATGTTTCGGCAATGTTCTGATATTCGCGTTTTTAGACTTCTAAAGGTCATCCCTACATATTGGAGGCCACATGGCCACTCCAATAGATAAATAACATTACTAGAATTGCATGTAATAAAATCATTTATCTTATAGTTTTTTTTTAGTAATGTTCGAAGTGAAGTTGGTGGTTTTATTTTGCACAAGCCCTTGGGTACTTTTACATACAATGCACTTTCTGCATTTAAAAAAAACCTTTGACATTTGATAACGTAGAGGATTTAGATATTTTATTCTTAGTAAAAAAAATTGTGAGAATATTTTTTAAAATTGGGGGCACCGCTAAATATAATATTTGGTTTGGTGGAAAGAATTTGTTTTAACATTTCATCTTGTTGTAAAATGTACCAGTTCTTATTAATTATTCTTTTAACTTCTTTATTTCTGTTATTAAAATCAAATATGATTTATAACAGAAGGTGCAGTTTTGTTTTTTTCTTTATATCTCAGAATGTTGTTTTTTTCTTTTGATTTGACTTTTTTTTTAAAAACTTTATCTAGTTTTTCTTCTGAATAATGTTTTTCTAAAAAAATATTTTTTTAAGACTGTAGTTTGTTGTTCAAAATCCTCTGGCTTAGAGCAATTTCTTTTTAACCTTGAACATTGGCTTTTGGGAGCGCTTTCAAGCCAAGGAGCATAGTGACAGCTAATTTGATCTATCACTGTACACACTTTGTACACACTTTAAAAAAAAAAAAAGATTCTAGTATTAATATTACCATCTTTAATAAAAATTTGGAGATCCAAAAAGTTTGTAATTTCTTTACTGTATTCGTGAGTTAAAATGATGCCTATGTCATTTGAATTTAAATGACCTAAAAATAAATTAAGAGAACCTTCGGATCCATGCCATATAAAAAACAGGTCGTCTATGTAACGGAAATATGAGACCAGGTTCGCCATCCAGTCATGGCAACCCCAAACGGCCTCTGATTCCCAGTCAGCCATGAAGAGGTTGGCGTAACCGGGTGGTGAACCTCGTTTCCATAGCTGTACCCTGTCTTTGAAGATAAAAAGAGTCTAAAAACCAGATTTTTTTTTTTTTTTTTAAATAATCTCTATACCATCTTTAAAAAAAGGGTTTGCTGTTTAGGAAGTCTTTTTTTAATTAGTTAATATCCTGATGACTGCTTCACATCCCCTATCATGGGGGATAATGGTGTAAAGGGATTGTACATTGCAAGTCACCAGGATATCATCTTTTTCCCAAGTAAAATTGTTTAGAAAAGGAGAAGAGACAGAATCTTTGAGGTAGGATTGCATTTATTTCACTGATGGTTGTAATAAGATATCTATGTATTCAGATAAATTAGATAAGAGGGAATTAATCCCTGAAACTATAGGTCGGCCAGGAGGGCAAGTTTCATTTTTATGGATCTTAGGTAAAAAATAAATTACTGGGATTATTGGATGTGTAATATTCAAATAGCTAAATTCTTGTTTAGTAAGAACAGTAAAGGTTATACTTTAATCTAAGAATTATTTTAAAATAACTTTTATCTGAGGGTTTGGATCATGGGTTAATTTTTCATAAACATTAGTGTAATTTAATTGTTTTAAGGCTTCCTGAGTCTACATATCCTTTGAAAGTAAGACTAAACCTCCACCCTTGTCTGCTGCTTTTATAACAATAGTATCATCTTCTTGGAGTTGTTTTAGGGCTTGTCTCTCTTGGTAATTAAGATTAAAATGGTCAGATTTTTATTTTTTTATGTTAAGATCTCTTAAAACTGTTTTTCAAAGACCTGTAAAGGGCCTGACTTGTAACTAGATGGGTAAAATTTGGATTGAGGTTAAAAATAGTAGGAGTTTATTGTGAACTAACACTAGGTATTAATTGGTGGGGATAAGGTAGTGCTATTTAACTCAGAGTCTTTACTGTTAAAAAGTATTTTAAGAGTGACCTTCCTTACAAATGTATTAATGTCAAGGAAAGCTTGAAAAGGTTTGAAAACATTGGTTGGGGCACATTTTAATCCTTAACTTAGGACAGCCAGTTTAGTAGAGCAGACGGTCTTTTGTGATAAATTGAAGATACCTAACTCTTTTTCAGTTTTTACGGTATCTACTCTTCTAGTATTTCTTTTTTATTGTATTCCTCTTCCACCTCTCCCTCCTCTAATGATAGGCTAATTAACCTTGCACTTGGTTGGTGGAATTTATGTGCATAGGGGTGAGTGTTGGTGCAGTTTTCTAAAAAATAATCCTCCGTATCACCTTCTGAATCAATAGATAACAACTGGTATCTATTGTTGTGCTTGTGTGGAATAGGTGACTTGGCTTGGTTGGTGTATTCATAGTTATGGGTATAGATCTTGATCTTTGTGGTCTAGGTGATTGGTTTCTGTAGTCTCTTCTTTCATATGTATCATTAACATAAGAGACATGTTTATAGTGATTATAACGTGAAGTGTTGCTATGATGAGCTGAACAATTCAGATGTTCCTGGGTGGTCATTGGTTGTGAGGTTTTATGATATTTACTAGGTGGTGGGAGTGTTTTTTTCTCCCTTTATATAGTGGTTTGAGTGTGTGGTAATGTTGCCGGTCTTTATAATAGTGTATAATTGGGTATGTTCTTGGGTGTTTGAGATTTGGTAAGCTAGTGATTCTGAGATGTATTTTTTATTCTGGTGATATGTTCTAATTTGGTTGTTTGAATAATCCTGCTTGTCTCTGACATATTTTTTTTACTTTTATGTGTTTTGTATCCATTTCAACCTTTTCAATTTTGTTCTAGATTAAGACAGATTTTTGTTTAAATACTTGTGTGTCTATACAAGGTGTGAGTTTTTCTTTTATTTCATTAATCTCGTTATCAAGAATAGAACGTTTTTTTCACTTTTCTTTAAAATTAGAGTTTCCATCAGACCAAATGTACAATTCTCAAGTTTATTGAACCATTTAATAAACTCTTCATCGTCCTGGTCTGATGTGGGTAGTTTGAACAATCTAAGACCTCTAGGTGTTATTCTTTCATCAATATATATTTTTTGAAAGTAGCAGTTTTCCATTTTAGATTAATTTCACTTGTAAGAGCTTTATCTAATAGAAATAAAAAGTTCCTGTTGGCTGATAGTAGGTTGTCTTAAGTGAATAGGGCTGGTATTGCCCTGTTCAAATACATTGTTGATCTTAATGGTATAATTGTTTCTATAGTCGAAAATAGACGTTATGAGTGTAGTCAGTAAAGCAGCTAGCTCTTGAGGGAAAAATATCAAAAAGACACAAAACTGAACAAGGAATCGAGCAGCGCTAAACAAACTAAGGACACTAGGATGAGAGGCAGCACACCAGATAATAGGAGAATGTTCCAAGTTGATGACTGAAAATACCTAAATAACAACAGTTTTTTTAAATGTTGTGTGCTCAGGAGGCCATCTTTGAATGCTCTTCATATCAATCATTGAGCTACAGAAGAAAGTGGAAGATGAGGCTAGATGAGGGAATAAATGACTGATTACTAAAACTGAATGAGTGAAATATTTAATCTAGTTTTGCGGATCTAATACTTTACAACAATGTACAGATATTTAAATGAACAATGTTGACAAAAATGAAAGAATGAGACAGCGCTTAATTAACTTATAGGCAGCAACCTTAAAAGGAATCCCTCAAACCCTTTAAAATAAGACAAGTAAAAACAATAAAAAAGGCTGCGCCACAATCAGTAATAAAAAGTCCAGTAAAAAGGAAAAAAGTCTAAATATTTTATCCTTACAAATGGTCTTTGGTGGTGAGGTCTTCTACTCTTGTAGTGGATCCACTTTATATGAAAGATAAAAAGAGAGAAGGACAACCAATGGTGCAGTATGTAAAATTCAAATGTGGATGTAAAGGAGTAATAGTATTAAACTCACATTTGCCAGAGCTAATAACCAGCTCTGGGGTGAAGCGCATACAGCGGTTTAATCCCCGCTTATGGGATATAAATGGATTCCTCTCCGTCACTGGTGTCCAATTCTCAGATAAAAAGAGACAACCAATAGTGCTCACTGTATGGTAATATTAATAAAAGAATAAAAGAATGTACTTACAAGACAAGAGCAGACCAACTGCTCTGTGATGACAGCGTGGGTGGATTTACCCCCACCTAAGGATTTCTTTTAGTACAGGAAACTTCCAGAGATGTTTTTCAAAGGTTGTATATAAAACCAATAAAAGGTGAATAAAATAATACTAAAAATCCAGGGTAAAAAAGGTTATGTGTCTATAAAAAAGATAATTGGCACAATAAAATGACCAAAAATACTTTAATATATATAAAAGAACACAATATTAAATATCCATAACGCGTTTCGTCAAAAATACTTTTTCAAATGGAATAACAGTGATACCTGGCTAGTAGGTGTTATATAAGAACAGAATTAATTCAAATTTGGTGCCAAAAATTTGAACATCCAATCAGAAATGAGAACAAAATTAAAACATAAAAATGCATAAATAACTCAATAGATACATAGATAATAATACTATTACATGATTCTGATACATTAAAATCTAAAACGAGGGTGAGAAAGTGTGTTTTGAAACGATTTAAAATAGTCACGTGACCTTTCGGCACTTCCGCGTTTCGGAAGTAATCCGCAATGCCGCATGGGAATTGTAGTAAAAATAGCCGCAAATGGCGGTCACATAAAATATATTGGATATATGTACCGTATATACTCGAGTATAAGCCGACCCGAATATAAGCCGAGGCCCCTAATTTTACCCCCAAAAACTGGGAAAACGTATTGACTCGAGTATAAGACTAGGGTGGGAAATGCAGCAGCTACTGGTAAATTTCTAAATAAAATTAGATCCTAAAAAAATTATATTAATTGAATTTTTATTTGCAGTGTGTGTGTATGAGTGCAGAGTGTGTGTATGAGTGCAGAGTGTGTGTATGAGTGCAGTGTGTGTGTATGAGTGCAGTGTGTATATGAATGCAGTGTGTATATGAATGCAGTGTGTATATGAATGCAGTGTGAATGCAGTGTGTATATGAATGCAGTGTGAGTGCAGTGCGTGTGTGTGAATGCAGTGTGTATATGAGTGCAGTGTGTGTGTGTGTGTGTGTGTGAATGCAGTGTGTATATGAGTGTGTATATGAATGCAGTGTGTATATGAGTGCAGTGTGTGAATGCAGTGTGTGTGAATGCAGTGTGTGTGTATGAGTGCAGTGTGTGCAGTGTATGTATGAGTGCAGTGTGTGAATGCAGTGTGTGTGTATAAAAGCAGTGTGTATATCAATGCAGTGTGAGTGCAGTGTGTATATGAGTGCAGTGTGTGTGTGTGTGTGTGTATGAGTGCAGTGTGTGTGTGTGTGTATGAGTCCAGTGTGTGTGTGTGTGTGAGTGCAGTGTGTGTGTGTGTGTGTGTGTGTGATGCAGAGTGTGATGCAGAGCCTTGGTGGGGGGTGGGCATTTTAATATATTTTTTATTATTATTATTTTAATTTTTTTTGTTATATTATTATTTTTTTTAATACTATTTTTATTATTATTGTATTATTATTATTTTAATTTTTTGGGGTATATTATTAATGTATTTATTTTTATTACTATCATACATTTTTTTGTCCCCCCTCCCTGCTTGCTAGCGTGCCAGGGAGGGGGGCTCTTTCCCTGGTGGTCCATTGGGATTGGTAGTTCAGTGGGAGGGAGAGGGGGGCTGTCAGAGCTGTAACTTACCTGTCCTGCAGCTCCTGTCAGCTCTATCCTCCTCCGCGCCGTCCGGTCAGCTCTTCTGTCAGCTCACAGTGTAAATCTCGCGAGAGCCGCAGCTCTGGGAGCTGACCGAGGTGCTGAACTGACGGCGCGGAGGAGGAGAGAGCTGACAGGAGCTGCAGGACAGGTAAGTAACATCTCTCACAGCCCCCACAGCCCCCTGTCTGTATTATGGCAATGCAAATTGCCATAATACAGACGTTGACTCGAGTATAAGCCGAGTTGGGGTTTTTCAGCACAAAAAATGTGCTGAAAAACTCGGCTTATACTCGAGTATATACGGTATATGTAAGAAGCTGAGAACTATACATGATGGAAAAATAATTGGTTACAGAATATTGGTCAAAAAATACAACATTATAATATAACATTATAATAATATTAGTGCTTATGAAGTATGTATGTACTAATTAGAGAGTGGTATTATTATTTGTATTTTTTTGGAATCATTTTTAATACATTTTAATACATTTAATATTGAGAACAATTATCACTAAAAAAATGGTTAAAGTATGACTATATATTCCATACTGTGTCCTTTATGTATCCCTAGGCTTATGTTTTGATAAAATGCTGACATTAAGTGTTTTCCTCATCCAGAAATTCCTTCAAAGTGTGTTCTCTAGAATTTTCCATGAGCTCAAACTAAAAGATATGGTTTCAAAAAGGATCATTTAAAAACATCTGCAATATCATACATTGCACATTGAATCTTCTCTCCTTTGATCTTGTGCTTCTGTGGAAGTTTTGGAATTTGGGAGAAACAATATCAATTTGGCATGTGATAGAGAATAATGGCAAAATAATTAAAAGGATACTGAAGGCATATAAAACTTTTTCTCATTTCATAGACATCTTGTGTGTGTTTGTGTTCAGAACATAAATTTGCTATTAGTTTGTTATAATTTCTTATGAGCCAGCAGTATTTTTTTAGAAGCCCAGTGCGTAAAGCTCGCTGTTACTTTGTAGTTTAGGGATTCTTTTCCCTCATGTCATCGTTATCTTCTGTAAAAATAATAATTTGATGTTTAGATGTTTGGTGGGATATAAGGCATGTCCCCGGGACTTCCCTGTATTCCTGAATGTGTCTGATTGGAATGTGCTACGGTTTTCGTTAACATTTTGGTGTGTCTCTTCTGCAGTACTTTGTTGTTGTTGTTTAGCCGTTCAGTCTTCTCCAACTCTCTGTGACTATATGAACCATAGCACGCCAGGTACATCTGTCAGTCACTGCCCCTCTGAGTTCCAACAACTTCATGTTTGTGGCTTCAGTGACCTCATCTATCCATGTCCATTTCTGTCATCTCCCCCTTCGTGTGCCTTCAATCTTTCCCTGCATCAGAGTCTTTTCTAGAGAATCCTGCCTTCTCATTATATGGCCAAAATATTTGAGCTTCAGCCCCATGATCATAGCTTCCAATGGACAGTCTGTCTTGATTTCCTGTAGTACGGATTTATTGGATCTTCTTGCAATTCAAGGGATTCTGAGCGGTTTTCGCCAACACTACAGTTCAAAGGCATCAATTCTACGACGCTCAGCCTTCTGTATAGTCCAGCTCTCAAATCGGTATGTTCTGACTATGCTGAACTTTGTTGTTAGTGTAATATCTCTAGTTTTTACCAGCTTGCTCAAGCTTCCCATAGCGTTCCTCCCCAGAAGCAAACATCTTTTAATTTTATGACTACAGTCACCATCTGTAGAGATCTTGGATCCCAGGAAAATAAAATCTTTCACTGCCTCCACTTCTTCCCTATATATTTCCCAGAAACTAAGATTGCTGTTTGCCATGATCTTAGTCTTTTTAACTTTAAGCAGCAAGCCAGCTTTTGCACTCTCTTCTTTTACCCTCATCAACAGGTCATCTGCGTATCTGAGGTTGTTGATATTTCTTCCAGCAATATTGATTCCAGCTATGGATTCATTCATACCAGCCTTACATATTATGTATTCCGCATATAAGTTGAATAAATAAGGTGACAATATACAACCTTGTCGCACTCCTTTCCCGATCTTGAACCATTCTGTTGTCCCATGTTCGGTTCTGAATGTGGCTTCTTGGTCCACATAGAGATTCCTCAGGAGGCAGATTAGATGCTCTGGTACTACAATATCTTTAAGAACTTGCCTCATGTTGTTGCGATCCACACAGTCAAAGGCTTTAGAATAGTCTATGGAGCAGAAGCAGATGTTTTTCTGGAATTGTCTGGTTTTCTCTATTATCCATCGTCCATTGGCAATTTGATCTCTTGTGCCTCGTCCTCTGTGGAACCCAGCTTGTACATCTGGTAATTCCCGGTCCAAATAATGTTTGAGTTGAGCTTGTAGGATCTCAAGCATTACCTTGCTGGCATATGAAATTAGTGCAATTGTTCGATAATTGGAGCACTCTTTGGCATCGCCTTTTTTGGGGATTGGGATGTAGACTGATGTTTTCCAGTCTTTTTTTTTTTTATTATTTTTTTTTTTTATATTTTTGCTGTAACATAATGGGATGGCATGTAGACTGACGTTTTCCAGTCTTTTTTTTTTTTTTAGATTTTTTAATTTTTTTATTAATATTTTTGCTGTAACATATCTCTTCTTTATCTGATCTTCTTCTGTTAAGTCCCTGACATTTTTTGTCTTTTATCACACCCACTTTGGCATGAAAGGTAAGTTTTAGATCCCCAAATTTCTTGAATACATACAAGTATCGGCATGGTAGGTTACATTTTTAAGTGCAAGCAAAGTGGAAGACCACGATGCACATTTTTACAGTTTTCCTGTCTAGCTTCATATATGCTAAGAGCATGCACATTATGATATGGACTCTGGAGGATCATGTGGTTAGCTCACTATGAATGGGAGGGGATGAGAGTATTGCATGCCTGACGGGGACAGGTCCTATGGGGCGAATTAGAGCTGTTATATTAAAGCCATTAAAAAACATAGTCAATATAAACAATATAATAATATAAACAATATGCTATGAATATAGGTGACCTTTGGGCTAACTTCGGCATTGGCAATAAGTGTGGTGGGTGTACTGAATGTACTTCACCGCTAACTTGTGATTTCAAGTGTCCAGGTTCGAGTTTCCAGTGGTCGCGGGTAGTCTTGACACTGGGGCCCGCTGTCTGGATTGATATGGCTGGATGTTGGCAACGTCCGTTTTCCTGTGCTATTTCTCTTGCTGGTAGGTTCAGGGTCTTGAAAAACTTTTCCGCTTCTGAAGCATGTGTGAGGTAAAATCTCCTTACACCATGTTGCACCGAAAGCTTTCGTCCCAGTCCCCAGCGGTATCTGACTCCATTATCACGTAGTTGTTTAGTGACCATTTGCATGCATTGTCTCCAGATCATCGTGGGTCTGGAGATATCATTAAATAAAGAGAGGTTTACGCCTTCAAAGTGGACTGTAGGTTATTCATGGTTGCTTGATTGTGGGAGCAGTTTGCTCTAAAGTAGCTGGAAGCTTATGAGCAGGTCCCGTGGCGCTTTAGTCGGAGCTTTGGGAGACTTGGGAATCCTGTAGTAGTGATCCAGTTGTATGCCTTTTGCCCTGAATGGTGAGAGCATTGCGCTGAAGAGCCTTCTGAGGTAGCGCTGCCGCTTAGAGTCCTCCAGCACAGCTAGTTTTTCTTCCATGTGCAGGGTGATTTGGTTTAATTTGTCTAGTTCAGCAGACATAGTGCCCTGTAGGTCTCTGGTGATGCACCCCTCGTCCTCCAGGGATTGCAGTCTGGTGGTTATAGTCCCCATATCCGACATGGCTAGGGCGATGTCGGCCGAGAAGTAGGCCTTCATGTCAGTCAGCATGTTCTTGATGTATGCCTTACTGGCCAGCATATTTTCCGGATGTTGTGTGCAGCTGGCTCCCCTGTTCATTGATGCAATCTCTGTGTTGGCTACTCTCTTTTTGAGTATGTCACGATCAGTGGAGTCTGGTGAGTCCTCCGGTTCGCCTTCCTCCAAGTCGGATTCCAAGTCGTTTCTCATAGGTGCCATTTTGGCAGGTCGCGATAACAGTGTACCACGGAGCAGGGCTTCAATATCTTTGGTGGAGGCTGCTACTTCACTTTTGCGGAGCTTGGTCTTTTTCCCCATCTTATCAGGTTCGGTTTGAGAAGTTTTGTGGGTGCTGTGGAGTTAGTTGATATAAGTTTTAGAAGGTTTCCTTCAGGAGCTTTCAGCATGTGCGTCCGATCAGGTCCGTGGCTAGCTCAGCCCCCCGTTTTCCAGTCTTTTGACCACTGCTTAGTTTTCCAAATTTGTTGACAAAAGGCAAGCAGAAGTTTGACAGCATCATCTTGCAGAATTTTGAATAGTTCAATTGGAATTTCATCAACTCCTGCAGCCTTCTTATCTGCAAGGCATCCTAGGGCCCATCTCACTTCACTCTTCAAGATTTCTGGTTCCATCTCATTCGACCAACTATTGGTCATCACTGCTGTTAAGATCCTTCCTGGATAGATCTTCAGTGTATTCCTGTCATCTCTTCTTTATCTGATCTTCTTCTGTTAAGTCCCTGCCATTTTTTGTCTTTTATCACACCCACTTTGGCATGAAAGGTAAGTTTTAGATCCCCAAATTTCTTGAATAGATCTCTTGACTTTCCCATTCTGTTATCTTCTTCTATCTCTTTCCATTGCTCAAAGTAGAATATCTCTTGTCTCTTCTTGCTATCCTTGGGAATTCTGCATTCAGTTGTACATTTTTTTTCCGATCTCCACTACCTTTCACTTTCCTTTTTTCCTGAGCTATTTTTAAACCCTCATCAGATAGCTAGTTTGCTTTCTTTTGGGGATATTTTTTGCTGTCGTTTCCTGGATAATATTGCAAACTTTGATCCAAAGTTCTTCAGGCATTCTATCGTCCATGTCTAGTCCCTCAAATCTATTTTTTTTACTTCCACTACATATTCACAACGGATATTATTTATGTTGTATTTGATTGGTCTGATGGATTTCCCTCTTTTCTTCAATCAAATTCCTAACTTTGCAATGAGAAGCTCATGGTCCGAGCCACAGTCAGCTCCAGGTCTTGTTTTTGCTGACTGTATAAAGCTCCTCCATCTTTGGCTGCAAAGTATATAGTCAATCTGATTTCTATATTGTCCATCTGGTGATGTCCATGTGTAGATTATCTCAGAGGCTGTTGGAAGAAGGTGTTTGCTATGACCAGATAATTATCTTAACAGAATTCTAATAATCTCTGACCTGCTTCATTTTGAACTCCAAGGCCAAACTTGCTAGTTATTCCAGGTGTCTTTTGGTTTCCTACTTTAGCATCCCAGTCTCCTATGAGGATAGTAACATATTTTCTTGGTGTTATATCTATCATGTGTTGAATATCTTTATAGAACTGGGCAATTTCAGCCTCTCCAGCATCCATGGTTGGAGCATAAACTTGGATCACAGTGATGTTAAATGGCTTGCCTTGAATTCAAATTTAAATCATTCTGTCATTTATTGGGTTGTAGCCGAGCACTGCTTTGCCCACCCGATTATTTACTATGATGGCTACTTAATTTCTTCTGCGGGATTCTTTACCACAGTAGAAGATGTGATGGTTGTCTGATGTGAAATATCCCATTCCAGTTCATCTGAGTTCACTAATTCCCAGGATATTGATGTTTAACCTTGTCATCTCATGTTTGATCAAATCCAATTTGCCTTGGTTCATAGTTCTAACATTCCAGGTTCCTATGATAAATTGTTCTTTGCATCAGTAGACTTTCCTTTCCCCTCCAAACACATCCGCAGTTGGGTGTCTTTTCAGCTTTGGACCAACTACTTCAATAGATCTGGTGCTACTCGTACTTGCCCTCTTCTCACTAATGTGGTAGGCACCTTCTGACCTGAGGGGCTCATCTTCCAGTGCCATATCATTATGTCTCTTGTGCTTGTGGGTTGCTAGTTCCTTCTCCAGTGGATCGCAATTTGTCTGACTTCTCTGCTATGACCATCTTGGGTGTCCCTACATGGTATAGCTCATAGCTTCATTGAAGTACACAAGCCCTTTCACCACAGCAAGGTAGCAATCCAGAAGAGGGCAGTACTTTGTAACGGGTTATAATCTCTCTTACTCTCTCATAGCATGAATGTATAAGTCTGTTATCCAAAACCTCTGTGATTCCTTGTATACTCTTTATTTCCTGTAAACATGGTTTTTCGAATGCCCCCTATGTTACTAGTTTAAGCTCACTGTTCCTGGACCTCCTGTGTCTTGCCAATTTCTTTTCATTTGGTCCATGTGTTTTATGGTGGTTTTATTGCCTTTTACAAGCCTAGTTCCACTCTTTGGGCTTTCTGTTTCCTATTCTAAGGAAGCTTATATACACAGAAATATTCCTTGGGCTCATTGCACAGATTTAACTGTTTTGTATATATATAATATGACCCACATCCTGACGAAGCCGCAGGCGACACGCGTTAACGTGTGTAGTGACGCCATAAGGTGGGCGAAGCCTATATAGCTGCGATATATGTACAGCAAAAACGCAGGAGATGGAGCTTGGTTTTATCGAGGACACTGTCTGGAGAGACATTACCCAGAGAGAGCAGACCAGACTAGTATCTAGACAACTATAGTTGACCATCTGAAGCTCAAAGTGGTTGTGAGTAGCGGTGATTTATCCTGCATATGCTCACCACCAATCTCTAGTAAGGGGCAATCTCTAGTAAGGAGCAGTGATATACAACTCTATGTGCAATATACAGACAATTTTAACTATAATCACTTTTTAAGATGTGTTAAATAAACCTGTATATTCATTTATTCGTCATCTTTGGATTTTATGAACATTATTATTGTTTGTATATACCTAATTTATGCACTACGGTATTACACTATTTTTGCATTTTATTTTGTTTTACATGCTCATGGAAACCTGAAGTCAAGGAGTTAATTTAGGTATTTTTTTGCGCTCCACATTTTCTATTCATATCTATCTTGGCGTGTGTTAGGGGTTTGACCCCTTAGGTGTAGACACTGAAGTGTGTAGCAGCATATTAATATTTATTCACTATTTAGTTATTTAAAGGATTTTCACTATTGTTTCAGAGGATCTTTTATTAATTTTTTGGTCTTTTGAATGCCAATTTTAGCGTTTTTATTACTATTGAAATTATTTGGTTTGTATATATAGTCGTGGCCCCTTAAAGAAAACTTGTGATTTATGTTTTCAAATCTTCACGTGTGTTCACATGTAGAAACCCTGTTTTTAAATTGCTGGTGTGTATATGAATGTCCGTAATACCTGTTACTAAATATACATTTGTATCTCAGTGTTCTTACCTCAAAACCTCAGAAAATAATTCCAGCAGCAGCAGTCAGGGAAAGCTATCCTCCAGGTTCCAAGGTTTCCTTCATTTAATGTCTGTCTTGGATCAATGTCCTGCTGTTGACCTCAGTGAGCCTATGACTAATAACTAAACCTCAAATCCTCTACAGTCCCTTCCAACAAAGGAGTGCGTGAATGTGACCAATGGAAGTAGGGTTGCAGCTTCCTGTGAAGTATAATTACCCTCCAGACCGTGTCTTCTTTGCCTGAATTCTAGGTGCCTGACCTTGCTTAAGACCACTTTGGCTGTGGCACATACCCATTTTCAAGGGCACTCACCACCTATAGCAAATAACACAGGATAGAAAACATCTGCAGCCTTTATAACACTTATTAGCTTAAATAATTATGTAGATGATGGCAAGTGATATACTAATGGTGAGTTGTCAGTTTGCTATACTATTTCAGTGCAAGGCAGGTGGCAACTCATCTTGTCACACTGTTTAATGAATAGCCCCTTGAATTTAATTGTACAGGGAGTGCTGAATTATTAGGCAAATGAGTATTTTGACCACATCATCCTCTTTATGCATGTTGTCTTACTCCAAGCTGTATAGGCTCGAAAGCCTACTACCAATTAAGCATATTAGGTGATGTGCATCTCTGTAAAGAGAAGGGGTGTGGTCTAATGACATCAACACCCTATATCAGGTGTGCATAATTATTAGGCAACTTCCTTTCCTTTGGCAAAATGGGTCAAAAGAAGGACTTGACAGGCTCAGAAAAGTCAAAAATAGTGAGATATCTTGCAGAGGGATGCAGCACTCTTAAAATTGCAAAGCTTCTGAAGCGTGATCATCGAACAATCAAGCGTTTCATTCAAAATAGTCAACAGGGTCGCAAGAAGCGTGTGGAAAAACCAAGGCGCAAAATAACTGCCCATGAACTGAGAAAAGTCAAGCGTGCAGCTGCCAAGATGCCACTTGCCACCAGTTTGGCCATATTTCAGAGCTTCAACATCACTGGAGTGCCCAAAAGCACAAGGTGTGCAATACTCAGAGACATGGCCAAGGTAAGAAAGGCTGAAAGACGACCACCACTGAACAAGACACACAAGCTGAAACGTCAAGACTGGGCCAAGAAATATCTCAAGACTGATTTTTCTAAGGTTTTATGGACTGATGAAATGAGAGTGAGTCTTGATGGGCCAGATGGATGGGCCGTGGCTGGATTGGTAAAGGGCAGAGAGCTCCAGTCCGACTCAGACGCCAGCAAGGTGGAGGTGGAGTACTGGTTTGGGCTGGTATCATCAAAGATGAGCTTGTGGGGCCTTTTCGGGTTGAGGATGGAGTCAAGCTCAACTCCCAGTCCTACTGCCAGTTTCTGGAAGACACCTTCTTCAAGCAGTGGTACAGGAAGAAGTCTGCATCCTTCAAGAAAAACATGATTTTCATGCAGGACAATGCTCCATCACATGCGTCCAAGTACTCCACAGCATGGCTGGCAAGAAAGGGTATAAAAGAAGAAAATCTAATGACATGGCCTCCTTGTTCACCCGATCTGAACCCCATTGAGAACCTGTGGTCCATCATTAAATGTGAGATTTACAAGGAGGGAAAGAGTACACCTCTCTGAACAGTGTCTGGGAGGCTGTGGTTGCTTCTGCACTCAATGTTGATGGTGAACAGATCAAAACACTGACAGAATCCATGGATGGCAGGCTTTTGAGTGTCCTTGCAAAGAAAGGTGGCTATATTGGTCACTGATTTGTTTTTGTTTTGTTTTTGAATGTCAGAAATGTATATTTGTGAATGTTGAGATGTTATATTAGTTTCACTGGTAAAAATAAATAATTGAAATGGGTATATATATTTGTTTTTTGTTAAGTTGCCTAATAATTATGCACAGTAATAGTCACCTGCACACACAGATATCCCCCTAAAATAGCTATAACTAAAAGCAAACTAAAAACTGCTTCCAAAAATATTCAGCTTTGATATTAATGAGTTTTTTGGGTTCATTGAGAACATGGTTGTTGTTCAATAATAAAATTAATCCTCAAAAATACAACTTGCCTAATAATTCTGCACTCCCTGTATCTATCTAAGCATATGCCTTGTGATCTATGAGAATATGTGCATCATATTGGTATCTGCACATAACCATATGTGAGGTTTGAGCTTTAATTCACTTAGAATGTTGACTATTGGATTTTCAAAAGCTATTGCTTAGAAAAATGCTGTGTAAAGTTATGTATCATCAAATTTGGCTAGATTTGAAAGTAAATTACATTGTAGGCTAGGAGATGAAAGCGATGTGATACTGGTGACACATCTGGACTTGGAAACAGAAAAAGTAACATGTGGTTTAGACCAATATTTTTGGACTTTCCAAAGGCTTTAAAGTATCTGGACCCTGGAAGGGGTGTGAGGACCCTGTCATATGGATAACCATTCTGCACACACACACCATTCTCCTAATATTCAGGAAATTGTAATGTGGCATAGCATAATGTTCTATGTTCTATCCACCTTACAATAAGACAGATTATGACGTTGTTTTTTTTTTATTTTATTTTTTTAAATATCCTTATCTATGCTTAAATGAACACTCCAAACACCAAAACATCTACAGCACACTGTAATGATTGTAGTGCCAGCAGTGCAACCATTACTTCTACATATTCACTAACAACATTTGTATTTTATATGTGCCAAGTTCTCACAACTTCAGTTATCAAAATGTGTTCTAAAAAGTGGCGCAAAGATTTAAAGGGGAACATTGTAGGGAAAAAAAAATATTTGGTGTTGTTAAAAAATGAAACAATACAAAAATAGACTGTGGAACCTGGGAGTTTACTTCTGCTAGAACTTGTTTTGCCAAAGACTGAATACTTGAATTTTAAATTCACATGTGAGAAATAAAGAACTTTATTTTACAATAATTTGGCTTAGGAATTACTAAGGTATGGTATTGGTTCCTTCTCTCGCTTATGGTATCATTACCAAAGTGCTAAATATTGTTGGCCCTTGGCGCTTGTACAAAGACAACTCTACCATTTTTGTACCATTCCATCTATAGCAAAGTATCGTGGAACATGTAGTCCGTCAGGGGATCTACCTGTTGGCCACACCTGCTATGAATAATTTCAATTAAATTATTACTTATATTTTTTTATTAATTCTTTCATATTCCTTATATTTATTTTAATATGTGTCCAAGGAAACTGTTTTTATAGGTTATATAAATTCACACAATTCAAGGAAAGAATGAAAACCGATTAAAAGTATAATTGTAATAATGTTTTCACGATATAGTGTACTTCAAATCAGAGGGATAACTGGAATATTTGTATCCATTCAAAATACACCAATCTATTATAGCACTCTGCCAAGAGATTATTTGAAGTATGGAATCCTAAATTCACAGTAAACATTTTGTTTGGCTGTAATGCCATTGTTGTGGCTTTCAAAGAAATGCAATGTGTTGAGTTTTAAGTTTTCAGTAAATTAATTATCCACCAAAGAATGTACATAAAATGAACTTGTTGCATTATGATTCCCATAATTATAGACCAGCGATGGCAAACCTATGGCACGCGTGCCACAGCTGGCCCGCTGAGCCCTCTCTGTGGGCATGCAGCTATAGGCCGACGGGGGAATGCCACTGGCCAAAACGGTAGGCGCCTACTCTGCTTTCGTATAGTTGGTGGGTGGGTGGGATGCAGTGGTGGATTCCGGGGGGTGGTGTGGGGGACAATGGGGCAATTGCCACCCCGAGAAAATATGCTAACAACCAATTTCACTTGTAAGGGGCCCAGCGAGCTACATACACACAGATCCAGTGAGGGTCTTTACAGAGCAGTGCAGCAGGAGGGGAGAGGGGGGGGGGAGGGGGGAAGGAGGCTCTCCAGCTCTACGTCTGCCAGCAAATCCTGTCTTTCAGAGCTTTGCTGTGGCTACCACAGCGACGCTCGATTCCACTTGGTGCCGGGACTCACGGAGAGTGCATTCACTTGGCTGTGCCGCAGAGGTAAAGATTGAGACATGTACTGTGTGGTTATTTCTGTATTGCACTCCATCACAGTGATCCTGTCTGTGTGGGATAGTTATGTGTATCTCCTTATTGTGCTCGGCTCTGTGTGTTTTTTTTCTATGTATTTTACTTAGCTCTACCTGTTGTATTGGTATCTTTGTAGTCTGGCACCCTACTAACTTAAAACTTCACCAACCACCACTGGTGCCTCCTGAGTTAAAGGAAAATGCGATGAATCACAACCACCACAGCCTGTACTGGGTGCCAGGAGTGCCATGACAATCCTCAGGTGAAGTAGTCAAAAAATATTGAATGGTTTGTCAACTTACCTGGGGTCCACATCATGCCGGTCATCTCCTCCAAGAGTGCCAGAAGCTCTCTACACTAAGCGAGCCCGACATACCATGGCTTAGCTCAGGTCTAGGCAATGTTGAGCACTCCAGACGTTGTGGACTACATCTCCACTGATGCTTTGCCAGCATTATGACTGTAAGTGCTGAAGATTGCATACCCGTGGCTTTGCTCAATGACTGAGAGCACTCAGCTGATGTTCTCAGCCAATAAGCCAGCCCTGCACTGCAGAGGACTTAGATCAGGGGAGCTAACGGAACCTTCAAGCAGGAGCTAATTGATCTACTGGAGGCTGTGACAGGTGCCTGGAATAAACCAGTTTGACTACCGTACTTACCTTGAGAGGGAGCCAGCACAGTTATGACAGCATAACCGCTACAGAATTCTTTAATAACTATGGTGTCTGGAGTGATCATTTACATGTATTTTTATATAACACTTCACAATAAAAAAAATATCACTATTAGAAAATAGCCATTATTCTTCATTGGGGCTTTCACTTCCCATGTGTTACTGTTTAAATTTAAGATTCTGAAAAGATGAAAAATTCCAGAGGCAGGATTCACTGATAATTTTACAAAGATTTTATAAAGATCATTACCCCCAAGGTATTTTCTCAGAATAAATATACTTAAAGCATCTGATATGATTAGTTAGCAGACAGACAGACAGACACCAATCCGTATCAGACAGATATAAAATTCAAAACCTATTGGGTAATAAAAAAAATGTGTTTTCTTGTTCAGTGTTTTTGAAGTAAGAAGTATGAGTACGGAATATCTTTGTGTACTGTAACTGCAGCACCTGACTTTTAAAAAAAATGAAACATTTACATTTCTACACTTAACCATGACTACAAGAAACCAGAGTCTCAAAGGTAATAGGTTAACGCAGTCCCTTTGTGTATTTGGCCTTAAAAGCTCCTTTCAGCAAACCCTGCCAAATTTGGTTAGTTGCAAACTCCTGCGGTGGTTTTGAAACATGATCACTGACTTACTAGGCAGTTGGCAATGAAATACTATACATGGTGACAGCTACTTTTTTCAGTTTCAAACTATTTATGTGTTTTTCACATATAAATATATATAAGAGGAATCTATATATGAGAAACCTATGTTTGTCTCTATATATCTATATACGTACATATTTAGTTTATGATAGATTATTAGGGTGAGAGTACATTCATTACAATCATCTTATGAGATTTTTTTCCCCTTATCTATCTTTGTATGCGCTGTTATTCGATAAATTGTTATATTGTATAAAAAATAAATAACATGGAGCATGCGCTAATAAGATGTGGTATTCATATCCAAAGATGAAAATCATTTTATTAACCTGTTTCGAGTTCAAAATTACTATTTTTTATTAGCAACAGGTGATTATACAGAGGTATTCACTACAGTGATCATTTAAAGCAAATGTCAGATTTTTGGCCAAAGTTGCTTCCAAAAACATAAGAAAAACAGCTGAGTTGACTTTTTAGAATTTTTGCAATTTGGCTATTAAATTTGGAATTCACTTTGAGTTCTCTCTTTAGTAAGCCTGTTAGTAATACGATATGACTTTTCCTAAAATTAACTCTGTTTGAAAGATGAGTTCACCAATCATTTTCCCAAGTTATGATGCTATTTCAAATATTGCGTGCAGAATCATTTAGCATGTGCATCGTATACAATATTTCTTAACAGTCTTTTATTTAAGAAAATAATAAAACTGCCTGGTTCCTAAGATTTATATATTTTTGAAATGGTGTCTAGAACTAAATGAGATTATTTAATGTATTACCAGTTCTGGAAATGTGCAGTTGGAGTAACCACTCTTTTTTTTGACCCGTGTTGTTTGGACCAACATTCAACAAGTATACACAGAAGAAAATATACTTGCTGTAGGTCAAGGAGCTATTGCACTCACAGTATAGTGTACAGGGAGGGCGAATGCGTTTTAATTTGGTTTGATATTGGTTGTTGTTTTCTTCATTAGTTATACGTATTCACTCTAAACGCTAATCATGATACCTCCAGCTATTCCACTAACACTTAAAAAATATATCTCAAGCTACCTCCACTAACACTAAACATAATATCTCAAATTATTGCAAAGTATTCCATTAAGCATCCAGATTTAGTCCTTCAGTTATTGTATGAAATGTTTGGAACTTCTCTGTCTGTCTATGAGAACGAACCTTTACACAGTGTTCCAGAAACATATCAAGGTATCAAAGTGGTTCACTGATCATCCTCTTTAGAAATGAGGTCCTGTTTGCACTTGTCATAGTGCAGGATCAAAAGCAGGATCACTTTCCTAATAGTATGCAATTTTGTGTTTAACTGTTTAATAACATTGCAAGATCTCATCTCTTCAATTCACACAACCCTGGGAAATTCATTAAAAATTCTTAAACTGGAATTATTCATTACCCTCAATCTCTTACCTGTTTTGCTCAAGTAATAACAGAATTGTTGGTTCATAAACATATTAACCTAACCCTCGGATCATGAAAAAAAAAAAAAAACTTAAATTCCCATAGTTATCTTTGAAGAAGAATATGAGGGCCTAGATTCTATTACGTGCGAAAAAGTCTATCTTTGTTTTGAGTCTCAAATTTTTTTGTCATGGTCTGCTGAAGAACTTCTGGCCTTCAAACAATTGATAATTCCCACAATCTTCTTCCAATCAGATAGAAGGTCTTATGAAATCTTATCCTCTACTTGCTTAGACCACCTCTATGATTTGGAAATAATGAAAACTGGGTCCGATGTAGTAAATTGAATGTCTGCTATATTTTCAAAACTACAAGACATACTAAATTGTAAGATGAAACCCATTTCTTAAAAGGAAAAAAATTCTTACATCGCATATTGATTTGAAAATGTTTACTTATTTTCTCAAATAAATCAAAATTACCATTTGTTTCCATTACTGTATGTCAAAGTTAACCCTTTTACTAATGACGATTCTGTAAAAACACAAATATATTTGCAGATCATTTGTCTTGATGTGTAGCAAGCTAGAGGTGACAGCATGTCATTAAAGGGATCAAATAAAACGTTTTACTGCATGTTAACGAGCTAAGTTGCAGGGAGAGACCTTTGTGAGTACAATATGTTCATTAAAGAAATTGATTTTTCAAAGATGAAGGAAAATCCTTAAAATGTTAATTAAGAAGTATATTTTTTTTTAGTCCACTTATACAACACATTTCTAAATTGGGTGTACTGTTTTTGGGATGGAGAAAAATGTCCTACTGTGCTTTTCTGAGACACTTAATTGTGAAGTTGACCCTGACATCTTCATGTTGGCTGAATTAGAAAAGTGTCAAATATCGTCCTTTAAATCATCAAGCTGGGTCCATTGCTGTGACTAGAGCTTGTATGTGTGTACACATTACTATAAGAAGCATTGACAGCATTTAGTGTCATTCTGGGGTTCATGATACCAAACGTGAAAACGTTCAGTTATTTAAAGTCGTCAATAGGAAGTGCTTCTAGTGATCGTCTGATTGAGAGTGACCGAGAAATGCAAACATTTTCGTTTCTCAAAACGAAAACAAACCTGCCAGGGCAAATGTAAGGGTCAGCCGATTGTCCCCACCGCTGCTACCTGCGCCTCTTGCTCCCTCCCTTTGCTTTATCTAAACCAGCCGTTGTGAAAGTGGCCCGGTCTTGGTCCTAAAGGGCTGTGGCACCCGACCAGGCCCATTTTCAGCGAGACCCATTGGGTGGCCTTAAGTACATGGGCCACCCGTTTTGCCCCTACAGCGTGTGAGCCCTAGTGCAGCCGCATTACCATAATCTCACTTAATGAGAGTATGGTAATGTATATATGTAATAAGAAAAGAATTTGAAAGGTTTTTCTTACAGAGTAACCAAGTCAAGTTTATAGGTACTAAAAACACAACTTTATCCTGGCTCATTCATAAAAGCTTATGGAATTGAGTATAGAATCTGCAACAGAGATATGGTTGTCCTTGTTAACAACCCGGTTTACCTGGACTGTAGTTCCAGCCCAAAGATTTTCTAAATCCACCCACTTGTTCTGAATACTTGCTCCCATACCCTGCAGCTGTGGTTTGATTGCCATCTCTTGGCGCCCGATGTCCAAAAACATTTACATAAGAGTCTTTTTGTCTTACACATTATAGCACCTTCAATAACTGGCTAATAACTTGACATGTGTTTAATTAGGCTGTAAACGTGTAAGCCTGCAGCAATTTTCCGCTTACATGAATTGCTGGTTGCTGTGAATCAGCGAGTGCATCGGGGAGAATTAAATGGGTAATGCTTCACACGGCCTCTCGTTAGCCAAAGGGTTAAATTCATTTTCTTGTTTCACCTAATCCATTCAATTTTCTTAGTTCAGCTAAACACTTAAGGAGAAAGTGAACATCCTGCTATGATTAATATAACATCTTCTAAAAAATAATTATAGTTCGATAAATGGAGGTATGGAGGGAGATCGTGAGATTTGTGGAACCTAAGATCATTACCATTTCATACACTCCTCTTAATGATCTCATTTGCAGCTCATTTTTAATGCTGGGTGGTTGTAACTACATATTGCTATTGCGGGCTTGGTCATTTTTTTCTAAAATGAGATCTGCATCACAAAGTGTGTGGTGAATGAGAGCAATGCATTAAACTATACACTTGTAACGTGGGATGAAAAAAAGATATATAATAATCACGCTGGCAGATCATTCATTTCTCTGCAGATTGTAGGTACTGCTTTTTATTTTTTGCTCAATGCATACATTTTAAAGGGAACTTGCTAAGTCCTAATTAATCTATATGGAAATATATGCTAATTGACTGTGGTCATCTTCTGGGCCTGGATATTACCTAGGGATGACCTAGTGATACCAAAATAAAAATGTGGAATAAAATATTAAATGTTTCTAAAGAATGTAGATGATTTGTTACTGAAATTTCTGCAGCACTTGTCTATTGTCTATTAAACCTTTGTTCTGTGGTCATTCTACTCAACACATAACCCACAAGGCAACCCAAGCGACTACATATAGTCTATGGGTACCCTATAGTCGTTGGGTACCACTGCCTACTTTGATCACGATTGAGTGTCACGACACAATGTGCAGATATAAAACCTATTCTGTATGAACATCCATTGCAGGATTGTCTTAGACCCCTGCAACATTTCATGTTTAAAGAAAGCTGACTATATGTTGATTTTTTTAAAATGTTACTTTATCTGATTTCACTTATTGCACAAAGAAGAACCCGAATTAAGTAATTTTTTTCGTATTTCGTTCTAAAGACTGACATGTATGCGGCATATCCAGGCAAGTGTTGTTTATGGGAAATATCTCTAACAGAACAGAAACAGTATAATAGTGCAATACACTTATAAATGTAAAAACATAGACGCAGTTTAATGCACGGAACTTTCACTATCTCCGTTGTGATTGTGTTTTATCATTTTTAATACTGCATATTGGCAACTGTTTGAAGACCCTAAGGAAGTCACGGTTGTAACTAGAAAACGAGTATGGCGGGTTGGACATTAGTGTGAAGGTTAACTACTGAAGGTGATATGTGATATGCTTGCAGATTGGGTTTAAAGTTATGAGCAATAAATTGTGTCTACGTTTTTACATTTATAAGTATCCTGCACTTTTTCATTGCCTTCGCTTTGTTGAAGGTTTATCACTCAAGCTTCCCTTCTGGATTTCCAAGATATCCCGATCTATGTGGAATTTTATTACAACCTTGGTTCAAGGTTCTCAGATATACGTTGTTTGTTACTGCATTATTTACTTTATTGGTTTATGGTAATACCAATTGTGCATCAACTATTGTGCATCATTAGTATTCCTTTATAACTAACTGTGTCTCTATTTTTAATATATATTTACATTATATATTGGAACTAAAGGAAGATGTCCATGGAAAGCTCAGTTGTCCTTTTTAGTCAAGTATATATTATATTAATTGTAGAGGCGGTTTAGTGTTGTATGCTCACTTTTTTGTATATGTTTGTATATTTGCACAGTTTTTCTGTGTATACAAGTGTTGGTTAAAGCCAGAGCAAGATTAACCATAGTGGGAACTTGGTTGGCCATCTAGGCTTCTGGGATTATATAGAAGCCCCAGAACCATGAACTTGCTTGGGCAAAATCAGCATTCCTATGGGTCCAGGGATTATACAGAAGCCCCAGAACCATGAATTTGCTTGGCCAAAATCAGCATACTTTTGTGGAGAATAAAGAAAGGCCCCAACTGGTAACTTTACGAGAAACCTTTTGGATCTTAAACATTCTCTGCTTAAATAGGTCACTTTTGCTATGACATATACAACCAGGTCATTCTCTTTTTTTCAATTTCACTCTTATGATTTATAACATATTAAGTAAAAAAAAATTTTTTTAGAAAAAAAGAAAGTTTTAAATATCTTCGCCCTGTCCTCTTCTGTGACATCTATTGTTTTCCTGAATTTTATCTTTTTTTAAACTGGTATGGTTTATCCTCCATTCTATTAAACTATATGTAAATAGAGGGATATTTTGCAATCCCTATAAAGTTCTTTAAAATAAGTAAGCGATGTGCAGAGAGAGATGTGAAGAAAGAGAACAAGAGAGTGGCTTTAATACAGAAATTAAGACATTAAGACATTAATTGGAATGTGCATGCATTAATGTGCAGACCAATCAATATTCTATAGAGCAACTTTTAATATAAACCACCAGCTATTACCAAAAACATTTATCAAATTTGCACATATCATGGGTCAGAGTTTGTCAAAAAATATTTTTTCAGGTTTAGACTTTTTGGGATATTGCTTGTTGAGCACAACATTTTTTTGCTAATTTTACAGAGTCTCAAAGTTTTCATATGAGAGTTTGATTTCATTTGAACACAATATCTTCCTCGAATTGCCACAAGAGTGCTCTTGTTCTCTCTGTAAAAATCTAGAGATGCTTCCAGGTGGTTAAACAGTGTCTTTTTACTATCCCTCCACAAAGTGCAATGTCAAAGCTCTTGATATGGTCATCTATAGAACCACCAACCAAGGTTCCACTGTAAGTCTTTCAAAAAAGAATGTTGTTCTCTAGTGTCTTCTCTCAGGGATAGACTTTTATTTGTAATGTCTAGGTAGTGCCACCACTCCACTTCTCCTTTGAAATGATCTGCCAAAGGGACTTCGTGAGAAGGGAGACAAAAGTGAGTTTGTGCTGACATAACCTGGAGAGACAAGAATCTCTCACACTAATATGAGCTGTGTAGGCACCATCTAGAGCTTGGCCTACTGCAGTACCCTAATTGGTTGGCACACTAAGAAGCATTTTCATCTATGTTCTAGTGAGCTGCCAAAGAAGCACTGTCAACCCTCTGATTATCTCAAAAATGATCACATACCTTTTGCCTGAGGAGTAAAAATATTTTTAGTTTGACTAACCTCTGGAGCAAGAAGCCGGTACTTTTCAGCAACTGGGGGGAAGTCCAGTTAGGTTCCAGTGTTTCATAGGCTCCTGTTATTTCCCTTACCCTGGGAACAGCAGTTGTGGAGAGAAAGGGAAGGCAAGGTGGCATAGGACTACATAAGAATTCAAGCAGTGTAACATTTAAATTACAATACTAACACTACACTGTGAGGTTAACACAGTAGAGGAGTATAAGCATGCGTGGGATAGGCATAAGGCTATCCTAACTATAAAATAAGGCCAGGGACTAATGAAAGTATTTAGAAAACTGGCCAGACTAGATGGGCCGAATGGTTCTTATCTGCCGTCACATTCTATGTTTCTATGTTTCTATAGTACAATGTAAATATTCTAGACCACAAATAGACTTCTCTACACATATGCAATCCCAAAAGCAGCCTCCAGACACATACAACACCAGAGGCAGCCTCCCCACACATGTCCAACACATTTTGTCCTCTGGTATCCCTCTGTTACACCAGAGACAAATTACTAGCAAATGCAGCACAAGGGTAACATTGAATTCACTTACACCAAATGCCCCCATTCTGGCCTGTTCCTCCTATTATACTGCTCTGCCTTTAAAAGCCTAGTCAAAATGTGTGTCCAATTCCTGCAATCCATTCCTGCAGTAAAGGCTCCATGCTGTCTTGGGTTAAAAATATAACAATGTTTCATGTCTTGATGCTTAAAACTGCAGTGGGTATGAATATTCACTTCTTGCCCGCTTCTGAGTCTGCGAGGCCTAGACCTACAAGGTTAAACAGCACTGAATCCACGAGAGACCCAACATAATTTCAGCTGAATAGGGTTTATTTTATCTCCAAAACCAAAGACTAGTTCACCTACAGCACAGTCCCACTGCAACGACACATTACAAATCTCCAGAGTTTCTAAAATCCGCTCTGTTCTCCTTAATTGCTTAAGCTCACTGCTGTGAATTTCCAATTTGATTGATCTTGGCTCCGTTTCTCATTTTTATGTTATTTTATATTTGTCATGATTGGTTATTACCGTTAATGGAATGTCAGGTTCTGCCTCTATAATATCGCAGATCCTTTATTATTGTGGGGAGCATAACAGCAAAACTGGAATACTGGCCCCAGGAGCTATCTGAACTAAACCTTTTGTAGATGGAAAAAAAAGGAACTATGTGGAAAAAACTATTCTCAGTTGTAGCATTTTACATTTGTCCAGACTATTACCAATGAAGTCTTACTACTATCAAGGACGTTTTCAAGTTTAAGTGTAACATTCATTTGTACTGTGGGATGCATGTGTATATAGATTGCTGTTCACGTATATCTATACACATATTCACACATAAATGCCAATATAAATGCTTAAATATCTGGCTGCTGGGCATTTGCAAGGAATTTGATGGCATTTCAGGAAAGTAGATTTCCTAGAAGCTAATAGATTATGAACATCATTACCATATTTCCCTTAAGCCCATGGGAAGCCATATAAATGGCAACATCATAGGGTATTCAATTACAGCTCAAAAAAAAGCCTTTTTTGCTGGCAAAAATGCTACACCAGTTGAGACTACTTAAGGGTTAGTATTGGTGCAGAGGAACTCCATCGTACCAATTTCTGAGGGACCGCCCCAATTTTAGAGTCCTATCCTGCCATTGTAGATTTGTTCCCAGGTGTCCCACTCTCGGGACAGGTTTTTGACAGGGTTTTTTTTAAGTGAAAAACCTGCTGTGGAGCTCTATGTAACACCCATACACTATGCAGTGCACAAGCATAAGTGGGGAAAATACAAGAATTTGGGGGAAACCATTATGCTTCTTGTTCATAACAGGTTCTTTTTCTGGGTTTTTTTTTATGAGGCGGGCAGACACACACACAAAGGAATATGGGCGTTGACAAACATTTCATGAATGCACAGTACGTAAATGTTTGTTGATGTTTTTGTGAATATATGCATAATGTATATAAATCCCTGTAGCTGTCCTTATGGCTACTTATATCTGAATTAATACAGTTTGTTTAATGGAACATATCTAGTGTGGAAACCAAGCTATTAAAACATGATATATTATATTATTATTATTTTTATTGGCATTTAAATAGCGCCAACTTATTCCGCAGCTATTTCCAAATTATAAAGGGACAAATTTAACAATAAATGAGACAATTACAAAATGTTACGGGAACAATAGGTTGATGAGGGCCCTGCTCAAACGAGCTTACAGTCCAGAGGTTAAACAAAATATGGCCTTGATTTAATTCATGTCAATAAGAATCCGAAAGTATTCCATGCTAATAAAAAAAAAAAAAACTTTTCAAATGATTTATCTACAAATAATTCTTGTAAACTTTTATGGTGACTCATGTAGAGAAATAATTGTAAAAGTTTTTTTTTCTTATAGAATGAAAAAAAACATTAAATAGAGGCTTATGTAGTAAATGCATCCTGTTTAAGACATTTTCTCTGAATTGTGTCAACACTCTTTGTCTAAACAGAGCACTCTCTTGAGCTTTGCTGAGTAACAGGTCATCTAGTTTATCTTCTGATAAAAGAGAATGGACGTTCCCGTTGCATTTATCTGTACTAAGCGTTTTAGGTTTTATCTCTGAAAAAAAAAAAAAAATATATATATATATATCAGTAAATCAATGTTTTGATCTCTGAATTTCTTTTGGGGAGCGAGGGGAGTATTGATTTTCTTTTTGAATTTTACAAACTGAAATTTCTGATGTGTTTATTAAGAGGCAGTGTTTGGATATAATGCACAAACAGGCTATAAAAAAAAAGAAAAGAAATCTGGACAATTAGCCCACAATAGCCATCTCCTGACCTTGCTGTGAGTTCGGGTGAATAGCTTCAGATAGAATGTGGCAGCTGGATTCATTTATTCCCAAATCTTCACAGCTCTAATAACACATCCCAGTCATTAATTTTCAAGGCAATTAGGATAACCCTAAGCTTGGCAATAGGGAGTGAACATAAATTAAGATGCTTTTTAAGGTACTTTTTAGTTGACCCATACCATATTTACATCGTCACTTACGGCCATCTGTGCACATGACCATTAAATGAAAAAAGTGGGACTAAAAGACCGGTTGGTCAGTTAAAAAAATCAATGTCAACTGTGAAGGTTTTGGTGGTATGATATATATATATATTTTTTTTTTTATATTTATGTATTTTTTATAAATTTAAGTGATCTGCAATAAAGTAAATTAAATAAAAGTACAACCCAACCCACGAGACTAGTGGGAAATCCCCATCTATGTTTTCCAATTCGACATTACCACAAAAATTCTTATCTGCTGATGTGATGCTTTCAGTGAAAAAAAGTATTCTGTACTGCTGGGGAAAAACTAATAATTAATAGATATTCTTATTTCTGTCTGGCTGTCTAGCCAACGCTTTGACTGTTAATCCATCTGTCTGTGCATTAAGCAGTCTGTCTGTCCATACATCTTTTTTTACCTTCTTTTATTATTATTATTATTATTATTATTATTATTATGTTATTATTTATAAAGCGCCAACAAATTCCACAGCGCTTTACAATGGGTGGACTAACAAACATGTAATTGTAACCAGACAAGTTGGACACACAGGAACAGCGGGGTTGAGGGCCCTTCTCAATGAGCTTACATGCTGGAAGGAGTGGGGTAAAGTGACACAATAGGTAAGGATAGTATTAGACTAATGACAATTGCAAGAGAGGAATCAGTCGGGAGCTATTAACAGTTTAATTGATACACTTTTATGAAGAAGTGGGTTCTTAATGATTTTTTTAAAGGACTGGGTGAGCATCTAACAGAGGAGGGCTAGTGAGTTCCACAGGAACAGTGCAGCCCTTGAGAAGTCTTGAAGGCGAGCATCAGAGGTGGGAGTACGGACAGAAGATAGACGTAAGTCTTCAGCAGAGCGTAAGGGCCTAGACAGGACATACTTGTGTATTAGGGAGGATAGATAGGTGGGAGCAGCATTCTGTAGAGATTTGAAAGCAAGAACCAGAATTTTAAATTGAGCCCTATATCTTACAGGAAGCCAATGTAGGGACTGACAGAAGGGTGAGGCGTTGGAGGTGCGGGTGGACAGGAAGATGAGCCTTGCAGCCGCATTTATTATGGACTGTAACGGGAGCACGTAAGACCACTGAGAAGCGGATTACAGACGTCAAGGTGAGAAAGGACAGTGGAATGGACCAGCCCCTTAGTCACATTTGGCATTAAGTAGGGTTGGATCTGCACAATGTTTTTGGGATGGAAGCGGCAGGATTTGGCGATAGACTGAACATGAGTCGTGAAGGAGAGGTTGGAGTCAAAGAGAACACCTAGGCAGCAAGCCTGCATGGTGGAGCTGATGGTAGCACCATTGACTTGGAAGGAGACATACACAGGAGTAGCAACACTTGCGGGAGGAAAGACCAGAATTTCAGTTTTGGTCAAGTTGAGTTTAAGGAAGTGGGTAGCCACCCAGTTAGAAATAGCAGAGAGACAGTCAGAGACACTAGTCAAGAGGAACGGTGAGAGATCAGGAGAGAACAGATAGATTTGCGTCTCATCTGCATA